>NC_081408.1:243552609-244152609 GCF_030272615.1 Cryptomeria japonica | reverse complement strand
AATGATCATATGTATATTCTCATGGAAATGTATTATGTATCATGTTCCTTTGTAAAGGACAGTGTTATCGTATTTTTGAAGTTTTATTTGTTCTTGTATGTATGGTTAATGTTATTTTAAGTAACATCGTTGTGGGGCCTTGAGGACTACTGCTAGTTATTGTTTGTGCATATTTTATTATCATGGTGTTTCATGTATCTCAATGCATGTGTTAAAACATAATTAATTGCATTTTCATTGCTTTATATGTTTAAGTCCCTTGGGCCTCATAGCAACGCAGTACACTTGGTATCAGAGCACATGTTCAAACACTAGGATCTCTAGATAAGGTTGTGCCCTTAGTCTGGCTGGTGTTTCTGTCATATGCTTGTCCTTCTAGAGTATCCTTGGGTTTGATGTATAGGACCTTGTAAGTCTTGGGTGTATTGTGTTTTGTGTCTCCTACCTATTAAGGATCCTAATGGAGTATAACGTGTGTATTCACTTATTTCTCTTATCTTCTTAATGATAGTGATTATTGTATGAGTGCATGTGCTTTTAATTGCTCTTAAGATCCACAATTACTCTTATTTTGGAGGAAATTATATATCTCCCTATCTGATGTGGTATTCTATAAAATAGCTTATTGTGTTGTATAATGTATTTGTCTAATCTTGTAAGGTATGATGATGTGCTTGTGATTTCATGAAACCCTTATGTGTGCCTTGAATATTCTAGTATGTACTTGAATGTTGGGAGAAGTTTTGGGTGTATATATGATCATGAGGTAGGTTAGGAGGGAATTGTAAATATTTTATTGATTGGATTCCGTCATGTGTATTTTGGATGACTAACTTAATTAATGTCTTTCTTATGAATAGTATGATAATGAGCTTGCAATCGACGAATTTAATGGACTTTGCATAAATAGGATGTGTAAAGGAAGAATATGTTGATGTTTATTCATATTCATGTAACAGTTATCTGATAGATCTCTTTGTTCCCTCTTTTCCGCGTAAACGATATTGAATGAAAGATGATAGTTAAATATGTAATTGCATTAATGAGTAGTAGTGAGAGTGTATGCGAGAGATTTGTCTATATGAAAAGATTGTCTGTATTGATTACATCTTGGAAGTTAGGACATTTAGCTACATCTATAATTTTATGAAATGTCACGATAGACTAATTTGCATGTCTCTAAGTAGGAAAAGAAAGGAGGTATAGTACAATAAAGGCGTCATGCATAGGGAAAACTTAATCATCTTTGTATGACCTTGTTCACTTACTTTCATATGTATGAATTGTTTGACTATTAATTTCTCTTCCCCTTTCCCCCATCTAGGTATAAGAATTTGTAGGAATGCTACTAAATAATGTATTTGAAATTAAAGAAGAAGTATTTAATTGCTTTGTAATGAGTATTATATGGCTTGCATTAAGGAATGTTTGATTAATCTCTGCATTAAAGTCCTTAAAGATTGTATTGCACTTAGGATATCATGTGAAGTGAGTAAGTAGGTAATAACACCCCTTGCATATGTACTATAGGTAGCTCATGTGATTGTAGTCACTAGACAGCTCATGATAGGGAATAAGTATTGGTTAAGATAAAGTTATGCATTGTATGTAGTATGGGGATAGAGAACATGAAATTATTCTTTTGTGGTTTCACTTTATGATAGAAGATAGAGGTATTAAACCTTGTAAAGGAATTTGCATAGTTAGGAAGGTGAATATGAATGTTGAGTTTGATTAGTGAATGATTTATAAATGATGCTATTTCTTTGTCTTGTTTGTACTGTAAAGGATGTGTATTTAATGAAATACTAATAGAATGGATAGATGGTGATAGGACTAGTGCATCCATTTGTTGGTAATTCTAATTGTGGTTGTTGAAATTATTAAGTGGTTAGAAGGTTATAATTAAGAGTTTGTAGAAGATGGTATTGTTAGGAATGTGGTTACTCTGTAATTATGATATCATAAGGAATGACAGGTATGTATTGAGTATATTCCCTATATGTGTAGAATGACACATCCTTCCCTTTTCTTACATATGTTCTCTTATGTCTAGGATAATTTCATTAACTTCTAGTGCTCAAAGATTGCATTGTAGTAAAAAAGATATGTAGTTAACTTAATAGCTTGAGTTGTCTATTATACATTCTCTAACACACTCAAGATATGAGATCTTGGGTGTTGTGTGGCGGTTACTCCCAACAGTGTGGCTGAAATTGGTCACCTCGTGTTGAGATTTTGTTGTGACCATGATTTCTTTGACTTTCTTATGAATTGTGTTTTGTGATTTTGGGGCTAGCATTATTCTTTTGAAATTTCTTATGAAAGAGATGACCACTAAATCCTCTTTTCTTTTCATTTAATTTATGACACTTGTCGTGTTTTTGGTTTTGTTGGTTGTTGAAATTGCCGGCACTTTTCATGATTTAATGTTGAGATTGATAGTGTTGCTTCTTGGATTATTTTCTCTTTTGAATTTTTGGTGGTCATTCTGAATGTTTGTTATAGCTATCCCTAATTATGTGTTAGTGTTACTTCTATCATGTTTGTTGGAACCTCTGATAGCGTGTTAAGGGAGAATACCACGTAGATTGGATCTAGGCATGTTGGGTAATCAAATAGTATTAATGGTAATTTAAGAAAATAAAAGTGTAATCACTATGATAAAACTCTTTGTAACCCTTTTGAATCATAAGATATAATAGGAAAAAGTGTGAATTGGAGCAAGTAAATTGGGTTATATGCTTGAGATAAATTTAATGATCTACTAATTGCTTGTCTAACAAGTGTTGGTGGATGTCTACTTGGACTCTACTTGAGTTAAGTTGGTAGTAAGTGAATGTTGTATGTAGGGATATTTATCTTCCCTTTTTGATTGAGAATATATTGTGCTTTATGGTTGGTGTTTTGGTGTTAACATTGATATGATCTTCGTCCAATGTGTATGGATTATGGACCTTAGATGATAAATGACACATTAGTTATGATTGAATTTTAGAGCTTAATCGGAAAGTATGTTATGTTTGCCCTAGCAATGTAGGAATGAGTGTATGTGTAGGATGATGAATTAGATGTATATCTATCATTGTAATGGTGCATATAGATGTTCATCTATAAAAAGTGCAAGTTATGATGTTTGTACATTATGATATGTCTACTTTTTGATAAGGAATTCAAAAGAGAAATTATGTTTTGTAAGAATACTTGTGGAATGGGGAATTTAGGGTTAATTAATATAAGTGTTATGACTAACGTGTTCTTGTTTTTTTTTTCATCTTAGCCTTGCGACTTCCAGGAGTAAGTTGAGTACTAGAGGAGGCAGATTTAATTCCCCTCCATTGATAAGACTTGATTTAACCTAGTTTGACTCTAGATGACCTTTGTTGCAGTTTATGTGGCTATTTATGGTATATGATTTATGGATCGATGATTTACATGTTGATGTGATTATATGTTGTTATTTATACTTTGATAGTGAAATGGTTATGGAGATGGATTATATATGTCTTGTTAGGATTTAATCATTATATTATCGATGCTTATTTGATCTAACATACACTATGTTCTATCTTTGATGTGTTTGGGTGAAAGGGAAAAGTGTCGCATTGCTCTTTACAAGAAAGATACGTCTCTTTCATTCCCTTTTCACGATATGATATTATATGGGTTATAGGTATATGTTTGACAATTTATTTATGCAGTTGCAGGTACTGAGCATTAACTCCACCTAAAACTCTAGGTCTAAGCATGCTTTATGACCCAATGGTAAAGTGGAAAGCTAGAGTTATCAGTTAGACCCTTGTTGTACGATCGTTCATCGGGAACGAGATCCTTGTCAGGTATCTCGGTACCTTGGTTGTCTGGTCATGTCAGTTGGTAGCCTTGTTGTTATTCACGTTATGTTAGTCCACAGTTCATTGTTTTGGAGTATGGGTCAATATGTCTTAAATATTATTTTATAGGAAGATAATTTATTCTAATACCTATTGGTGTCTTTGAGCATTAAAGGTTAATTAATTAATAAATTATAAATTATAAATTGTTGCAACATAATACTAATTTAACTCTATGGAGTTAAAAGATTTAAAATTATTTAAGCTCTTTTGAAAGGATTGTTTAATTAGGTAATTAAAATATTCATTTTGTTATTTAATGTGCTCATGATAAAATCTAATTGAAAACCATTAATATTTGATTGTTTTATTGTATTAAATATCTTTGTTTTGGCAATTTAAAATGTTCAAAATTTAAGGAGGAATTTTTTTTTAAAATAAATTTTAGTTAAATAAAAATGGGAGTTATTGGAGTTAGTGGGAAAATATACTACATGCAAATTAATGAGGAGTACATTTGGAAAAGGATAAGATTTTGTTTTGGGGAAAATGGAGGCGGAATTATTTGACCGTGAAGAATTTTTCTGTGAATGGTGTTTTTTAAATGAATTTTGGGGAAATATCTGGGTTTGAAAAGAAGAAATTGAATAAAAATTGAGGGATGGATATTGGAAGATTTGCTTGAACTTATGGTTTGAAGCTTTCTAGTTTGTGCCTTGCAAAGTCATGGATTTTCTTGAGGATTACTACTTCTACCTTTGTGTGATTTGTGGATAATGAAAAGAGGTAGGGTTTTTTAGATTTCTTTTCTTTTGCACGTAAAATTTCCTTCCAATCTAAATGAAAATCAACTTGTTGATTTACTATATAGAGAAATTTTAAAAGGATTTGTTTGATTATGAGAGATTTGGGGTTTCTAGAATTTTGGGATTAATATGTTATCAGGAAAAGATTTCATCTAGGCTTCGTTTTGTAAATATTATATTATTTTAAAAATAAATGGGATAAAATCAATTTGATTTGTGGAACTAGATATTTTTATTTTTTAACCAAGGATTGTTCTCTACGAATCCATGTTTTAATTTCGTTCTGCAAATATTATTTTATTTTTGTTTTGGCTTTATGTGGGACTTTGTGGGAGCTCACCCACGCTATGGGTGGCTCGACCCACAAGCATGAGTAAGCCCACGACTGTGGGGAGAGCCCACGGTGAGGAGTCCCACCCACAATAATGGAGAGCCTTCCCACAACTGTGGGGAGGGATCTTCCCACATCCGTGGGTAATTCCCCCGCCCCCCAACAACTTCCCCCTCTCTGCTTTCGTTGAACATCATCCAGGGATTACTTTCTATGGTCTGCGTAATGGTTTCGGTAAATTCAACAGTTGCTGATAATAATTAAATATATATAGTTAAATATATGTATATATATACATACATACATACATACATATATATATATATATATATGTATATATGTATGTATATACATACATATATATATATATATATATGTATGTATATACATACATACATATATATATATATACACATACATATATATATATATATACATATATATATATGTATGTATGTATGTATATATGTATATATATATATGTATGTATGTATGTATATATATATATATATATGTATGTGTATATATATACATATATATGTATATATATATATATATCTATATACATATACATATACATACATATATATGTATGTATATATGTATGTATATGTATATGTATATATGTAGATGTATATATATATGTATGTATATGTATATATATACATCTACATATATCTATACATGTATACATATATATGATGACATGTATATATACATATATATGTATACACACATATATATATATATGTACACACACACACACATATATATATATATATATATATATGTACACATATATACATGTATATATGTGTACATATATATATATGTGTGTGTGTGTGTACATATATATATTATATATGTACACACACACATATATATATATGTATATATATGTACACAGATATATACATGTATATATATGTGTACATGTATATATATATATACACATATATATGTATATATACATGTCATCATGTTTGAAATCATCAGAAATCTGAGGCTAATTAGACTAAAAGGATGAATCACAAGAATCCTTAACTAATTAAACCGATTCTAAACACAATTCAATGAAATAAATGAAAGAAATGAGAAGATTAAGCTAATTAAAACTCCCTATTCTCCACTTGTGCTTCCATTGTTCTTCTCCAATTTGCGTGGTTGATGGCTCTCAAGTATTGCACCAATTTCCTACATACGAATATTTTGAAAACTGTGATTCTCAAAATCTATATTGAAATGAGAAAATGATGTTGAATTTATATATTTTAAACACAAAGGGGGTGAGAAATAGAACTCAAGTGTTGATTTAGAGACAACTGAAATTGATTGATCAGTGAACTCAATTGATTGATTTGTTAACTCATTTGATTGATTAGTGAACTGAACAAATTGAAGAGTGAACTGAATAGATTGAAGAGTAAACTGAATAGATGGATTAGTCAACTCACTTGATTGATTAGTGAACTGAATAGATTGGGGAGATGACTGAATTGATTTTGAGTTAAAAAGGATGATTGATGAGTTAATTGAGTTAATTGATTTGATCAATTAGTTTTGATTTTAGCATGTGTTGTAGGAATTTCAAATTGAATTTGATTTTCATTTTCAATTTGAATTTGAATTTGGTCATTCAAATGCTGAAATGCATATGAAATTAACTCAAATTCAGATTTGGGAAAAATGTGAAATTAGATGAAATTAATTGAGATTCGAATTTGGGAGAAATGAAATGAAATTAGATGAGATTAATTGGAATTAGAGTTTGGAGATTTGGAGGAATAAGTTAATTAATTTAAATAATTTAAATGAAATTATTTAAACGTTAGAGATTGAAGTAATTAAATAATAAAGATTATTTAACTAAGGAAAATGTCGTAATTAATTAAATAATTGATATTTAATTAATAATTGAGATATGGTTAATTGATTAAAATTATTTGAGAATAGAAAGAGAATAGTGAGAAGTGTTGAAGGGCGATGATTAGAAGAAATAGTTAGTTTAATCAAATTATTAAAAAATTACTTAATTAAATAGACGAATAATTAGTGTAGAATTAATGAGACATTTTTAGGTGTCTACATTTGCCCCTCTTTGAGACAATATCGAAATGACGTTGTTTCAAAGAAAATGAAATTTTTTTGCCCCAGTATGGCTCAGTGACACTAGGGTATAATGCCCCCTCAAGAGATTGTTTGTGCATTGAAGGTATGAATGATCTCTCGAAAGAAGAAGAATGTTAGATGAATGATGAAGAATGATTAAATTATGACATGAATGAGTTTGATTGGAGAAAAGAAATGGTTAGAATGATTTAAAGATAAGATTGATAGGATTGATCTGATAAAGATAAAGTCTAGTTTCAAGAAGGACACATCCTGTATAAGACAAAAAATGATCAAAACGTCTGGTTTCAGGAAGGATACATCCAATATAAGACAAATGATAGATCAAAATATGATGAATAATGAAGAATAATTGATTGATAGATAGAATAGTTGAAATGAGAAAATGATAGAATCATAGATGAGAAGATTAGAATTAAGTGATGAGAGAGATCATGTTAGATGAAAGAATGATAGAAATAATCATCAAGTTGATCGAAGAAAAGATGCTTGATGAGAGTGTTGGCATTTTTACATTGTTGGCATTTTGCATATAGATTGCATTAATGATATGTTGTCATTGATGTCAATTGAACCGGTGAATGGTATTCATGATATTGCTGATGTTATTGTTGTTATTGCTATTGTCCTGTAACCGATATGATAAACTTTAAGGAAGATGTTGTAAACTAGTATATGGTAGTTTGTAAGTTGAACCGGTGTAAAGGGTTAAACCTTTCTATGTTATGTAATAGGTAAACCCTACCAGTTGTTTTCTATTAAACCCTAACTGATCAAGTTTGTTGGTTTAAGATCTAATGTTGAGTGGTAATGATGGAGACACGTGTGATCAGTGTATGAGGATTAGTTTAGATTGATTTGGCGCATTTATTTATTGTCTTGGAAAGGAGAAAAGCGGATTGCATCTAATACATAGTGTGTGATGAGTTACAAGTCTGATGAAGTGGTGATCATGGAGTGGTTGGAATTTTCTTGATTAATGTGAAGAGATTGTTATGATTTCTAACGGTCAAGATTGTACCGACTTGTTTGTAATCTCGATGATGAGAATTAGGTTTTTGTTGTGTTACCAACCTAGTTGATTTGTATTTAAGGTCGATGATATTGTTTTGTTAAGAGTTGGCAAAGTTAGCAAGATTGGCAGAAACTAGTTGAGTGTGTGGTTGCCTAACCGATGGATGGATCTGTAGTTTGAGTAAAGGCATATTGAAGCTTAAGAAGGATTTGATCAAGCAGATGTAGTGTTATTCAGATAGATCAAGAAAACCTGTTGTTTTCTAACAGTTACAACAGAAGTTGAAATCCCCTAACCGGATAAGCTCTAACAAGCTTGGTTACTTTCTAAATCCTCTCACAATGTGGTCCATTAGTTTGGATTCTCAAATCCTCCAACAAGGTTACTCCTAACAGGTTATTGTGCTTTTCATCAAGGCATATTTGTAAATCCTTTAATCAGGTGATTCCTAACAGAATCAGTTCTTAACAGGACTTATTGTAAAAGCTTTAATAGGCTTGGCTCCTAATAGGGCAAACTTCAGAAGAGTTTAGATAGCTATCCTTGTGAGTCTCATCTCACCATGGTTTTTAACTATTTGGGTTTTCAAGTATAAATATTTATGTCAAGTGGTGAATGCTTTTGTGGTTATGATCTTATTTGTTGATTTCATTAACTACTTAACTATTCTGATAAGGCATGATAACTGGAAGCATTGAGAGATGAATATGTTGACATATGATTAAGCATTTTTTATGTTTACAAGATTGAAGTTGTTTATTGTTAAGTTGTCATAATATTCAAACCGGATGATGTTGGTAATCTTTGAGATATTATCTTGACTGAGTTATTTGTTGATAAGTTTATTTTGAGTTTGGGAGTTTGTATCCATTTTTCAGTTTTCTGATTCACCCCCCCCCCCACCTCTCAGTAATCTACTAGACACTTATTCTTTCATCATACCATCAATTGGTATCAGAGCATCTCAGGTCCTCTTTAACCTAAAGCCTAACAACTTGAGGAAAAGATCTTGTAGATCATGATGAAGAAAGAAGGTCTGAAGTTCAACAAAGATAACTATAGGACATGGAGTGATAGAATGAAGATTTATATTAAGAGTCTAGGAAGTTAGCATTGGGATCATATAGAAACTAAGTATACTACACCTACTGGAACTCTGACTGATGATTAGAAGAAAGAACAACAAGAGAATCATCAAGCATTAGAAGCTATTATCAGTTCCCTATCTGATGCTCAATATGTAGATGTTCATGGTCTTGAAACTGCATATGAAGTATGGAAAAAACTTGAAGAGATTTATAGCAGTGATGAACATGTTAAGATTGCTAAAGAGGAGAGTTTAAGAGGAAAGTTTGATGACATGAGAATGTCTGAAGGTGAGAATATCCAACAATATGGTCAAAGGATAAAAGAGATAGTTGGTGAAATAAAGAGTGTAGGAGGGAAAGTGGAAGATGCCACAGTGATCAGTAAGGTATTGAGAACCCTTCTACCGGTCTATGCTATCTGAGTTGCAACTATTCAAGGGCTGAAATCCATTGACAAAACAAAGGTAACTCTTGACTCTATCATTGGCAAACTTACTGGTTTTGAACTAAATGGCTATGATGGCAGTGTACAAAAATTAGAATCTGCATTCAGAGCTTCTGTCTCTAACTCATACGTGAGAAGAAGTAGAGATACTGGCCATAGCTATGAATCTAGATCCAGTAGAGATGTTGATGATGAAGATAGTTTAATGGAGCTTGAAGCCTTGTTGGCAAAACAACTACCTAGAGGCACTAGGAAATATAGAGGTAAGCTACCATTGAAATGTTTTGCTTGCAATAAGATTGGTCATATAGCAGCTAATTGCCCTAATATTGAAAATGAATACAAGAGAGAAAAATTTAAGAAATATAAGGGTAAAGGCAAGAGAGATTGTCTTGTTGCTATTGACAGTGGTATTACTGATGAAGAATCTGATGATGATGCTAGCGAAGATATTATGTTTGTAGCTATTAAGGAAGAGATATCAAATCAGAAGGCACTAGTGTCCAGGATGGATAATTCTGATGATTGGATCATTGATAGTGGTTGTTCACATCACATGACCGGTGATTGGAGCAAATTTCTTTCCTTGAAGGAATTTGATGGTGGTGTTGTCAGATTTTGCAATGACTCACCCTGTATGGTTAAAGATAAGGGAGTTATTTCTCTTAATGGGAAGAGCAGTGCTGACAATGTCTATTGGGTTGAAGGCCTAAAGCACAATCTTCTGAGTGTGGCACAACTTAATGATAGAGGATACCCACTGGAGTTTAGAAATGGTATGTACAAAATCTTTGACAACAAAGGTGAATTGATTGCAACCGGAAAATAGACCAGAGGTAATCTATTTCATCTTAATCCTAAAGTGAGCAACTGTTTGATTGCAAAAATAGATTATAGTTGGCTTTGGCATAGGAGATTTTGTCATATAAACTTTGATAACATTGTTAAAGTGAGCAAGTCTAAGATAGTAAGAGGTCTACCTCAGATAGACAAACTAGTTAATTCTCTTTGTAAAGAATGTCAATTAGGAAAGATGACTTCTTCAACTTTCAAGAGTAAGTCCTTCTCTGTAGAGAACTTGTTAGATTTGGTTCATATAGATCTATGTGGACCAATAAGAACTTGAAGTATTTCAGGTGATAGATATTTCATGATCTTCATTGATGATTGTTCAATTATGATGTGGGTCACATTCTTGAAGGATAAGAATGAATCTTTTGGTAAATTCAAGGCTTTCAGAGCCTTAGCTGAGAAAGAGAGTGGCAAAAAGATAAAATGTCTAAGAACAGATCAAGGCGGCGAATTCACTTCTGAGGAATTCACTAAGTATTGTGATGAGAATGGCATCAAGCGGTAGCTTTCTGCACCAAGGACACCACAACAGAATGGTATAGCAGAGAGGAAAAATCGGTCAGTGGTTGAAGCAGCTAGAACTATGTTGATACAAGAAAATGTAGCAAAAACATTTTGGAGCGAAGCTATAAGTACAACGGTGTGCACAATGAACCGAGTTCTGGTGAAAAGAGGTAAGGACAAGAAACCTTATGAGTATTGGTATGGAAGATCACCTGATGTTAGCTATTTTAAGATCTTTAGTAGCAAGTGTTTTATTAAAATAGGTAATTACATAGGCAAGTTTGAAGCTAAGAGTGATGAAGGCATATTTCTTGGCTATTCCACCAAGAGTAAGGCCTACAAATGCTTCAACAACCGGACACAGAGAATTGTTGAAAGTGTTGATGTTCATGTAGATGAATGTCCTAAAATTTCAGAAGGAACCAATTCAGAGAGAAAGGATGAAGATCCTTGCATTTTTCTTTTGGAACCTGAAACTATTAAATCAGAAACTGGTAAAGCAAATTCTGATGTACTTGTTCAATCGAAACAAATAAATTTAGAGGAAGAAGACAAAGAAGAATTTGAACCTGAAGAGAATAATCATGTTATTCCTAGATATGTAAGACTGAATCACAGTCTTGAGAAAATTATTGGGGATAAGGATGCTGGAGTAATAACTAGAAGGAGAATTAGAGAGAACTCTTGCATGATCTCCACCATTGAACCAAGAAGCGCTAAGGAGGCTTTTGGTGATGATCATTAGGTGAAAGCAATGGAGGAGGGATTGGATCAAATTGAGAAGAACAACACCTGGACCTTGGTACCCCGACCGATAAACAAGAATGTTATAGGTACTAAATGGGTGTTCAAAAACAAGTTAAATGAAGATAGTGTTGTAGTTCGCAACAAGGTAAGATTAGTTTGCAAGGGTTATGCTCAAGAAGAAGGAGAAGATTATGATGAAACTTTTGCACCAGTAGCAAGATTGGAAGGAGTTAGAACATTACTTGCATTTGCAGCCCATAAGAAGTTCAAGGTATACCAGATGGATGTTAAGTCTCTATTTTTTAATGGAATATTGGAAGAAGAGGTTTATATAGAGTAGCCTGATGGTTATGCATTGACAGATAAGGAAGACATGGTATGCAGATTGTATAAAGCTTTATATAGATTAAAGAAGGCACCCAGAGCATGGTATGAATGGCTTCATACACATCTGATGAAAATAGGCTTTGCAAAAACCAGTGATGACAACAACATTTATCTCAAGTCTGAAGGAGATGAAATACTGGTTAGTGAAGTATTTGTTGATGACATTATATTTGGAGGTAATGATGTCATGAGAAACAATTTTGCAGATGAAATGAAGAATTAGTTTGAGAAGTCATTAGTAGGGGAAATAAAAAATTTCATAGGCTTGTAGATACATCATATGAAGAATGGTATTTTCATTGCTCAATCGAAGTAGGTGAAAGAGGTTTTGAAGACTTGGCATGAGTAACTATAAACTAGTTGGAACTCCAATGGTTACAGGTTGTAAATTGTCTAAGCACGATGCATCTAAGTTTGTAGATGAAAAGGAATACAGGTCAATGATTGGTAAATTACACTATGTTGTTCATAGTCAATCAGATATTGCCCATGTAGTTGGTATAGTTGCTAGATTTCAGAAAAATCCAAAGGAAGCACATCTGATAGCAACCAAGTGAATTTTTAGATATTTGAAAGGTACAGTTGACTATGGGTTATGGTATCCATATGAAGGAAACTTTGATTTGAAGGCATACATTGATGTTGATTGGACAAGAAATATTAATGACCGGAAGAGTACTACTGGTGGAGCATTCTTTCTAGGAGGAAGGCTACTTTCATGGAGTAGTAAGAAGCAAAGTTGTACTTCACAATCTACTGTGGAAGCTAATTATGTAGCAGCTTATATGAATTGCACACAAGCTATTTGGATGAGGCAGATTTTGGAAGGTTTTAAGATGAAGATCTCAAAACCTATAAAGATTTTGTGTCATAATACAAGTGCAATAAATATTTCTAAGAATCTTGTTTTGCACGCAAGGACTAAGCACATCGAATTGAAGTATCACTTTTTGAGGGAAAAAGTTCAATGTAAAGATGTTATCTTAGAGCATGTTTCTACCTAGGAGCAGCTTGCAGATATCTTTACCAAACCTCTTCCTAAGACCACTTTTGAGTATCTTAGAAGTCAGTTGGGGGTTGATCCTCTTCATGAAGTCAGTTGAGCACGGTGCTGACTACATCAATCCTTGAATTACTTGCAGAATCTTACATGGACTGACATTTTTGGAAGTGGATGTATTCCACAGGGGGAGCATCAAGTTGCAGTATGTTGATGCACAGTGAAAATTTGGAATTACATGTTTTACTTTTAATTTGGCATTGTTGTCAAAGGGGGAGAATAATTATGTGATTGAGGAGAAGAATTATGTGTCTGATTAGGTGAACCAGCAGTAGACTAAAGACAGACAAAGCATGGTGAATACTTGGTAATGTAAACCAGGATTCCTATTCACCAATCCACAGCAGCAATCAGAGGTGTTGTTATTTGTATTGCCATCAATGCCAAAGGGGGAGATTATTAGAATTTTTAGATTATTGGCATTTTACATATAGATTACATTAGTGATATGCTGTCACTGATATCAATTGAACCGGTGAATGGTATTCATGATATTGCTGATTTTATTATTTTTATTGCTATTGTCTTGTAACCCGTATGATAAACTTTAAGGAAGATTTTGTAAACCGATATATGGTAGTTTGTAAGTTGAACTGGTGTAAAGGGTTAAACCTTTCTATGTTATGTAACTGGTAAACCCTACCAGTTGTTTTCTATTAAATCCTAACTGATCAAGTTTGTTGGTTTAAGATCTAGTGTTGAGCGGTAATGATGGAGACACGTGTGATCATTGTATGTGGATTAGTTCAGATTGATTTGGTGCGTTTGTTTATTGTCTTGGAAAGGAGCAAAGTGGATTGCGTCTAATGCATAGCGTGTGATGAGTTACAAGTCCGATGAAGCGGTGATCATGGAGCAGTTGGAATTTTCTTGATTTATGTGAAGAGATTGTTATGATTTCTAACAGTCAAGATTGTACTGACTTGTTTGTAATCTCAATTATGAGAATTAGGTTTTTCTTGTGTTACCGACCTAGTTGATTTGTATTTAAGGTTGATGATATTATTTTGTTAAGAGTTGGCAAAGTTAGCAAGATTGGCAGAAACCATTTGAGTGTGTGGTTGCCTAACCGGTGGATGGATCTGCAGTTTGAGTAAAGGCAGATTGAAGCTTAAGAAGGATCTAATCAAGCAGATGTAGTGCTATTCAGACAGATCAAGAAAACCTTTTGTTTTCTAACAATTATAGTAGAAATTGAAATCCCCTAACTGGGTAAGCTCTGACAAGTTTGCTTACTTTCTAAATCCTCTCACAAGGTGGTCCATTAGTTTGGATTCTCAAATCCTCCAACGAGGTTACTCCTAACAGGGTATTGTGCTTTTCATCAAGGCATATTTGTAAATCCCTTAACCAGGTGATTCCTAACAGAATCAGTTCTTAACAGGACTTATTGTAAAAGCTTTAACAGGCTTGGCTCTTAATAGGATGAACTTCAGAAGAGTTTAGATAACTATCCTTGTGAGTCTCATCCCACCATGGTTTTTACCTATTTGGGTTTTTCACGTATAAATATTTATATCAAGTGGTGAATGTTTTTGTGGTTATAATATTATTTGTTGATTTGATTAACTACTTAACTATTCTGATAAGGCATGATAACTGTAAGCATTAAGAGATGAATATGTTGACATATGATTAAGCATTTTTTATGTTTACAAGATTGAAGTTGTTTACTGTTAAGTTGTCATAATAGGCAAACCAGTTGATGTTGGTAATCTTTGAGATATTATCTTGACTAAGTTATTTGTTGATAAGTTTATTTTGAGTTTGGGAGTTTGTATTAGTTTTTCAGTTTGTTGATTCACCCCCCCTCCCCCCCGCCCACCCCCCCTCTCAATAATCTACTGAATACTTATTCTTTCATCATATCATCAAAGAGAGTGATCTTGAAGAGACAATCAACATGATGAGATTATGATGATGAATAGTCTTCTTGTCTTTATTCATAGTTCAATACATTTTCATCATTGAGCCTTATTATGTAACAATGAATCTTTGTACAATAGGGTATGAGGCACCAAGATGCATAGATATCTCATTGAAAATAACAAACATGTAGCAGACACGGAATGAACCCTCCATTCTGGGAATTATGCTAGGGGTCGAGGTATGTGTGGCATTCACAAGATGAATGCTCCTATCACAAACACCCACTAGAGCAATTGCCCCAAAACTTCATTGGTTCAAACCACAAACAACAACAAAAAGAAAAGGATCATGCCCATCACAGCTCTTGTAGTCACTTTTTGGACATCCTTGAGTAGCTAGAAACATGATCTTCACCAATTTAATAAAAGATAAAACCAACTAGAACAAAATGCAGCAGCCATACTAATTTGTGTCTTCGTGTGATTGCTTGATGTGATTTTGATAATGTTTGGTTTTAGAAAGTTGCGAACCCCGCTTAAGATTGATCTATTTGGTTTTGAGTGTATCCTCTTCTGTTAAAGACAAGATAATGATCACGTTAATATGGATAGTTGACGATTGATAAGACTTGTTCAGTTTGATTGTAGATGTTTGGTTTAAGATAGTTATATCCTTTGTGAACTTCATGCGTAGTGTTTGTTGGATAGCTACTAGGATATTTGATTCTTGCGAGACATGTTATTGCAAGTTCTTGATGTTTTTGGATTTTTTAGTTTGTTTTTTAAGAGCTTTTAGATGTTTAGGGGTTTTTGGTATTTTATCAATGTTTTTTGATCTTTTTTGAGGACCATATTTGAATTTTTTGTTGTGATTTTGATGTTTTATGATTTTTAATTTTTTCAAGACTTTTTCAAATGTTTTGGTATTTTTATGGTTTTCAAATGTTTTTGGTATTGAACAAATCCACCAGTCATACTAATCTATGTCATTGTTTTGATTTGTGTGATCATTGATAGGAATGTCTGGTTTAAAAGAGTGAGTACCCCGTATAAGATCGATCTGTCTAGTTTCGAGTGTACCCTTCCTTGTATAAGACATGTTGATGTTTGATAAAGTTTGATTGATAGATTGATTAACAAGACATGTGACCGGTTTGATGTAGACTTTGAGAGTTTGCTTGTTGTTTATTTGATTTGATGGATGGCCCATGCTTTCTTGCTTTGATTTTTTGATTTTTTTTTATTTTTTCATGATATTTTGTGATTTTATTTTTTTTCATGACATTTTGTGATTTTTAATTTTTTTCATGACATTCTGTGAATGTTTCTGATTTTTTCATGACATTTTGTGAATGTTTTCGATTGATTTTTTCAGGACTATCTGATTTTTTAGGATTTTTTCAGTTATGCCCCTAACTATGCAGACCTATGATGATAACATGATGATGCATAATACGGTAGATACAATGAATTTTTTATATGAGTTATGCTAATGCAGGATGTATGACAAAATGCAGTTCCTATTCGAACAAGGATAAGTGTGTGTGTCTTTCATTTTGAAATGCACTAATTGGATTGAAGGTGAGAAACGTTTCAGAGATAGGAGTTCAATCCATTCTCAAAAGACTAAAACCATCCAACCTAACACACTATGTAACCAATATTTATGAATGGAGGCGCATAAAACTTCTCCATCAATTCTTGAAATTTTGATCTTCTTTTGCCCATTTATGTGCAATTGAGTTCATTCCGACTCTTATAAACATCAAAGATCCTTGGAATCCTATGTGGCTAGCTAAGTGGGTTATTCTGACTTCAAAAGCAACCTGGATAGAGCCTCACTGACAGCAAGCTTTTAGGGCTCCAATGAGGTTATGTACTAGAATCTCTCAAATATTGCTTCATTGCCAACAGACATCCATAGCCCTGATGGAGTTACTTGCATGTCCCATAGTCAAGCTTTTTTTTTTGTTACACTTGTATGCATGATATTTCAGTAATATATCATTTTTTTTATGTTTTGCCTTGAGATTGACATAACACTTTTTTCTTTTACGTTCTTGCCTTGACTTGTAAGTAATGAAACCTACTTGAGTATGAAAATTACAGTAGCACTGAAGCAGAATATTGGATTTTTCACTAGCCACATGACCAACTAGGTATCTATAATGACTTAGAGCTTTTCATTAATGTGTCAGATATAGAAATTGATAGATTTTGGGTAACAAGAATTGATAGTGAAACTTCTACCCAACCAAGGACAAAGCTCTATCACAATGTGACGTTGAAGATGAATGACTAAAGGCCTCCTAAAGACTTCATGAACAAGTATCTAGGAAATGAGACAACCTTTGTTCCTTTCAGTGCAGATAGGTGAATAACTTTGACAATCATCATGTTTTTATTGATGCAACTATATGAGAAAACAATAATGATATGCAGCTATATGTTGTGCAATAGTGATATGAAAGCAACTATGATGCACTTTGAAATGGAGATATGCAATGCAGTAAAGAAATATGCAAATGCAATACTAAAAATTAAAATGAACCCACCCTTAGAGGTAATATATTTTTAGGTGTATGTTGTTATTGAGTTGGTATGGACTTGGTGTAGATAATTCATTGGTCTTTGTTTGAAGAGTTGGATGAACCTGTCTTTTTCAATAGGATATGTGGTTGGGAGTCTTTCATGTACAGTTTCTGCTATATCCCCCTTATTTTCAAATCAATTCAGGTGTGGTAGACCTTCTTGCCCCCAGTCTTTCAAGTGTGGGTGTATGAGGAAAATAGATTTTGGTTTAGAAGTTGTGATATAAGCGAGTGTTATGCCTTTTTTTATTTATGCACTTGAAGAGTATGATGAAATAATTTGAGTGTTGATTTCATTAGCTAGTGTTATGCTTGTGTCTGTCACGACATTGGTATTTGATGATAGTGCACATACCATTGTTGACAAGTTGTCTTGTGTAGTATGATCTGGATTGGTGATTTCATTGATAAGGGGTTCATGAACAACTTGTGTATTGGAATCATGAGTGAGACTAGAAGAAATGATAATGGGATCTTGTTTAGGAGGTGGATGTTGGATGGTACTTGAAAGAACATCTTGCTCTTGCGAAATAAGGGTGTTATTATGAGTGGAATAAAAAAGAATGAGGGGATCATCATAAGACTCTTGGTCGATGGGATCTTGATTGAAAATTGGGTATGATGAAAAGGTTTATTCTTGATCTTGATTTATTTCATGACCGATTTCTTCTGATTTTGGATTGTCCTCCTGAAATGGGGGAGCTTGCATGGGATATTTTTGGAAAGTTTCAACCTTTTGACTTGATGAAGAAGGATTTTGAATGAGATCCTCTGAATCATGACTTGAATTAGATTGGATTTGTGTTATGGATAGCCCTTGGGAGATTGTGCTATTGGATGAAGATAGTGAGGATTGGTCTTGTGTAACCTTAGGGGATGATGAAATGGTGGATAGATATGGTTAATTTGGACTTTAGTTGAAAGGGATTTGATTTTGGTTGAAAGGAGTATGATTTTAGTTGAGAGAGGTTTGATTTTGGTTGAATGAATTTTGATTTGGACTTTGGTTGAAAGGGGTTTGATTTTGGTTGAAAGAGGTACTTTGAATGTTGGGTTGATATAATTGGTATAATTGATATGTTGGGTTGAAAGAAGGTTGACATGACTCTAATGTTGGTTGGAACTAAGGTAGGAATGATTTTGTTGAAGAATGAAGGTTGGCATGTTTGAATGGTCTCACAAGAAGAAGAAGGTTGGCCTGATAATGATTCACTCGTGGTTATCACTTCCCTCATCATATTTTCTAACTAGCCCCTATGGTTGCTAGGACTAGTCATGTCTCTCATTTGTTATTGCAAAGTATTGATTTGTTGAGCTAATGTTTCTATGGATGGTGATGGAATAGGAATGGAAGAGATGAATTCTTCACCTTCCCTACGAAATGCATAACATCAATCCATGATGTTTACTTGATTGGTTTGAACCTAAGATTGAAACATGTATGATATTTTCTCCATTTCTAAAATGTTGCATAAGTTTGATTTGATGTTGATGTTGATGTTGACAAGCTTCTTTGTTGCAAGGTTTTGATCTTGTTGATATTAAAACTTGACTTTGTTGAGGGATTTGATCTTGTTGATGTTTTTGATAAAACTTTGGTTAAGATTCCAATTTGTTTTTGGTATTTTCTAAGATGTTTGAACTTGGTGAAATGTAGCAAAGGACACAATAGACACATCAAAAAGAATAAAACCATGAAAAGAATACTTGTTTAAGGAAATTTTTTCAAATTCCCATAAATGTTGGAGTCTTTTTCAAGACCCCTTTTTGTTTTAGTTGTATTTGGGCAATTTGATATCACATCAAGCAGACTCTCCTAAGGTCAAAAGGTCACAAGATTATTACAACCCACATCTTGATACTTTGTCAGCGCAAACAACCCTATCACACCCTAAGGTGCGCCCATTTTTTTGCCTTTTTTTCTGAAAATTAGACCAAAGAAGATTGCTCCTCAATTGGCCCATTATTCTGGGAGATATATGGTGAGTGTCTTGAGGGTGTATTCTTCCCCACCCTTGCACTGTGATAAAACAAGTGTTTGGTTACTGACTCAGCTGGACTTCTAATTTCTATGGTGTTTGGATAAGGTTTCGTTCGAGTGGTCACAATCAACAACGTTTTACACTCCATTGAGGGAGGTCTCCCAATCTGTAGAGGTTACGCTCTACATATTTTAATGTACCGTAAAAGCACTGAGGGAGGCATAACACCGTTGTGACAACATGTAACACTCGTCGCATATGATTTTCATCACATACATATTTATTTATAGTGGCTTGGATTACTTGGCTTTAGTCATTGCCACTTAGATCGTTCCCCTCTCACCGACCTTAATGGCACCCTAAGGGCAACTCGGGAGGGAAGGCCTTCTAAAGGTTTTAATTGCAAGAAATAAATGAAAGCATGAAAGAAGAGAGTTTGGTTTTTTATCACCCATTGAAGGGAAGAGCATAATACCTATCCCTTCGAAGACACGAAAAACAAAATTTCTTTTTATCCTTCCATTGCAATGATTTTCTATTCTAAGCGGAGATGTTGCTCCACACAGACATGGTGTTCATTTTTAACCTTCATAGCAATTTGTGAAAGAATAGGAAAGAATTTGATTTTGTTCTTTTTAAAAGCACCAAAAGAAGTTCTCTACTCTAACCCTGCAAAGAAAATAACATTAGTAGACATATGGTGGGCTATCTAGCTTAATTTCCTTCTTTTGGTTACCAAAAATCTTCTTTTGTGTTTATCAATGATTTGTTATAAAACAGAACACTAAAAGACTAGAATTTAAGAAAAATGAAAGAAAAGAGAGGTTTTTTTCTTGTTTTTTTTTTCACATGAGGAACTTGCTAAAAATGGAAACTGCCAAAAATAGAAACTTTTCAGAAACAAAAACCTGCCAAAAATGGACACTTTTCAAAAACAGAAACTTGCCAACATTGGAAACTTTTCAGAAATGGAAACCTGCCAAAAACAGAAACTTTTCAAAAATGGAAACCTTCCAATAACAGAAACCTACAAAGAAATGGAAACTTTCTAGAAATGGAAACATTCTAAAAATGGAAATCTTTAAAATATGGAAACTTTCCAAAAGTGGAAACTTGCAAAAAATGAAAAATTTCTAGAAATGGAAACTTGCCAAAAATGGAAACCTGCCAAAAATGGAAACATGCCGAAAATAGAAACCTACCAAAAAAGGAAACCTACCAAAAACATAAACTTTTCAAAAATGAAAAACCTGCCAAAAATAGAAACTTTTTAGAAATAGAAACCTGTCAAAAATGGAAACTTTTTTAGAAATAGAAACCTGTCGAAAATGGAAACCTTCCAAAATGGAAACCTACCAAAAACATAAACCTTTCAAAAATGAAAACCTGCCAAAAATAGAAACTTTCTAGAAACAGAAACTTGCCAAAAATGAAAACTTTTTTAGAAATAGAAATCTGTGAAAAACGGAAACCTTCCAAAATGGAAACTTTCCAGAAATGGAAACCTACAAAAAATGGAAACTTTCCAGGAATGGAAAACTGCCAAAAATGGAAACCTGCAGGCATACACAAAATTTCAAATTGTTGTTAGTTCACATCGGGTTCACCAAATATCATCATGTTTGAAATCATCAGAAATCTGAGGCTAATTAGACTAAAAGGATGAATCACAAGATTCCTTAACTAATTAAACCGATTCTAAACACAATTCAATGAAATAAATGAAAGAAATGAGAAGATTAAGCTAATTAAAACTCCCTGTTCTCCACTTGTACTTCCATTGTTCTTCTCCAATTTGTGTGGTTGATGGCTCTCAAGTATTGCACCAATTTCCTACATACAAATATTTTGAAGACTGTGATTCTCAAAATCTAGGTTGAAATGAGAAAATGATGTTGAATTTATATATTGAACTGAATAGATTGAAGAGTAAACTGAATAGATCTGTTAGTGAACTGAATAGATCTATTAATGAACTGAATAGATTGAAGAGTGAACTGAATAGATTGAAGAGTAAACTGAATAGATGGATTAGTCAACTCACTTGATTGATTAGTGAACTGAATAGATTGGGGAGATGACTAAATTGATTTTGAGTTAAAAATGATGATTGATGAGTTAACTGAGTTAACTGATTTGATCAATCAATTCTGATTTTAGCATGTGTTGTAGGAATTTGAAATTGAAATTGATTTTCATTTTCAATTTGAATTTGAATTTGGTCATTCGAATGTTGAAATGCATATTAAATTAATTGAAATTTAGATTTAGGAAAAATGTGAAATTAGATGAAATTAATTGAGATTCAAATTTGGGAGAAATGAAATGAAATTAGATGAAATTAATTAGAATTAGAATTTGGGGATTTGGAGGAATAAGTTAATTAATATAAATAATTTAAATGAAATTATTTAAACATTAGAAATTGAATTAATTAAATAATAAAGATTATTTAACTAAGAAAAAAGTCGCAACTAATTAAATAATTGATATTTAATTAATAATTGAGATATGGTTAATTGATTAAAATGATTTGAGAATAGAAATAGAATAATCAGAAGTGTTGAAGGGCGATGATTAGAAGAAATAGTTAGTTTGATCAAATAATTTAAAAATTACTTAATTAAATAGACGAATAATTAGTGTAGAATTAGTGTATATATATATGTATATGTATATATATATATATATGTATATATGTATACATATATACATATATATATGTACATATATATGTCTGTGTGTGTGTGTTTGTGTGTGTGTGTGTGTGTGTGTGTGTGTGTGTTATCTTTTGGTATTATGTAGTTATATATTTTTAGATTTCAAATCAATTATGTTTTAAAATGTATATATATATATATATATATATATATGAACTTTGGTTTCTTTCATTTAACTTGTTGCTGATCAAATAATGATAGCAAAATAGTAAGATTGAATTATCTATTCTAAAATGATTGAATAATGGAATGTTGGTTTAATTGTGCAAGTTGTTAGACATAAAATGAGTTATAGTGTTTTAAAACTGGGCTATTGGAAATTAATGTTAATTGTATTAATGGATGAATAGAAGTTAGTTTGGTCTCTTTGGTACCATATTAAGATGGGTTTCTTTTATGTTTGACAATATGAGACCATCTAATTGCTTGATTCTTGTCTATTATTGTGGGATACACGGTTATGTTGTTTAATTGCATTTAGGTACCATAGGCTAGGACAATGGTAGAGTTCCTAATCGTGTAAGGTTGCTCTTCATCTTTTTATGCATTGTGATCGGTGTCCTGCATGACTTCTATGCTAGTAAATCTTTCCTTGTTACATAGAACCTCCTTGTTTGTAATCTTGTTCTAGCAAGTCGGCCAACCTTGTTATGGTAGAGGGCCCTAGACTCTTGGTATTTTTTAGTGTCATAGACCTTGTGTTGAATTTTGGATTCCTAGGTGCAAGTCAAGGGGGGGTGGCTTTAATTGGGGGTCAGGACCTAAAGTGGTCATTGGGGTAACTCAATGAGAGTTTGTAATCAAGTGAAAATTTAAAATAATGAACTGGGGAGGGCAGCTAGTTCACATTAATAAAGATTAAATTGTTGCCTCTCTTACGCTCGGGTGCTTGTTTAGGATTGAGGTAAGTAGAGAAGGCCTGGAATGGTGTCCACCAATATTGTCCCTTCGAAAGGTTGATGCGGTCCACTAGCATTTGTATGAGGGTCGGAGGTCGAGAGAGGTCACTAGGGTAACCCAGGAAGGGGGCGGGGACCTAGTGAAGACTCACTAAGTTAACTCATGACAACCTAGTGATGACACTCTTCCCTATTGCATACCTAGTGGTCTCTCTTGGTTTTGTCCTTTTGTGGATTGCTTGGGCCTCTAGAAGTTGGTTGATTTACTGTTGATTAATGTAATTATATCCTTGAGAATCTCTTGAGATTGTTTTCTAGTGAGCCTCATGAGAGTCATTTGTGTCATTTTGTACTTTCTTTCATCTCTTGGGTTTGGCTAATACCTCCTAGCACAGGGGGTGGACTTGATGGTACAACATGGTTGGGTGGAGTGCTTTTCACACCCATTGGGTTTTGGTTCTTCTTGCATCTTGTTTGTGATGGCTCGTGGTAAGATTGAAGACTTTCATTATGTACCAAATTCATGTATTCACTCCATTGTTTGTACTCATGGAGATTTTATCCTTATGGATACCCTGGGATGTAACTGATGATCATATGTATATTCTCATGGCAATGTATTATGTATCATGTTCGTTTGTAAAGGATAGTGTTATCATATTTTAGAAGTTTCATTTTTTCTTGTTTGTATGGTTAATGTTATTTTGAGTAACATCATTATGGGGCCTTGAGGACTACTGCTAGTTATTGTTTGTGTATCTTTTTATTATTGTGTTGTTTCATGTATCTCAATGTATGTGTTTAAAAAAATTATTCTCATTTTCATTGCTTTATATGTTTAAGTCATCTGGGCCTCATAGCGGGGCGTTACATTCCATCTACAACTCTTCGAGTTGAGACCCTTCAGCAACCTTGTTGATGTCCCGTAAGTCTTTAGATTGGCGATATATTTGTTTACAATTTCATTTGGCACCACCCAATTCATTCCGTATTTCACTCTCAATTAATTGCATAAATATTTTTTGAGTCTATTTATGGGCTTGCATTATCAATTATTTACTATATATTTAGATTGTGTATATTATTTTCAATTTGTTTGGAGCCACTCTGGAGGGACTACATAGTCTCTCTCTCTTTCCCTCTTAAGGGGGGTTATCATTTAGATTCTCGTGATGGATATAGTTATTGGGGGGCATTAGTGTTGAGACCTCCATTCATCACTCATCCTATCAGTTATCTTCATTTGCATATCTCTTTTTTGGAGAGAATTTTTTTCCTAGGAGGTTTTCTCCTTTTCTCCATTTGTAAAAGATTAGTTACATTATTATTTGTACACAGATACCCAACATGGCCTAGCTATTGAGACCCACCATCATAGCATATTGCATAATACTTTTCTCCCTAAGTTGCACTTAAGGGGGTTGTTTGAGTAAATATATTTTACATTTATGGTTGGTTAAGTCCAACTTAGGCATTTAGTTTTTTAGGCATCATTATTTAATATTTAGGTATTTATCATATACCTTGCATAAATATTTGTAGCTAAGTTGGCAATGCATGTATATCTTAAATATATTTAAAATATACTAAGAAATATGAACCTTAAGATTATTTAAGATAGATAAGAAATAAAATAATTCTTAAATTTCAAATTAATATATCTCACTTCTTTTTATATAAATGTATATTACTAATTCAAACTAAATAAATTCTCATAAAAATTATACAATAAATATAAAATATTTTAAAGTTTTTATGAAGAGAAATTAGCATAATATTCTTTAAATCAATTTAGTTTACAAAACTTAATATATAATATATAATCTATTTAAATAACCTTTGTCAAATATATATTTCTATTGAATAAATATTTACCCATTTTAATTAAAACAAGGCCACGTTGAAGATTGCAAATTGTGGCAAGACAATTTTGTTATTTGCTATTAAATTATTATTTTTTTGTTAATATAATAATAGTATTGATTAGCTAAGAAATTAGTGTCTTAATAATAAAGTTAAAAATTAATTTTTTTTAAATAATATGTTTTACAGTTAATCTATTGATTTAAAATTAATTTAATTTGATAATTTTAAAAAACTATTAAAAATAATTAAAATATTATGTTGTTTGAGTTTATAATGATGTCATGGTTATGAATTTTTTTTAATTTATTTTTAAGTTGAGAATGAGAAGCTATTTTGTGTGTTATTTTTAAGTAATGAAAATAACATCATAATATAATAACATAGTATAATAGTGATTGGTATTTTCATAACATATTCAACAAAAGATTATATGCTCATTTGTGACATTATAACAATGACAACTCCCCGCTCTGCAAGCTTTTCAATTTTGATTTTTTTCTATTCATGGTGGTTGTTGAGGGTGGGGGCCTTGTTGATCCACCACCAGGCCCTATTGTGGTGACAATTTCCATCACAAATCCTTCTACTCCTACAGATGACAGGATTCTAGTAGCGATTAAGACGGGTTCTCTTACTGTCGACAATCCGTTATTTACTCCTCAGGTGAAGGAGGTAACTGTTAATGGTTCTGAAACCGCGACTTCTCCGAACAGCCTCGGGGAACCCATTCCTAAATCCAAGGATCCTATCTCTCATGATGAGGAAAAGGATAAAGGGACCCCTGACGATGGCATGATTGTCAAAGGCTGGAAGAATGTGCTTGTGGGAAATCCTCAAGGTGGGGTGGACCCCAACTATATCCATGTTTGTGTACAAACTAAGGAAGGAACAACTATTGAGATATCTGATATAGTCATGGACTGCATCATGCTCAACATGAGTAATACCTTGGTGGGAAAAAAATTTCTCTCTGACCCACTATTGAGATGGTTCGGAAATGGGCCTCGGCCAAATGGAGGCTAAAGGGAAGTGTCTCTATTAGTACTATGCTTGGTATTATTTTCCTCTTCAAGTTCACAACCAAGGAGGATGTCATGATAGTACTTTTTGGTTGTTCGACTTATAGAAAGAGCAACCTTTCTCTATGCAGGTGGAATGCTAGTTTTGACCTGGTTGCTGACCTTCATAAATCTACTCTTGTTTGGGTTTGTCTTCCAGGACTCCTTCTGGAATATTGGAATTAATCAGTCTTTAAATGGATTGGTAATACTTTTGGCCACTTTGTGGTTGTGGATAAGATTACTAGAACCAAATCAAGACTAGTGTATGTGTGCTTTTGTGTTTAGGCTAGTGTTAGTAAGAATCTTCCTAATTTCATTACCCTCAAGTCTAAGTTGGGAAGATGGACCCAAGCTTTGGTCTATGAAAATGCCACTCTCTTTTGTCAAAATTGTCACAAGGTGGGCCACATTATCTCAAATTGCCAAGCCTTTGACCCCAATCCCCTCAATCTCAAAGAATCGATGGCGGGCCAAATTACCTTAGATTGCAAAGCCCCAGACCCTAATCCCCTCGAGATCAAAGAACTAGAGGTTAGAGTGGAACCCATTATCACAGTGTGTCCTAAGACTGACTACAAGGATTATCCCTTTAGGGAGAGCATCAATGTAAACTCCTTTTCTCCCCTTCTAAGATGGCTGAGGAGGCTCCCAACTCCTTGTCAGACCTCAATGTTGGGTTGCCTCCTTAGGAGACTTCTTTAGTGGCCCAAGGGCTCTATTCTTCAGAGAGACTGACCTCCACTCCTTTGAAAGAAATGACTCCTTTGGAGGATGGGGAGATTGCTGACATGTCCTCAACTTCTAATTGTATTGGGGGTGTTTCCACCCCCCCAAGGTGTTGTACTTGAAGAGATCTACAAGTGTTGAGATGGGTGTGTTGGAACCCCCCACTCCTTGCACGAGCTTCTCATCTCCTAGTGAATCCTCCAGTGGTTTCCCCCTCCCTAGAGATGATGGTTGGATCATGCAAAGGCGCAAGACAATAAATATGAAGACTGATGTTGGGACCGACCCAAAGATGGGTTTCCCATCATAGAGACTCTCTCAGCAGAAGGAAGCAGCAAGGGAAGTCACCAATGGAAGACAAATGACCTTGGACACATCAATCAAAGGTAAGAAATGAAGGTTCTTTCATGGAACGTGTGGGGCCTTAATAGCCCCCATAAGCAATACGCCATGAGGGCTTCACTTAGTGAACTTGGGTTATAGCACGTGCATTCATGACATACTAAAGAATCCCCCTATTTTCAAAAATTGTTGTCCTAAATTCCTTTTTTGTCACCCCCTCCTAATACACAACCTAGATTAAAAGCCCCCCATTTTCACTAGATATTGTATTTTTTATAGCATAAATTAAAAAAGCCCCCTATTTTCACTGATAGGCAATATATTGTACCCTCATTTTGGGGATATTAAACCCCCCAATATGAATGCACATTATATAATATTGCCTAGGCAGTGAAGCCCCCGTGCAATACGCCCTGAAGAATTGTATTTTAGAATATAAGATTGAAGTCCTTCTCCTCCAAGAGGTCAAAATGACTAACACCTCCTTTTCTAACATTGCTGACAAAATATGGTCGGGTTCTCAATTTTTCATTAGCAATGCCCCTAGGGCTTTTGGTGGTTTGGTCACTATGTGGGACCCCTTGTGGTTTTCTAGCAACCTAATTTCCATTTATGCCAACTTCCTTGTTTCTAAGCTTTCTTCCAGTAATGGTTCTTGGTTCCTCATTATTGTTTACACCCCCAATATCAGAACGAGATGGCTCTCTCTTTGGAAAGACATTTCTTGTCTTGTTTAGAATGACACCAATGGTCATTGGATGATTGCGGGGGATTTTAACTCCCCTCTTTTCCCTTTTGAAAAACTTGGGGGACTCCAACAGTACTCTGACAACATGACTGATCTGGTGGATTTCATAAATAGAAATGGATTAATTGATATGAACCTAATTGGCAAAAAGATTCACCTAGTCTAATCTTAGGAAGGGGGAAGACCTTATACAGGTCAAATTGGATAGATTTTTAATCTCCAGTAACTAGGGTATTGGGTTTAATGTAAAGATTTTTTCTCTTCCTAGAACTGTTTTTGACCATAATCCCCTTCTTTTGGTGTGTCCTCCCCAACGTGTCAGGGGGGTTACCCCTTCCATTATGAAATCATGTGGGTTACTCATCCTGAGTTCAAGGACTATATTAAAAATTGGTGGAACTCTCATGTCTCTGGAACACCCATGTTTCAGGTTGCTCAGAAATTGGACTTAATTAGAAGAAATGTGAGAGGATGGAACAAACATATCTTTGGGGATATTTTTGTTAAAAAAAAGGAGTTAAAGTCTAAACTGTCGGCCATCCAGGAGAAAATCGACAAAGGGGACCTCCTTGAAACCACACATCAAGAAGAGGTTGTTCTAAGGAGAAAATGGAAGGAGAACTCAACTAGGGAGGAATTATTCTAGAAATAGAAATCTAGGGTTCAATGGCTGAAGGAAGGTGACAAACATACTTCTTTCTTCCATAGATTGGCTAGTATTCATAGGCAAAGAAACCACATTTCCTACCTAAGGAATGATCAGAATCAGGAAATCAAAGATGATGAGAGCCTAGGGAATCTATCTTTTGACTACTTTAAATTATTTATGGACAATAATAGGACTAGGGATCCAGTCTTGGTTGAGACCCTCCTTCACTGTCTACCCTCACTCCTCACAAGGGAAGATAATGATCTCATAATGACCCCAGTCACCGAAGATGATGTGAGGACTGATGTTTTCTCCATGGGGGTTTTTAAAGCGCCAGACCCAAATGGTTTTCCTCCATCTTTTTTCCAAGACTTCTGGGATGTGGTTGGCGCTGATGTGGTTCTTGCCACTAACGATTTATTTAGATCTGGAAAACTACTCAAGAAGTTAAACAACACCTTCATTGTTCTGATCCTAAAAACTTAGGAGCCGACTCTTCTTAAGGATTTCAGACCCATCAACCTTTTCAACACTCTCTACAAGATCTTCTCCAAAGTCTTGGATAACAGGCTCAAGCCTTTTTTGGATACTTTGATAAGCCTAAGTCAGAAGGGTTTTCTCCCAGGTAGACAAATCTTGGATGTGGCCATCTCCACTCATGAAGTAATTAACTCAACGGACATAAGCCATAAGCTTAGTATGGTTTTGAAACTTGACATCTCCAAGGCTTATGATAGAGTGAATTGGAGCTTTTTATTTAAAGTCCTCCAAAAGTTTGCTATAGGGGTCAAGCTATTAAACTTTATCAGGGAATGTTGTCAATTACTCTTTCCTAATTAATGGTTTCCCTCGGCATTCATTCGGGGCATCCCAAGGACTTCATCAAGGTGACCCTTTGTCCCCTTATTTATCATTTTAGCAGAGGTCTTGGCCAAGAATTTTAGGTTGCTCATCAGTAAGGGAACTCTTTTGGGTATCAAACCTACCTATGCTACCCCCCACTATTTTGCAACCATTTATTAATGAAACCATTCTTTTTGGGCCATCTTCAGTTGTTGAGGCCAAGGGATGGAAATCCTTCCTCAACCTTTATGCAGAGGCCTTGGGATAGCATATTAATTATGATAAAAATAACTTCTATTTCTTCCACACTGCAGACAAACTTCAAGCTAAAATTAGAGGTATCTTGAGCTGTCAGGTTGCCACCCTTCCTAGCACCTACCTTGGGCTACCACTTACTGTCAAGAAGGTCTCCAACTCCTTTTGGGTTTCTATTCTTGAGAAAATGCAAAAGAAGATGACAGGGTGGAAGGGAAGATTTCTCCGTAGTTTTGGGAAGCTCTAGTTGTTGGCCTCCTCCCTGCAGAGGATACCAGTATACTTCCTTTCCCTTTCCAAAATCTCTGCCTCCATGGCTGACAAGCTTGAAAGAATTCAAATATCTCTTTTTTGGACGGGCATTGAAGAGAAAAGAAGGCTCACACTTGTCAGTTGGGATAAAGTTTGTTGTCCTAAAATCAATGGTGGGTTGGGAATTTGTAAAATTTCCCACTTTAACAAGGCCCTAATGACTAAAATGACTTAGAGGCTAATCTACCAGGATTCTGATTAGGGTCAGACTATGAGGACCAAATACCTTGGGCAAGGCACTTTTCATTTGGTTCTGAATGAGGAGGGACTCCCTAGGGGATCCAAAATATGGAACAATATTCTTAAATGCAGAGATTCTATTTCTCATGGCATGAAGTGGCTCATTGGTAATGGTAGGTTCTGGGAGGACTGTTGGCTTGGAGATAAGCCTCTGATTTCATCCCCTACTCTCAGAAGGATTTGGGGGATTGCCATGAAATTCTTTGGTCACTGGGTATACAATTACTTCTCTAACAACACATAGAAGGATATTACTTCTTGTTGTCACAATCATCCCCATCTGCTGCCTATTGCCTAGGAGTTGCAGAATATGCTTGGTATGACTAGACTCCCAATCTTTCCAAGGGAGGACAAACTTATCTGGAAATGGAATCCCTTTAGGGAGTTCTTTGTTAAAACTGCCTACCACAGCCTCCTTAGGGACCCCATTTCTCAAGATTGGTGATGTAAGGTTTGGAATCCTCCTGACTTATCCCCAAGATCATTTTTTTTCTGGTGGACTACTTTTCACAACAAAATTCTCACCAAGGATAACTTGGCTAAGTGTGGGTTTCAGTTCCCCAATAGATGTGTTCTATGCAAAATGGATGAGGAAAATTCTCCCCATCTCTTCCTCCATCGTGAATTTGCCAAAGCCCTCTGGGTTTTGTCTCCAACAAGCTTAACCATCTCTAGACCATGAATGAAAACATGTTACATCTATTGCAAGAATGGGGGGGGGCATTTTCAACCCTCTGGTTCAACAACTATGGATGCATATTCCTCTGCACCTTTACTAGTGCATTTGGAAGGAAAGGAATAATAGGATCTTCAGGAACAAGGAAGCTTATGTGGAAACTATCTTTGCTTGTTTCCTCAAATATATTATGGAGAACATCTTTGTCACCTCCATCAAAAAGTTCCCTAATCCCCCCTCAAGCAGGGACTGGGAGTTTTCTCTCTGTTGGAATCTCCCTCGCTCTTTCACACACACTGACAACTCCAAGAGCCTCCTAAGACAAAATACCAAGTGGTCCCTCCTAGTCCTTGGTTGCTTGAAACTCATTTTTGATGGTGCTGCAAGACATGGTCTAGCTACAGGGAGAGGTATTATCAAGACTCACAATGGGGCACTTGTTGCTGCCTATGTGGGTAATCTGAATGGTCATTCCAGCAATCAAGCTGAAGCTATGGCCTTGGATTGGGGTTTCTATATTTCCCTCTCCATTGGCATCAGGGCTATTGTCATTAAGGGGGACTCTAAACTCATAATTGACACTATCGAAGGGTTGAACAGGCTCAACTGGTCGATTAAAGGTATTATTAGAGACATTCTCAAGCTTATCTTTGGGTTAGACTCTTTCATCATCAATCATGTCTATAAAGAAGGCAATGGGGTTGTTGATGCTCTTGTGGCTCATGGGCTCTTGATCCAGGGTCTGAGATGTTGGAGGAATTCCAACTCCTCTCCCCTCAGTGTTACCTCCCTCCTGCATGGAGAGTGTACTAAATTTATCCCTCATAGATAAAACCTTTGTTAGTTGTTCCCACTCTTCCCTCTCAACACGCGAGGGTCGCTAGAGGAGAGACTTTTCTAATTTGAAAATCTTTAACCATTTATTGATTGGCACCAACGATCACATGATGTGGACTGACAATGTGGCTATGAAGTTTGTCCTTCACATCATCATCATTTATTGGCATACTTTCCTCTTGTTTTTGCTAATTATGAAGCTAGTGTGTGCTTTCACGTATGTGAACCTGACTAGATGGACTGTGCTCATTGGATGATTCAAGAAAATTTCTCCACGTGGATCCTGCATTAATGATTATTATTCATGCTTCGACTCCAAGATGACCTTCTACATGCCCAAGGTCATATTGAAAGGTTTGATTTATGGTCACACAATTTATCTTCTTCAATGGATAATAATGGTAATTATTTTGTGATAGAGTTGCATATCGCCAAATCCCTTGGAAAATCTAGCTAACTTCTATGATAAAAGTTTTTCTATTTTGATTAAGTGTTGTATTTTAGATATTTTCTCTGCCTCTCTACATATGTCCAGTGCTTGTGAAAAATCTCTTGCTGTTAAGTTTCCTCATTCGACCATGGGAAGTGATAGAGTCCCTACGAGCCTGACAAACTAGATGATTTTAAACAAGATGCGGTGGTTTGGAATTATTTTGTGGAAGACAAAGTGGTAGAATTTATGGAGAATCTTTGTGGTCATTACGAGCAACTTTCTGCTTACTTCGCAACTTCTTGGATTAATAGAAGGGTTAATGTTGGAGGAATCTCCTTTGATGTCTTGGAGGAAACCATTTCTCAAATGACGAGCCTTTCTCTGGATGGTAGAAGGTGGAAAAAGACTAACCACGTCACCAATAGTGAGGGCCTGAATAATTTTTTTAGGGGAAATGAAGAGTCGGTTAAACTGCAAGGAGGGTTCATGAGGGAGGAGCTCAAACACCTGTGGAACTAGATTTGTCTGATGATCATGAAGTATTTCGCCCTCGAGGGCTGCTACAAGGTATTCTACTACTACCATTTGCCCTTGTTGAACCATTTTCGAAATAATGATTTACTTTGTTTTCCCTTTTATCTTTTGCACTCTTTGGAAAGTTCTATTAAGGAAGCCCTTGACCCTAAGAACATGGATAAGCCTCTCATCCTCCTTCACTAGGGCCTTATCTATAGGCTTTATAATTTTCAGTTGTCTTTGTCCCCTCCTAGGAATTTGATGCTTATTCAACCCCTGTTGCCTGTTTCTCATCCTCTTGCATCCTTTTCTAGCAGCCTATCCCCCTCCACATTTTTTCATCTTTCTGTTGAAGCTTTCACTTCCCCCCAGTTTCCCTCATCCTTTGTTGATATTTCTGAGCTTTCCCCTCATACCTTCCCCTCTTCCTCAACCAGGAAGGATTAAAAACCCATTTCAATCAAGGGAAAAGGAAAATCCCCTGGGAAGTGGAATAGAATTATTCTTGATAATTCCTTTGACAAGCTGGAAGAGGAGAACCCTATTCCTAAAATAGAGGGCAGAAGGAGGTCTCACAAGCTCACCTCCAAGGGCTCTACTGAGAGGATGTGAAAACCCCAACACACTATGAAATTTGAGGTTGATATCGACGAGGCTAGGGGTGGTGGCAATTAGGAGGAGTTGACAGGTGAAGAGGTAGCCAAGGCCTCTATGGACGTGATGGATGTGGGGATTCTTGGGCCTCCTCTAGATATTGGGAATTTGAATTCTCGGAAAGAGGAACTTGTTGAAAAAATTGACTTGGTGGACCCAAATGAAATTATGGAAATAGTGGACCTGTTGTTTGTAGAGCCTTTGAGCTAGATTCTGGAACCCAGGCTAATTTGGGGATTTGGGGGGATGATGGGGTCAAAAACAAGGAGTCTGACAAGGATGGAAAAGGAAAAGAAGGTGGTATGAGTTTGGCCATGCAGGAGGAACATAAGGTGGTTTATGAGGAAGAAGAAGAGGTTTCCAACGGTAATCCTGGTATGGAGGAGCTACAAGGCCTTAACAACGAGGTCTGTGAGTTACTGACACACATTGACAGCCTGGGACTGACCCTGGAAACCAAGGAAATCAAAGAGGAAATCAAGGAAATAAAGTGTAGGTTGGATACCAGAGACAAGCAAATGGTCAACATCAACAAATTCTACCTATAGGTGCTTCATAGCTTTGCACTGACACTCTCCCTCCTGCGTGAAAGAACTGTTGAGGATGATGTTGATAAACAGGCAACAATGAGCTATACAAGTTCCTCTATGATGAATGGGAGGACAAAGTCATTGACATGATTGGGGTCCATAAATTGGCCCCATAGGTCTTAGTTTGTTGGTCTTTTTGCTCTCGTTAGGGGTTGGGCCCTCTTGTTCTGCTATTGAACTCTCTTTGTTCTATGTTTTTGATATTTTGAAAACTGTTTTAGTGTTGTTTAAGTGTTGTTGATAGCTTCTAACTATGTTAAGGGTCAGCACCCTAGTTCACGCTACTTTTTTAATAAAAAACATAGTGTAATACAATAATAATATTGTAATATTATAAATATAATAATAATTAATAATATATATATATATATATATATATATATATATATATAATTTAAATATAACTGACTTAAATATGTTTAATGTATAATTAAGCTAAGAATAAAATAATGCTAAAATATAACATAACAATATATTATACTAATAAAATATTATGTTAAAATAAATGAAAGTATAATATTAATAGATAATACAATTATTGTATAATATTTTTTAGTTTGTGCCTGCAATTTTAACTCATTTATATATAGTTTATAACTAATTTTCAATGTTATAAAAATTTATATAGTTCATAACTATTTTTTTCGTATTTTTCGTTCATATCAGTTTAAAAGTTGTAAGTCAATTAGATTGAAGTAAAATAAATTTTCAAGAATTGTTTATTAAAAAATTGCATCTAAACTTTGATAAAATGAATATATATATAATTTTTAATAACGAGTTATAAACAACGCAATTGCTATAATTCTATAACAGAACTAAATATATATTTTATAAAAAAAATATTGATGTTGATTCTCACTCTTCTAAATTAACATTCATATTTTACTGGTTTAAATAATTATTCCAATAACCTTAGTTTTATTTTAAGAAATTACTCACCTCAAATATAGTAACATTAAATTTCATTTGGTTAAGAGTGTCTCATTCTCTTAGACCAAAGTGAAATGGTATCCTCTTTTTCAAGCATATAAATATTATATGACAGTGATTGTCATATTTATAATGAATATATTTATGCACATCCCTTTATTGTTTTAAATTCATATGGGTTGTTTCTTAGCCCTTTTATTGTTGTTTATCTATATTCATAGGTTTGCTAAAATTTTATAAAATTGAACACAAGACAAAGTCCAAAGTCTGATTTTGCTATGACATATGTAATGATATTGTAAAATAAAGTTACAAGATCCTTTGTGGGGTAGATGACATCTAAGATATAGCCATAGTGAAATCAACTTGTATTTTGTTTCCATGCTCATTTGCAATAAACAAAAGAATATTTTGTTTTAACTTGTTGGTTTAAAGTAAAATGTTTTGTTCTTTTGTTTCAGTATTGCATGTTCCAAGGGACGGATGACAAATTATTTTCTGCATGCTCACATGCTTGCTAGTCCCCTATATAAAAAAAGATGAACATTATTAGAAGTTGTCACTTCATTTTTCATGATTGTTATAATTATTAATAGTTGATGTGACTTGTGCTTTTGTGCTTGATATTTGGTTTTAATAAGAGGTTCTCTTTGAAAAGTATAGCGGGGTTTGATGTAAAATAGGGTGAAAGATTGTTGAGTTCTTTAAATAAGAGTTTAAATTTTCTAATGATAATGTAAAATATATGTAATGTTTAGTATTGATGAAATATGAATGATGTGCTAATATAATGTTTTAGTGTAGATGTTTTGTAATAAGATATTCTAAAAAAAAATTGTTGTAAAATAGAAGGCAAGTTAACTTTGAATGTTTATGATAAAATTTGTGAGAAAAATTGAATGTTTTTGACACAAAAATCTTTTATAAGCATTCAAATTTATGGATTGTAGAAATGTCACGTTTTAATAAGAATCAAACCTTTTTGTTGATAATATAAAATCGAAAAGCTACCAACTAAATAATGCAATCTCTATAATATTAATGCCAAGATGTCAAGGCTAACGTGAGTTAGATGTAATGCTTTAGTACATATACTTTGTAATGAGATGTCATAATATATTACCATGATTAACTATGACCTAAGATTGTCTATGAATACACAATTCTAGATGTTCAATCCATAGTGTTTATACATGTGAGCCTATGGAATAACAATCAATTTTTTTTTAAATGGCCCTAAGAGAAATCATAGATTTCAAAAAAATAGGAGACAAAGCCACACCCATATAAATAATGGATAAGAAAATGTTACAAGGAAAAAGATACGTTTGATATGGTTATAGAGGCAATTTCGAGTGATATGGTTCACAAAATTGGTTTAAGACCTTAGTCGAAAGATTGGAAGTGGGGTCCAAACATCGCTTTATGTAATTATAAGCTCCATCTTGGATATTGTTGGCTTTCTCCCCATTTGTCAACGGTGCCAATTTCAAGCCAAAGATGAAATTTGTAGTCATTGGTTTCAATTTGGCAAAATAGATTTCTCACCATTTGGTTTGATATTCTAGAACCCAAGTTAGCCCACTTTGTATGGGGTATTATTTTCTAAGGCTTACCAATGGGGTTGTGGTTATTCTATATGAGCATCTAAGACCCTTGTTGCCCCTTTGGTGGGTAGTTGGAATCTTTTGAGCACCTTTTCTAGTTTTATCCCAAATCCTAAAAACTCTAGAACAAAATCCATGACTTTTTTCATCCTTTCTAACCAAAGCCTTTTTCTTAGCATATGGTTATTTTGGGAGATTGGCCTCCTATTCTCCACAAATTCAACTATATATGGCATGGATTTATGGTGGATATTATCTTTAGCAAATGGAAAGATATAAACTCTAAAATTTTTGTTTGTATCTCTATTGATCAACATGTTTCATTTTTTCAAAAACAATTGTTTATTCTAATGTGTTATTAAATATGTAGGTACAAGCCAAAAAAATCTCCCTACAAGTGGCTCACCTTTAGGATCTTCTTGAACACTGGGAAATTATTTATGTGCTATGGTTGGAAGTTCCCCATCTCCCTCCTCTTGGTGAGCATCGATGATGTCAGAGTCTTTCTTCTCATGATAACTATGTTTCTTGATTGCAAGATTCTCCCTCAACTAGAAAAATAAATCATGGTCACTAAAGTGCCTCATGACCTTTTTGCGCACCTTCGTGCCTCCCATGAGTGGAACTCTTAGGTGGCCTTTTAGGGTAGCTTCTCGGTGGTCTCACTCTAGCAAGTTTCCTTAGCTAGCTCTAGCTATTTATTTAACTCGTGATGATAAATATATAGATATATATGATACAGATCGGGATCCTCTCATGGACACTTAAGACCCTGATAATGTGTGGGACACATTAGATGGCCAAGACTCTCATCCTCCCTCTCTACTTCTATTGTCGCCATCTAATGACTAGTCTTTATATTTTTTTATTCAAGCATTAGCCTCATTAAGATTCTCGGGATGTGATATCATCTCCATCCACCATGTTTTTGTGAATGTGTATAACATTATTTTTTTATATAAATGATAATGTTGACACTTATCCATAAAATATTATACACAAAATTATATCCTTCCTTAATGTAGTGTCGTAAATTGCAACCCCTTTACAATTTCACATTCCTTTTTGGGATGTTGCTTTATTGTACTCTCTCATAACTCATTTAAATCCTATTTCTATCCTTGTAACTACTAAATTGTCCTCATGTGCTTCTTTGGTGACCAGGTCCTATGTCCTAGGCCCATGCACTTTGTAACCACCCTAAATTTTCCCTTTCCTAGGTGGACTAAGATGCCTAACACCATATTCCTAGTGAACTAGGGTCCCTAGCATCATAGGCTCTCCAAAAAGGGCCCAAAATCAAACATGTGTGAGTGTTGGTTCCCACCATTTGTGATTCAATCTCTAGTTCATTTTCACCTAACTATCATCTAGAAAGTTCATGAGTTACAAGTTACATCCTAGAGAAAGCATTATTAAGCAAGCATCTTTAGACTTTCAACATTATGGAGCAACAAGCTATAGAAACCTACATTCAAGTATTTTTTCATGATTGATCTTGTCTTATCGTGTCATGTTATTGCATTAATTCTTGATGGTCATATCTAAAGAGCATTGCATCACCGACATTATGAAGCCTAAGGTAATATCATTTCAATTCAACATTTCCTTTCAAATTTAGCCTCTACCCTACTAAGGGTAAGCTCTCTTTTCTACATCTTCATGTAGTTGTTGTGGACGTGGAAACACTAACACAAGGTTTGACTTAGGCAAGCCCCTATACAACACAACACTTCCTTTCTTCTGTATGTGTTGGCTACATATCTGACAACCAAAAGTTGTAGATTTGTAGAGAGCAAACTGAGATACATGATTCTTGAATAGATAAATCATGGTATATGATGATTTGCACATGTGACTGACAATTTTTGGCTAAATTTTGGAGGGAACAATCTACAGAGCATCCTGATCCAGAATCTGAAGTTTCAGCTAATGGAATCACCTTCAAGTCTTGGGTGCCTTATACACTTGACTGGTATTTTCAAGCTTAGATTCTAGTGCCAAGTTCCTTTTTGTATCTTAAAACTCTAAGTTTGTACTTTTGTGTTGACTTTGTATTTTATATGTCTATTTATACTAAATCTTATCCGTTTTGCATCATTTAACGTAGTTCTTACATCTTTAATTCTATCATATCAAATTATATCCAACACCAAAAGAGGAAATAATCAGACACATCATCCAACTTTCCTTTGGGATTGAAGTTGGATCTTGTTTATTACTCTCCCCAATGAAAGTGGAAATGGTGATTAAATAAGTTCTTAGTTTGCATTTCTAGGCTAAGATTCCTATTTCCACTAGATGTGAACCCAATGTGTCTTACACTTTGCATAATTCTAAATTTTCATTTTCAGATTTGACTTTCATTTATGGATCCTACACAATATGATTGGTTTTCACTTTCACATTTGATTGCATTGCTACTTAGATATACTTATCAAAATCATTTGTTAAAAGGTGTCTTATTTCACTTCATGTTGCTTGCATTGATTCATTGTATTCTAATGTATTGCATAATGAGGGTTCCAATAATGTTTACAACTCATTTCTCAAAGATCTCATACACATTTCATGTTGTTATATGATAATGTTCATACAATATTTGGATCTCATAAAAAGAGCTGGTAGATATTTTTGGTGTACGTTTGATTAGCCCCTTATAAATGATGTTGAGATTAATCATGAATGTACCTCTCTTAGAGTATCTCTTATTTGTGAGGAGCTAGTTAATACTTTTATAAATGATCTCTCTAGTAGAGATAATGCATTGGAAAGTAATGATGAATCCTCTTCCAATAAGGTTACTTTGATGCAATAGGAACATACTTTAAGCATTGACCATAAAACTCTCAACACATCTATAACCTTAGATCCCCCTTATTCTCCTAGATATTATATCAACCATCAACATAATTTGTGACAATATGCTATTATGAATTTCCTTAATGATATGCACCTAACATTACATTGAGAAAAAATGAAACTTTCGATGATGAAAACTTTTCCACCCAACCCAAAAACTTACACAAAAGAGCTCTCTTACCTCTTAAGTGGACATGAGTGATTTTAATAAAGATGTACATCCTCCCATAGAAATCCATCCTTATTCATCTATTCATCCCTTTGGTGCTTCAAAATATACTTACACTACAAATTTCAATCAAATCAAAGATGAAAGTCCTTCCCCATCACATTTGCAAAAAAAATGACAAACATGATTTTGAAATGATTTCTAAACAAGGATATAGAGGGCATGGTCTTGGATGTATTGAACAAGTAATTGAGGTCCCTATAGAACCCTCATTTCAATATACTATAGAAGGCATAGGTTTCCCTACTCCCTCCTTACCAATCCCTTCATCTACATTTAATCTTCTCCTCCCACAAGAGAAAAGAGAATTTTCTATGGAAGAAAGAATCTTTTGGAGACTCCTAAATGATGGTAAAATCACCTTTTCTCCCATAACAAACAAGTTTATATGTCAACCAAAAGATTCCATAAATGTTGTCTTTTTCATTGTGTGTATGGTTATATTATTACTAATTGTATAGAAGACATGTTAGAGAGCTTGTTACTAATGCTTCAATTCCTATAAGAAATGATATTCATTTTTTTCATGTTGATCATGTAATACCTTAGCACTCTTAGCCGCATTATGTTGCTCCTCACTATGTGACACTAGTATCTTACCTTTTGGGGACTCATTGTCATTCACGGTGGTATAATTTCATGTGCAATCACACTTGGATAGCAAAATAATAGCCTAATTATTCTTCTCTCTATGTTAGGGTAACTTTTAAAATATTCCTCCTTCTTAAGGATCCACTTTCCCTTGTTAAATTGTATCTTTTGTAATGGGTTGCCTTTCTTCCATAGAATTATTTTTCCTTCATGAGGATCTTAGCCTTGCTTGGAGGTGTGTATCCTTGATTAGGAACTCTTCCTTTCTTGAAAGTGTATGTCTTTATAAATAATCTATCCTTGGTGTTGAAAGTGTGCAGCCCTTCATTGAGAATCCCTCTCCTATTAATAGGAAGGTGTGTATTCTTGATCTCCTCCCCTTTTTTTTGTTGAAGATGTCATATATATCAAAGATACCCTCTCTTTTCTTCTAATGTAGATATTTTTATTATGTATCCTTAAGGGTCCCTTTACACTTGTTGCAAGATATCTTTACAACTATCTCTTCCTAGCTTGAAGATTTGTATCCTTTATGAGGATCTCCTTCCTAGCTTGGAATGCATGCATTTTTGTATAAGGATATCTCCTTTTTGTTGAAGGTGCTTTATCCTTAATGTGGATCTCTATATTTCTTAAGATATAAACATGATAATATGTTGACATCTTAAGGGGGCACATATGTGGCCTCCTTGTTTTTTGTAGTAGTTCATTGTTGGACCCTTGAAGTGGTTGTGTTGTGTTGCATATTTCTCCCTAAGGTTTGGCTATGAATCTACCTCTAATAGTTTTTGATCTAGTATAGCGCGGCTTACTAGTGTGACTCCATATGATCTCAATTTTCTAGCATAACAAAACTTTCTAGTTTGATCTCTTAGAAAAACATGAGAACACTCCTTGAATCATTGATCAACTAGTATAATGAGTCTTGCTAGCTTGATCACTAAGTATCTATCACATCGTTGTTGGTTTCCTATCATAATGAATTTTGCTAGTGTAAACATATGTTGTACTACATGGACCACATAACATAACACACCTTGTTGGCCAATAGAATAAATGCCTCTCTATCTCTTTTTCATGGATCACCTAGCTTAACATAACTTGCTAGCCAGTAGAATACATGACCCAATCACAAATCACCCAACATAACACACCTTGTTGGCTAGTGGAATTCATTGTTCAAATTTTTTCATGGACCCCTAGCATAATATACCTTTCTAGTTGTTGGATCATGGCTTCTTATCTCATCAATTGGTGTGTTCTCTTGCTATTTCCATAAGTCTTCTTATGCTCTTGCAATAACATTTCAAGAATGATATTAGAAATTGAGACATTTTGATTATCGAGGTCTCTTTAACTAGTTGACTTGGAGAATTTATTTTTGTAGTAACTTCTTCAGTTGTGTCTTTTTGTTTGACTTGTTTTCCTTTTTACCTTTTTGTTTTATTTTGTCGTGTTTTTTGTACTCTTCCTTGGATGTTTTTGTGTGAGTTGAGATCCTAAGCTTAGGGGATTGTTCCCCAAAACTTAGTGACATCTTGTCTCTTGTAATTCTTGCTCCCTACTTCTCTCTCTATACTTTACCATGAATATGCACATAAGTTCATACTCCCACTAAAGTCGAGGCTAAATGTAGTGTCATATATTATAACCCCTTTACAATTTCATACTCCTTTTTGAACTCTTTCTTTAGTGTGCCCTCTCATATGTCATTTTAAGCCTATTTTTTGCCATGTCACTACCAAATTGTCATCATATGCTTATTTGGTGATCAAATCCTACGTCTTGGGCTTGTACACTTTAGAACTGCCCTTAGTTTGCCCTTTTTTGGGTGGACTATGGCACGTAGCATCATATTCCTAGTGGACTAGGGCACCTAGTGCCATAGTCCCTCCAAAAAAGAGCCCAAAATTAAATGTGTGTGAGTGTTGGTTCCCCTTATTTGTGATATGATCTAGATAATTTTATATGACCATTGGAAGTTGGCCTAACATAGGAAATATCTTTTGAAACCTATATAAGTCATTATCTCTAATTCATTTTCACCTAAGCATCATCTAGAAAGTTCATGAGTTACAAGTTACATCCTATAGAAAGCAATAATGAGCAAGTATCTTCAGACTTTGAGCATTATGGAGTAGCAAGCTATAGCAACCTACATGCAAGTGTGTTTTAATGATTGATCTTGTCTTTCCATGTCATGTTATTGCATCAACCATTGATGGTATTATCTAAAGAGCATTGCATCACCACCATTGTCAAGCCTAAGGTAATATCATTTCAATTCAATATTTTCTTTTAAATTTAGCCTCTACCCTACCAGGGGTAAGCTCTCTTTTCTTCATCATCATAGTTGTTGTGGAGGTGGAAACACCAATATGAAGTTTGACTTTAGCAAGACCCTATACAACACAACATTTCCCTTCTTCTTTGTGTGTGGGCTACAAATCCAACATCCATAAGTTGCAAATTTGCAGAGAGTAGACTGAGACACATAGTTCTAGAATTTGAACAAATGAAAAATCATGGTCTATGTCAGTTTGTACATGTGACCAACACTTTTTGGTTGAATTTTGGAGGGAACAATCTATAGAGTGTCTTGACCCAGAATCCAAAGTTTTAGCTAATAATTCACACTTATAAGTCCAACACACTTGACCAACATTTTTAGGCTTAGATTCTATGATAGATTCCTTTTTTGTATCTTATTTCCATATCTGAACTTTTGTGTTGACTTTCAATTCTGTATTTGTTTGTGTATGTTGAATCTTATCCATTTTGCATCATTTGACCTATTTTTTGCATCTTCAATTTAGTCATATCTAATCATATCCAACAACAAAAGAGGAAATAATCAAATACAACATCCAACTCTCCATAATGCTCAAAGTCGTCAAACTATTATGGACAATTTATGTGAGTCTGAGATATTATTTTTTTGCAATAGTTAAATACTATATTTATGCCGAGAGGCATCTACAATGACATACAAATATCCGTAAACAATAAATTGGTTATCCGTAAACAATAAATTGGTTTTGAATAAATTTGACGTGTAGATGATAGGTAAATGCATGCATGTTTTAGTTTTTGTATAAGTATTATTATATTACTCTGAATAAAATAGAATCATTGCCACTTGTCTCTAAGTATATGAAATGGTTACATCTTTAATGAAAGTGAAAGAGTCCAACATTATTCATCTCCATGTCCTTCTTGATAGCTCATAAACATGCAAGACAATTTGGTGATATTGTACATTTTTTTTTTTTAGAATATAGGTATACTAGTTAATTATACATTATTAATTTAACATGTTACAAATAGTCGCCAAACTTATGTTAACTATTTTTGTAAACATACTCAAACTATCACTACCCACCAGTTGTTGACATCATAATTAAGTCTCTTGACATACATAACATAGATAACTTAGATATATCAATCTAAAAGCCACCAAAAGAGATTAGTCTAGGTGTTTTGAGACTATCAACTTTCAAATAGATGCATTTAAGACATCTATAGTATTTTGGTACTTTTATTTTGATTTTGTTTTGAAATGGATGATCAATATTCTATATTTATGAGTAATTTTTTATTGAAAAATTAAAAAATACATTCATGATTAATAATTTCGATTTTCATTTATCAACTATGGAATTCTTTTTATCAGTATTTATTTTTTAATATTTATTATATTACCATTTATATAATATCACACATATTCGCAAAAGAAAAAGGTGGGTGGAAAAAGTCACAACCCTAGAGTCCATATGAGTAAAACATTAAAATATAAAAACAATAAACAATCACTAAGCAATGAAAGCTAAGGCCCATGGAGGATTACTCCATTCAATCACTAAGCAATAAGAGCTAAGGCCAGTGGAGGAGTCCTACTTGAAGACAACTTACTAAATATAGTAAGTGTGACTTGCACAACTACATGTAAAACACATGTCAAAAATACTAGTGGGCAATCAATGATGACTCAACCACTACCAGATGAGAATCCAAGATGACTCAACCATTGCAAGATAAGAATCCAAGATGACTCAACCACTAAAAGGTGGGTGGAAAAAGTCACAACCCTAGAGTCCATATGCGTAAAGCATTTAAATATAAAAACAATAAACAATCACTAAGCAATGAGAGCTAAGGCCTATGGAGGATTACTCCATTCAATCACTAAGCAATAAGAGCTAAGGCCAGTGGAGGAGTCCTACTTGAAGACAACTTACTAAATATAGTAAGTATGACTCGCACAACTACATGTAAAACACATGTCAAAATTACTAGTGGGCAATCCATGATGACTCAACCACTACAAGCTAAGAGCCCAATTTGGACTTCACATTCCAACAAGTCATTCGGTTTACTCCATTCATCATTAACATTATTCTCTTGAGTTTCTTCACTAGTCACAGGAACAGGGGAAATAATAAGTGCCACTTGAGAGAGCTTATTGAAGTTAGACGAGTGTGTATTACTGCTTAGTTTATAGATTCCATTGTGTAGACTTTTATAAATGCATCAACATTTTGTATCACAGTCCATGACCATGATAAAAGAATTGTAGGAAAAAAGTGATGAAAAGCAAGAAACAAGCACAATCTCTTCTAATAAGAAAGAAAACCTGAAAATAAACAACAAATAGAATGACTGCACCCTAGATGATAAAAGACCTTACATATTCCCTAATTGGTGGAGATTAGACAATGTAAAATCAAAATTAATTGTACTTTCCTTCCTTAAACAATCCATTATCATTAGTGGAAACGTAGGAAAAATTAATTATATCCAGAACTGTGGAAGAATTGCATAGAAAGTCATCTCACTAATTGGGAAAGACCTAGAAAATCATGAGATAGCCCATTATTTCAAGTGGAATGCAATCTTCATTGCAGTCGGCTGTACCTTATTTACGTTTACTCCTGTTGTACACTTTTTACATCATGCTTTCAAAGTGATCTGGAGAGGTTTACGTCAGACGGCTGATGGGTAGGGAACCTCTAAGCTGCTTTTTCAATTAAATTGTGGCTATTATTTCAAAAGGTGTTTATAGGTTGATATTTGTAAGTTGTTCGAGAATAATTTGAAGGTGGGTAGTCTGGTTGAGTTGTTTGGGGAGGTAAGGCTATACAAAACTGTCAATTTCATGATCAAGATTCATAACAAAAGAGCTAATTTAGAGAAATCTAAAATAGTGTTTGTTTTTTGAATTCTGAATCTCTTAGACCATTTGATCTCATGGACTTCATTAAAATTCCTCCCTTCATTCAAATAAATGCACAGTGGTACTGTATTGTTTAAAGAGGATTGTTCATTCACTGAATATTTTTTGAAATGTTGCCTTCAAAGATTGGGTAAAGTCAATCAAATAGGTTATAGTTAGGATCAGTACAAAGAAAATTATATATATAATTTAATATATTATTATTTTTATTTGAATGAGGTGATGTTATAATGAAAATGATTATGGTGATATAAGGGTGAATTGATTGAGGATAAGTGTTTATTTGGTTGGTCCCTTTTTCTTCTTGTATGATTGAAAATTTTAAAAAAAAATCTTTCATAATCTTAAATGCCTTTACCTTCAAGTCAAATACACCTAAAATGAATGCATCTTGAAATTATTTCTATGACTATAAAATTCTTGCATCTAATGAGTATCAGTTCTTTTACAAAATTTTCGGTCTTAATGGCATTAGCATCATAGAATTCGAAAAAATCATTCATAATCTTAAATGCCTTTTCCTTCAAATCAAATACACCTAAAAAGAATGCATCTTGAAATTATATCTCTGACTATAAAATTCTTACATCTAATGAACATCAATTCTTTTTAAAAAAAATCAGTCTTAATGGTATTAGCACCATATAATTGTAGGGATAGTTGCTAGATTAGGCGGTGACTAAGCTAGAATAAACTAAAATAAATCAATGAGATTTAATCTTTGAAAAAAAGATAAAATGTCAAATTTGTTATTGGCCACAAAACCATTCTTCCTCGAGAAAATGAAAACATGTTATCATGACTCATGCCAATCTGATTAAGCATGCAAAATAATATACAATTTAGAATTAGGTAAAAGGAGATTACTTAGCATGGCTCAAACAAAGAGAGTTCAATCATGGTAGGAAAACAAAAACTTACAAAATCTATCTCTTGGTACTTGTGCAGAATCAGATTCCCTGGTTTCCCTCGAGACTGATCTTGTTTTTCTCAACAGTTGGGCTGTCTGACTGTGAATTGGAATGGTGCAATGTATAAAGTACTCTTGTCAGTTTTTGTTTATAGAAAGTAACATGGCAAACTGAATAATGGTTGTACTAAAGATTCTTCCTGTGGCCCATCAGAAGTCGAGTCCTTTTAGTGATATTTGTATATATTTCAAAAAGTTGGCCCAGCTTTAGGCTTTTATTGTAATCATGGGTCTTTCTTCCCTTTCCGATTTTTTATACATCCCATGAGTTGGATAAGTCACCAAACTTCCATCTTTGCTGCTTCCTAATGTGGACAAAAGTTGGATAGTAATATTCTGTGTGAAATTGGGAAAAGTCCAGGGTTAAAAAGCTTTAACTTCTACATGTAGAACTTGTTTTATTTGTATAGCAGTATATACATGCCTACAGAGAAGGTTTTTACAGAATTCTTATTGAAGCATATGTCTTGACAATGTCATAATCAGGTATTAATTCCAGGACAAAGTAAAACTGAAATCAAACACAGCAGCATAAACCAAACTTCAAGGTCTCATCCATTTCACACCCTTCTTTTCCGTTCCATGACTTCTATAGCTTCCACGTTAATCAAAATCACAGGTCCATCTAAGCAAGGGAATTCTATTCATGTTTGATTAGATTGGACTCCAAGATAAATTATTAAGAAAAGGAAGAAAAAACAATCTCAAAACTCTACGCAACTGTCAATTGCTTGGATAATAACAGGATGGATGGATGGGAATCTAATCTATGAAGAATGCTTGTCTCATCTGCATCTATCATTCTGATCAGCATATAGTCCAAAATCCAACCTAACACAATTGAAGATTGAAAGTCAGTAGGAATGTACCAACATTCAAAGCTTTAATTGATTACCATAGCTTTGTGTAGCTTGGTGGTGCATATCGGACTCTAATTGATGCTGATGTCTCTGCTTCTCAACTCAGCAAGGATGGAAACTGCAGCTTCTGAAATTTGGTTCAACTTTTATGTCACTTCTTTTCTTCCAATTGTTGAATGGAATGAATGGATGAGGACTTCAGTATACTGGGTACCTGATGCACAACTTGAGTGAAATCTTTTTCATGTTAGAGACCAAGATGGAAAGCCATGGCAAGTACTGGATGGTGATGATTACGCTGATGAGCATAAATGCTTTGGTGCTCACTAAGACTTCTCTTCAAGAGGATGCAAAGTGGTTATTGCAGGTGAAACTTGATTTTCAGGATCCTCTTAAGGTTATGGATAACTGGTCTAATGAAACAACCATATGTGAATGGAATGGGATACTTTGCTGTCCTGATGGAGTTAGAATAATTGGTTTAAATTTATCTAGTTCAAGCTTGTCTGGGAAGATATCCCCTGCATTATCTAATCTTCAGTATCTTCAAATTCTAGATCTCTCATCTAATTATCTCCATGGTGCTATCCCTTCTTCCCTTGGAAATCTCTCCAGTTTATCTGAGCTATTGTTGTATTCTAATGAGCTTTCTGGACCCATTCCCAACGAAATTGGACTTCTGAAGAAGTTAGAGGTTTTGAGAGCAGGCGAGAACATGCTCTCTGGTAGCATTCCAGAGGAGATATTGCAATGCACAGAACTTAGAATATTGGGGCTTGCTTCCTGTGTTCTAGATGGATCCATACCTGCAAAACTTGGGCAGCTTTTACACTTGAGGAGCCTGAATTTGCAGGAGAATTTTTTTAGTGGATTCATACCTGCTGAGATAGAAAATTGCAAGTACCTTGAGATCTTTTCAGCAGCAATGAACTATCTAGAAGGGTCAATACCATCTGCATTGAGCAATTTGACAATGTTGCAGACATTGAATTTAGCTAATAACAGTCTCTCTGGGCACATTCCTCCTGAGTTTGGAAGGCTTAAGACACTGAATTATTTGAATCTTCTGGGAAATCACTTGGATAGGAATATTCCTAGGGAATTTAGCCAGCTTTTCAAGCTGCAGACTCTAGATTTATCAAGAAATAAACTTTCAGGAATCATTCCTGAGACATTGAACAAACTTGAAAAGATTCAGTTCTTGGTTTTGTCTGAAAATTCTTTTATAGGTCCGATTCCCAATAATCTCTGTGCCAGAAGCGTGTCATTGCAACATCTTATTCTTGGTGGAAATAATCTTTCAGGGCCCATTCCTGAGGGGTTAATCCATTGTTCAAATCTACAGCAGCTGGATCTCTCCAACAATGCATTGAATGGATCAATTCCCAGCAATATAGATAGTCTTGGGAATCTGTATGATCTTCACTTGCATAACAACAGTTTGACAGGAAATATCCCTCCTACATTGGGGAACCTTACTAGCCTAGAAACTCTTTCCTTATACCATAATCTATTGACTGGTACCATCCCCCCTGAACTTGGTAAATTGAAGAATCTAAGCTTGCTTTTTCTTTATGAAAATTTGTTGTCTGATAGCATCCCTATGGAATTGGGTAACTGTTCTAGTTTAACCCAGATTGATTTCTTTGGAAACCAGTTTACAGGAAGTATCCCAATCACTCTTGGAAGGCTAAAATGTCTGAATTTCCTTCATTTGAGACAAAATAACCTAGATGGCGAAATCCCTCCAACCTTGGGACACTGCAAAAGCCTTCAAGTGATAGATTTGGCCGATAACAATCTTTCTGGAACAATACCAGCAACTTTTGGATTGCTTGAAAATTTGCAGGTGCTTGTTCTGTACAATAATTCCCTTGAAGGACCTGTCCCTAGAGACTTCATGCATTTGAAAAACCTTACCAGAGTGAATCTCTCCAGTAACAAGTTAAATGGAAGCATCAGTCCTCTCTGTGCCTCAAGTTTTCTTATCACATTGGATTTGACAAATAATAGCTTCTCGGGGGGAATCCCCTCCCAGTTAGGCAAATCAAGAGGTTTGCATCGCCTACGATTGGGTAGGAATTTCTTGAATGGTAGAATCCTTAGAGAGATTGGTCAGATGAGAGGGCTTCGTCTTTTGGATTTATCTTGGAATAAGCTCGAAGGTGAGCTACCTGCAGAACTTGCTAAATGCAAGGGGCTAGATCATCTGGACCTCAATAATAACCATCTTTCTGGACCTATCCCTGCATGGCTTGGCGATTTTCATAGGCTTGGAGAGCTGAAGTTCTCCTTTAATGAATTTCATGGACCAATTCCATCTGAGCTTGAGAATTGTAAAAATTTACTCATTCTTCATCTTGACCATAATAGGCTTTCTGGCAGTATACCTATGCAGCTCGGCAACCTTCAGTCTTTAAATGTTCTCTACTTGCAGATGAATAATCTCTCTGGCCCAATGCCTTATTCTATTGGAAATTGCAACCAGCTTTATGATTTGAGGCTCTCACACAATTCTTTGACAGGCTCAATCCCAACGGAGGTTGGTAGGCTTACAAATTTACAAGTGATGCTAGATTTGAGCGATAACTTCTTATCAGGAAGCATTCCTCCTCCTCTTGGGAACTTGATGATGCTTGAGGTTCTGGACCTGTCCAGTAATTGTCTTAGTGGCCAAGTCCCTTATGAAATTGTGGAGCTGAAAAGTTTGAATGAGTTAAATCTCTCCAACAATTTTCTTCAGGGGCAGTTACCGTCAAGTGCTTCAAAATGGCCTCGGACTTCTTTTCTCCAGAATCCTGGTCTCCATGGAAGGCCATTGGATTCATGTTCAGGAGCTTGTTCAGAAATTTCAAGATCTACCGAGAATCAACTGGCGAATGGAGCAGTTGTTGGCATCTCAATTGCAATTGTGTTGAGCTTCATCCTTCTTGGGGGAATTGTATATTGGGTTTTGATGAAAATTCATGCTCTTTGGGATAAACCTATTTCAAATTCTTCATCTAGTTCAGTCAACAGGGCTAAGGGTTTTACTTCTGAATTGAGCAAAGAAGCATACAAGTGGACAATTGGAAGCATAGCTGAAGCAAAGGATAAAGATGTGATTGGCTATAAGATTGACTCCTCTGCTTGCCATGATTTGCCTGACAGAATATGCATATGTCATCAAAATGGCTACCCTGAAGAAAAAGACACGCAAAAGGCAATTTGTGGTGAAGGAATCGGAAACTGGTTAGATGGTTCTCTATAAAGTATATTCTCCAAGTAATGGGCATTGTCAAATGGGTATGATGGTTCTGTTTAGTTAATCTCTGCTTCTACTCGGAATGATTCCTTGAGGACTAAATCTGTTGCTGAAGCTCCCTCATCCGGGCTGACATAGAAGATCAACTGCTTTAAACCTTACTCTCTGTGAATGTGTTCCACTTCCAGGCATTATATTTAAATCAGTTAAAGCTACAATATGAATTTGTTTTCGGCCTCCCTCTCAGAAGCAAATACCATTGCTTATCTGTAACTTCTACTGTTTCTCTGCCATTGCAGGTGAAAGAAACTACTACATTTTTAAGAAATTGTGGAACAAGCTACCAGTTATTTCAATTTGTAGGAAAATTGATCCATTCCCTCGCTTGATGGGGAGAAGAGACAACCTGATCTCATATGCCGGCTATTGTGATAATCGAGTGGCCTGATACTTTTCACAAACAGACCCTTCTTCGCATGACCCACACAGAGCCTGACAAAACTCTAGCAGGCGCTTCCAAGTAATCAAATACTGGGGGGCTTTGAAAACTTTCTCATACTCACATCGGTGAGCTTTCATGACAGAATGTCCAATGTATAGCAAGGCTGAATAATGTATCTTTTCCAAATAAAGCTTAGAAACACAAATCCATTCTTTATTTTTTCCCACTGGAGAAAGCTACTTTCAGTGGAGAAGTGTTTTACAATTGTGAGACAATGAAAGGATCATGAATGCTAGGTTATATTCTGATGATGTAGAATTACTTAGCAGAAAAGTAAATTTCAGAGCACATCTCTGACAAAATCAACCATATAAGTATCTACACAGCTGATTTGAGCTATACAAGAAACCATCCAGTTTATATGTGCTTGTGCTTAAAGATGTCCAGTAGAATGGTATACTATTTTGCATCAATTTGCATCTCAATAGAAAGGATTCAGTTTCAATGGTTTGCATGAACTGTGAACCCAACTGTCACCCAGGATTTTTCAAATCAAAGTTCTTGGGTTTAATCTGCCTCGAGGGAACTCAAACACAGTATTATAGACGTCTAAATTATTACTAGTGTTACACCATGCTGGTATAAACATATACTTAGAATGAATTACATTACAGACAAGTACAATGATATATATAACAATAACTTTGAACTTCAGTAGCATGGTGGCTGCTGTGTGAGTCAACCATAAAAAATATGTGCTAAAGTTTTAACATGTTTGAATCTGAATCCAAAAAAATTGTTGTAGGTTTGACATCTAAAAATAGAAAATATCTTAGCAAAGTTGTTCAACAATTCAAAAGCAAAAAGGATTGGTTTTATTCTTAAATCAACCTAGTTAAAATTCATTTTCTATCTCCTGATACGTGATGTGGGATATTTAAAAAGTAGATGTGAAAAGTTATGTCTGAGTTTAGTTAGAGTAGTGTAAGGAAACCATCCTACAAGTGTTGATCTAAACTAACCTAGTTGATAACTACTAATTTCTAGATGATTATTTTTAGCAAACCTCAAAGTTTTCAATATTATCATCACATAAAAACTTGGTTTGTGTATTCACAAGTTTACACATAACAAGGATAGTTCATCTTCTATGTCAAACTCCATTAAGGATATTAAGACAATGATTCCTAGGCATTAAGTAGTTGTGTAGTATGTCCTATATGTAGGAGTTGATAGTGAGCTCCAATATCCCCAGATTGCATGCAACACAAAAATAAGATTCCACAAGAGAGTAGAGCAAAAGGATGAATTGCTTGATTATGGATGCAACAATGTGTAATGATCAATAATCGATCAATCCCCTACATTCTATAATGTATATAGGGCCTTGCTTGCATAGGCAAGGTGAGAGATAAGATTTAAATGAGATTAATCCTACGGCATGAGAGGGCTAGAGATAAGATAAGATAACATGACAACTAAGGACTTCTAGAAAGATTCCTAGACTCCTAAGTAAACATGCGAACATGTGTGAATAAGACCTACTAGGTTAACTAGTTAGGTAATATACTTCATTCACACCAACACCCCATCTTAAGTGCAACTTAGGGAGAAACAAACAATGCAAGGATGCAAAGATTGGTCCTAGCTACTAGGCCATATTAGGTACTCATTTACAAATGATATCGTACAAATGGAGTTAAGGAGAAAGACCCTATGAGAAAAAACCCTCTCCAAAAAAGAGAATGCAAAAAACAATCATGTATAAGTGAAGGAGGAAGTGATGAATGAAGGACCCAATATGACCCCTGAATGACTACATCCCTCACAAATATACAAAAGATACCCCCATAAGAGAGAAAAAGTGAGACTATAGATCCCTCTATAATGAAGTAACTCATTTGTCAATGGAGAATGCTTGAAGAAAAAAGACAATCCAATGCATGCAAACAACATGCCTCCCCTTAGGAAGAAACAAGTTCAATGGTGGATATAGAAGAAAATCCAACTCCAAAAAGAGAGACAAGGGAAGAAGCCTCAAGATGTGTGTCCCTGAAAAATTGTTGAAAATAGGGTGAAGTAAAGCTACAATAATAACTTATGTATATGTATGCAAATTTGTAAATAAGATTACCAAATCATATTTATGTATGTGATTACACATTTAACATTAATAGAAAAATCAGCAAACCATAGAGACGCCAAATTTATGTAGAGAAACCCTTTCGGGAAAAAACTCTAAATGGAAAAGAGGGCAAGTCTATTATTAATCTTCACATAGAGATGAACAACAATACACTTCACTACTCTCCTCTTATCAATTTGGTAGCACCTTGTTACTTGCAAGAACTCAACTCATAACACTACAATCTCATGGCTCCAACTTATAGAAACGTGTGAGAGGGAAAACCATTGTGGTATCTAGAAACAAGAGGCAAGAAACCACTTGAAAAAACTCACACCTAGGATAATGGATAACTAACAAACATGATAATAAAATAATAATATTTGCATGGCTCCAAAATGGGTGTCTATCACATAGCCAATCAATTCCTCATCTTCTTGGGTGCTCTATAACTCCTCGATGACTCTTCAAATCACATAGCGCACAACCTTTCACCTTCCAATCTTTGGCACCCAACTCATGACTTCACATTCCCCAAAGTGAATGTCTAGTAGGTATCTTTGCCCATTTTGACTTATCTCCATCACCGATACATTTTTACCTCTTAAAGATGTAATTGAAATTTGCATTAATACAAATATTACTTATTTTTCCTCTCATGTCTCCTAGAACACTTTTTAAGGAACATTGAGACACATGAATAATGGTATGATGAAAGAATAAGTATCCGGTAGAATACTGAGAGGTGGGCAGGGTGAATCAGTATACTAAAAAACTAATACAAAGTACCCAAACTCAAATTCAATCACACAAAGTAAACATATCTCAGTCAAGATCAATATTCATAAGAATACTTGACATCAACCGGTTTGACTGTTATGACAACTTAATAGTAAACAACTTTAATCTTGTAAACATCAACAATGCTTAATCATAACTCAACATATTCATCTCTCAATGCTTCTAGTTATCATGCCTTATCAGAAGTTAATCAAATCAACAAATAAGACCATAACCACAAAAAACATTCACCACTTGACACAAAGGTTTATACGTGGAAAACCCAAATAGGTAAAAACCACGGTGAGATGAGACTCACAAGGATAGCTATCCAAACTCTTCTGAAGTTTGCCCTGTTAGGAGCCAAGCCTATTAAAGCTTTACAATAAGTCCTGTTAAGAACTAATTCCAGTTAGGAATCACCCGGTTAAGGGATTTACAAATATGCCTTGATGAAAAGCACAATACCCTGTTAGGAGTAACCTCGCTGGAGGATTTATGAATCCAAGCTAATGGACCACCTTGTTAGAGGATTTAATGAGTAACCAAGCTTGTTAGAGCTTACCCAGTTAAGGGATTTCACTTTTGTTGTAATTGTTAGAAAACAACAGGTTTTCTTGATCTGTCTAAGTAGCACTACATTTTCTTGATCAGATCCTTTTAAGCTTCAATCTGCCTTCATTCAAAGTGTAGATCCATTCACTAGTTAGGCAACTACGCACTCAGCAGGTTTCTGCCAATCTTGCCAACCTTTACAAACAACTTCATTGACCTTAAATACAAATCAATTAGGTCGGTAACACAACAAAAACCTAATTCTCATCATCGAGATTACAAACAAGTCGGTACAATCTTGACCATTAGAAATCATGACAATCTCTTCACATTCTTCAAGAAAATTCTAGTCGCTCCATGATCACCGCTTCATCAGACTTTGTAACTCATCACACGGTGTGCATTAGATGCAATCCACTTTGCTCCTTCCCTAGACAATAAACAAATGCGCCAAAACAATTTGAACTTATCCTCATACAATGATCACACATGTCTCCATCGTTATCGCTCATCAGATAATAAACCAACAAACTTGATTGGTTAGGGTTTAACAGCTGATAGGGTTTACCAGTTACATTGCATAGAAAGGTTTAACCCTTTACACCGGTTTACCTGTTCAACTCACAAACTTTACATATCGGTTTACAACATCTTCCACAAATCTCTTCTTACTAGTTACTAGCCAATATCAAAAACAACAATATCAGCAATAACATGAATACCATTACCGGTTCAATTGACATCAATGACAACATATCATTAATGCAATCTCTATGCAAAAATGCCAACAATCTCCCCCTTTCGCCTTGATGGCAATACAACTATCAACGCCTCTGATTGCTGTTGAGATTGGTGAATAGGAATCTTGGTTTACATTACCAAGTATTCACCTTGCTCTGTCTGTCTTCAGCCTACCGCTGGATCATCTAATCAGACACATAATTCTTCTCCCCAATCACATAATTCTTCTCCCCCTTTGATAGAAATGCCAAAGTGAAAGTAAAACATGTAATTCTACTCTCACTATGCATCAACATCATTCTTCAACTTGATGCTCCCCTTGTGGAATACATCCACTTCTTCATCAATCCATGTAAAATTCTGCAAGTGGTTCAGGGACTGATGTAATTAGCATCATGCTCAACTAACTTCATGAAGAGGGACAACCCCCAATTGACTTCTAAGATACTCGAAAGTGGTCTTAGGCAAAGGTTTGGTAAAGATATCTGCAAGCTGCTCCCTAGTAGAAACATGCTCCAAGATAACATCTTTACTTTAAACTTTTTCCCTCAAGAAGTGATATTTCAATTCAATGTGCTTAGTCCTTGCGTGCAAAAAAAGATTTTTTTGAAATGTTTATTGCACTTGTATTATCACACAAAATCTTTATTGGTTCTGAGATTTTCATCTTCAAACCTTCCAAAATGTGCCTCATCCACATAGCTTGTGTACAATTCATATAAGCTGCTACATACTCAGCTTCAACAGTAGATTGTGAAGTACAACTCTACTTTTTACTACTCCATGAGACTAGCCTTCCTCCTAGAAAGAATGCTCCACTGGTAGTACTCTTCCGGTCATCAATATTTCCTACCCAATCAGCATTTGTGTATGCCTTTAAGTCAAAATTTCCACCATATGGATACCATAACCCATAGTCAACAATACCTTTCAGATATCTAAAAATTCTCTTGGTTTCCATCAGATGTGCCTCCTTTGGATTATTTTGAAATCTAGCAACAATACTAACTACATGGGCAATATCTGGTCGACTATGAACAACATAGTGTAATTTGCCAATCATTGACTTGTATTCCTTTTCATCTACAAACATAGATGCATATTCCTTGGACAACTTACAACCTGTAACCATTGGGGTTCCAACTAGTTTACAGTCACTCATACCGAAAGTCTTTAAAACCTCTTTCACATACTTGGATTGAGGAATGAAAATACCATTCTTCAACTAATGTATCTGTAAGCCTATGAAATTTTTTATTTCCCCTATTAATGACATCTCAAATTCATTCTTCATTCATCTACAAAACAATTACTCATGTCATCATTACCTCCAAATATAATGTCATCAACAAATACTTCACTGACCAATATTTCATCTTCAAACTTGAGATAAATGTTGTTGTCATCATTGGTTCTAGTAAAGTCTATCTTCATCAGATGAGTATGCAGTCGTTCATACCATGCTCTGGGTGCCTGCTTTAATCCATACAAAGCTTTATGCAATTTGCATACTATGTCTTCCTTTTCTGTCAATGCATAACCATTAGGCTGCTCTATATAGACCTCTTCTTCCAGTATCCCATTCAAGAATGCAAACTTAACATCCATCTGGTATACCTTAAACTTCTTATGAGCTGCAAATGCAAGTAATATTTTGACACCTTCCAGTCTTGCTACTGGTGCAAAAGTTTCTCCATAATCTTCTCCTTCTTCTTGCGCATAACCTTTGCATACTAATCTTGCCTTGTTGCGAAATACAACACCATCTTCATTTAACTTGTTTCTGAACACCCATTTAGTACCTATAACATTCTTATTTATCGGTTAGAGTACCAGGGTCCAAGTGTTGTTCTTCTCAATTTGATCCAACTCCTCCTCCATAGCTTTCACCCAATGAACATCACCAAATGTCTCCTTAGCACTTCTAGGTTCAAAGATGGAGATCATGCAAGAGTTTTCTCTTATTCTCCTTCTAGTTAGTACACCGACATCCTTATCCCCAATTATCTATTCAGGACTGTGATTCAGTCTCACATACCTAGGAATAACATGATCATTCTCTTTAGGTTCAGCTTCTTCATTATCATCTTCCTCTGAATTTATTTGTTCTGGTTGAACAAGTACATCAGGATTTACTTTACTGGTTTTTGATTTAACAGTTTCAAGTTCCAAAAGAAAAATGCAAGCATCTTCATCCTTCTTCTCTGAACTAGTTATATCTGAAACTTCAGGACATTCATCTACACGAACATCAACACTCTCAACATTTTTTTGTGTCCGGTTGAAACATTCATAGGCCTTAGTCTTGGTGGAATAGCCAAGAAATATGCCTTCATCACTTTTAGCTTCAAACTTGCTTATGTAATCACCTCTTTTAATAAAACATTTGCTCCCAAATATCTTAAAATAGCTAACAATAGGTGATCTCCCATACCAGTATTCATATGGGGTCTTGTCCTTATCTCTTTTCACCAGAACTCGGTTCATTGTGTAGACAGTTGTACTTACAGCTTCTTTCCAAAATGTTTTTGCTACACCTCCTTGTATCAACATAGTCCTAGCAGCTTCAACCATTGACTAGTTGTTTCTCTCTGCTATACCATTTTGTTGTGGTGTTCTTGGTGCAGAAAGTTGTCGCTTGATACCATTATCATCACAATACTTAGTGAACTCCACAGAAGTGAATTCACCGCCTTGATCTATTTTCAGACATTTTATCTTTTTGCCACTCTCTTTCTTAGATAATGCTCTGAATGCCTTGAATTTACGAAAAGCTTCATTCTTATCCTTCAAGAATGTGACCCACATCATCCTTGAATAGTCATTAGTGAAGATCATGAAATATCTGTCACCTTGAATGTTTCTTGTTCTTATTGGTCCACATAGATCTGCATGAACCAAATCTAACAAGTGCTCTGTTGAGAAGGACTTTCTCTTTAAAGTTGAAGAAGTCATCTTTCCTAGCTGACATTCTTTACAAAGAGCATTAACCGGTTTGTCTAGCTGAGGCAAACCTCTTACTGTCTTAGACTTTCTTACTTTAACAATATTGTCAAAATTTATATGACAAAATCTCATATGCCGAAGCCAGCTATCATCTATTTTTGCAATCAAACAGTTGCTAACTGTAGGATTGAGATGGAATAGATTACCTCTGGTCTGTTTCTCATTTGCAATTAGTTCACCTTTGTTGTCAAAAATTTTGCACATTCCATTTCTAAACTCCAGTGGGTATCCTCTATCATTAAGTTGTGTCACAGATTGTGCTTTAGGCCTTCAACCCAATAGACATTGTCAGCACTACTCTTCTCATAAAGAGAAATAACTCCCTTACCTTTAACCATACAGGGTGAGTCATTGCCAAATCTGACTACACCACCATCAAATTCCTTTAGGGAAAGAAATTTGCTTCGATCACCGGTCATGTGATGTGAACAACCACTATCAATGATCCAATCATCAAAGTTATCCATCCTAGATACTAGTGCCTTCTGATCTGATATTTCTTCCTTAATAGCTACAAACACTATTTTCACTAGCATCATCATCAAACTCTTCATCAGTAATATCATTGTCAGTACCTACAAGACAATCTCTCTTTCCTTTACCCTTATACTTCTTAAATTTGTCTCTCTTGTATTCATTTTCACCATTAGGGCAATTAGTTGCTATATGACCAATCTTGTTGCATGCAAAACATTTTAAAGGTAGCTTACCTTTATATTTGCCAGTGCCTCTAGGCAATCGTTTTGCCAATAATGCTTCAAGTTCCACTAAGTTGTCTTCATCATCAACATCTCTGCTGGATATAGATTCATAGTTATGGCTGGTATCTCTACTTCTTCTCACAGATGGGTTAGAGATGGAAGCTCTGAATGCAGATTATGATTTCTATACACTACAATCATAGCCATTTAGTTCAAAAGCAGTAAGTGCGCCAATAATAGAGTCAAGAGTTACCTTTGTCTTGTCAATGGATTTCAGGTCCTGAATAGTTACAACTCAGATAGCATAGACTGGTAGCAAGGTTCTCAATACCTTACTGATTACTATGGCATCTTCTACTTTCCCTCCTGCACTCTTTATCTCACCAAATATCTCTTTAATCCTTTGACCATACTGTTGGATATTCTCACCTTCAGACATTCTCATGTCATCAAACTTTCCTCTTAAACTCTCCTCTTTGGCAATCTTAACATGTTCATCACCGCTATAAATCTCTTCAATTTTTTGCCATACTTCATGTGCAGTTTCAAGACCATGAACATCTACATATTCAACGTTAGACATAGAACTGATAATAGCCTCTAATTCTTGGTGATTTTCTTGTTGTTCTTTCTTCTGATCATTAGTCAAGATTCCAATACCAAGACTCTTAATGTAAATCTTCATTCTGTCACTCCATATTCTATAGTTATCTTTGTTGAACTTCAGACCTTTTGTCTTCATCATGATCTACAAGATCTTTTCCTCAAGTTGTTGGGCTTTTAGATTAAGAGGAGCTGGGATGCTCTGATACCAATTGATGGTATGATGAAAGAATAAGTATCTGGTAGAATACTGAGAGGGGGCAGGTGAATCAGTATACTGAAAAACTGATACAAAGTGCCCAAACTCAAATTCAATCACACAAAGTAAACATATCTCGGTCAAGATCAATATTCATAAGAATACTTGACATCAACTGGTTTGATTGTTATGCCAACTTAACAGTAAACAACTTTAATCTTGTAAACATCAACAATGCTTAATCATAACTCAACATATTCATCTCTCAATGCTTCTAGTTATCATACCTTATCAGAAGTTAATCAAATCAAAAAATAAGATCATAACCACAAAAAGCATTCACCACTTGACACAAATGTTTATACATGGAAAACCCAAATAGGTAAAAACCACGATGACATGAGACTCACAAGGATAGCTATCTGAACTCTTCTGAAGTTCACCCTGTTAGGAACCAAGCCTGTTAAAGCTTTACAACAAGTCCTGTTAAGAACTAATTCCGATTAGGAATCACCCAGTTAAGGGATTTACAAATATGCTTGATGAAAAGCACAATACCCTGTTAGGAGTAGCCTCACTAGAGGATTTAAGAATCCAATCTAATGGACCACCTTGTTAGAGGATTTAATAAGTAACCAAGCTTGTTAGAGCTTACCCAGTTAAGGGATTTCACTTCTGTAATTGTTAGAAAACAATAGGTTTTCTTGATCTATCTGAGTAGCACTACATTTTCTTGATCATATCCTTTTAAGATTCAATCTGCCTTCACTCAAAGTGTAGAGCCATTCACTGGTTAGGCAGCTATGCACTCAATAGGTTTCTACCAATCTTGCCAACAACCTTTACAAACAACTTCATCGACCTTAAATACAAATCAATTAGGTCGGTAACACAACAAAAACCTAATTCTCATCATCGAGATTACAAACAAGTCGGTACAATCTTGACAGTTAGAAATCATGACAATCTCTTCACATTCTTCAAGAAAATTCCAACTGCTCCATGATCACTGCTCATCGGACTTTGTAACTCATTACGCATTGTGCTTTAGATGCAATCCACTTTTCTCCTTCCCTAAATAATAAACAAACGCGCCAAAACAATTTGAACTTATCCTCATACAATGATCACATGTGTCTCCATCATTACCGCTCATCAGATAATAAACCAACAAACTTGATCGGTTAGGGTTTAATAGTTGATAGGGTTTACCGATTACATTGCATAGAAAGGTTTAACCCTTTACACCGGTTTACTAGTTCAACTCACAAACTTTACATACCGGTTTACAACATCTTCCACAAATCTCTTCTTACCAGTTACTAGCCAATATCAAAAACAACAATATCAGCGATAACATGAATACCATTATCGGTTCAATTGACATCAATGACAACATATCATTAATGCAATCTCTATGCAAAAATGCCAACAATGAATGCCATAGGAATGCAAAGTTAATGTCACCTATCCTAACATTCTCCAATTTTACATTATACATTTCAATTAGATCCAAGAGATACAAATAATAAAATCAAGTACAATGATCGAGGCTCATGACCTTCTTGCACCAAGAGAACTATTATGTGGTCATCGACTTCATAAGATAATCTACAACATTATCCAAATTGTGAACCTTTTCAATCAAGACCTCACCAGTTCTCAACAATTTCTCACACAAAGTGATATTGAACATAAACATGCTTAGTATGAGCATGATAAATGAGATTTTTGGCGAAACAAGTAGCAGTCTAACTATCACATATGATCCTCATAGTCCTACAATCAAAACCAATACCTTTACCAAGTCTCTACAACCATACCACCTCCTTAGAGGCATTTGTGGCAGCCATATACTCTATTTAAGTGGTGTAAAATGCACATATTGGTTGTCTCTTACTCATCCAACTTACTACTCCTCCAAACAAAGTAAATACAAAGTCACTAGTGTACCTTCGACTATACAAATCACCAATCTACATGAACAAACCCCTATATGCCTAATGACTTAATTACATCAACAATGCCATGATAAACCAAACAATAAGATAAAGTACCTCACAAATATCTAAACACGCTCTTAACTGTAAAAGTCCAACTCTTCTACCAAAACCTTCTTAGAACTCACACTGGTTGGGATATATCTTGTCTAGTGCAAACCATTGCATACATTAAACTGTGAAAGACACTAGCATGAGGAACCTTAGACATATTCTTAAAATAATCTTGAGAACTAGGACACATGTCTAAACTCAACTTAGTACCAATTGAAAGAGGAATATTAATCGGCTTACATTCATGCATATTAAACCTCTACAAAATAGTATCGACATACTTACTCTTATTTAACCAAAGCTTTCTATGAATCCAACCTCTGTTGATCTTCATCCCAAGAATATATTCTGCAACCCCTAAGTCCTTCATATCAAATGTGCCAAAATGTTGAACCTTGAGTTCTCTAATCATCACCTTCTTGTTACTAATAAATAATCTGTCATCAACATACAAGACAATAATTAGTATTTGATTATCAATAACCTTAATGTAAACATAATAATCATCCTCACTCCCAATATAACCCAACTTCAATGCAAAATCATCAAACTTTGGTATCGCAACTCTGTGTGGGAAAAGTGGGATACAAAAATGCAAAAGTCAGGTTCCAAAAGATCCACACACCAATGGGACCCTTGGTGCAATTTATGGAGCTATATTGAATAGCTCAACTTCCCAAGGAATGTTCCATTGTTCTCTATCTCACAGGATTCCTCAAGTCAATGCCTTTGCTCTCAGATCATTGAGCAAAGTGACTTAGGAATGAAAACTCCAAGAATGAGTGATGTTTGATTAATTTAGCATGAATGCATTCCTAGATATGCATGATATTGAATCTATGATGATTTAAACTAGCATAAAAGATGATTCTATGATAAAAATTAGAGAGCTTATCCTAGCATGATATACTAGTCTAACATGGATATTCTATGATATTTAAAATTACTTCTAAAATGCTATTAAGATGATTTTATCAAAGAGAGGCTAAATGCTTAGTAAAATGACTATAGATTAGATGCATGAAACTTAGATATCTGAAAATGAGAGAACAAAAGCTCTATTTATAGAAAAATAGGGCAATAGATGGTCAAGATTGGATAATCTTAAGAAGGACCAGAATTGAAAGTTATCAATCCATGTTTACAATTCTCACCAATGAAATGGTGACAATTGTCAACAAGAGGTTGCTTGAGTGGAGATGAAAGAAACATTAAATTCTTGAGAAGACATGAAGGTTACCTTAGGAGGTAAGGTTAAGGTTAGGTTAGGGTTATCCATTGGATAAAGCTTTTATCCAAGGGATAAACTCTTGTGCAAAGGTTAAAGGGATAACCAAAGTTAAAACCATGAATGCTTGATGAGACCCTTGGGTTAGATGAGGGTTGAGTTAGAGAGAAAGTCTCTAATCATGCAAGAAGGTTGATTTTAACTATTAATGGTTATGTAAGAGCCTTTAATGGTTTGGAAGACTTTGAGGGTTAACTTGTTGAGGACATAAAGCCTTTAATGGTTTTCAAAGATTTTGAGGGTTTTGAGAAGTGACTTCCCTTTTCTTAGGGATGTGACAATATTTATAACATAGATTAGGCTAAATTAGAAGTGATTAGAAGAATCTAGAAGGGGTTTTAGGGAGGCAAGTGGGAAATGTAGGAAAATGCAAGTGGATGGAGGGTAATTTTAATTAAAATAAATTACTTTATTTCAACAAAAATAGAAGCAACTTGCATAAATATAAGTGGGGGATTTAAATAAATAAATTAGATTTATTTACTTGCAAGGATCAATTTAATTAAATGTAAATTTAATTAAAAGGGGAGAAAGGGGAATTAATTAAATAAAGTGATTTATCTAATTAAAGGTTAGAAAAAGGCTTAGGTAAACTTAATTAAATAAATTGAGTAATTCATTTAATCAAATAGATGAATATAAAGAATTTAATTAAATAGAGGAATGAGGTTAAAATGAATATTAAATATTCACTTATGAAAGTGGTCAGATTTATATGTCTACATTTTGCCCCTCTTTCAAGTGACGTGTGTGCACATGTTGATTCAAAGAAAAATTGTCAGATATGTTGTCAAAATTTGATTGATATGATGTTGTGTGTCGAGATGTCGATATGATGCCCCATATTTGATGAACGATATTGATGATGCCCCCTTGGGAGATGAATCAAGGATTTTGAAAAATTTGTTGATTTGATGAGCATTTTTGAATTAATTACATTTTGAATATTTTGACTGTGTTGAATGCATTTGAATTGATTCATCTCCCATAAATTATGTTGATAAGGTTAAAAGTGAGAAAAATGAGGAAATTGCATGCCCCACTTACTAACCTTGTTGACTTTTACCCTATAAAAAGGTAAAAAGTGATTTTATTTTTATCATTTGCACATTTGTCTCCTTGTGATTGTGACACTTGAGCTCTGACGAAAATGTCAATTCCCTATGCTTCGCACTGATTCAAGCGCATTCGTCAATACCGGAGGCCCACCGCGTATGGCCCACCTATAAGTCATCTAAATTTTGCCACATTTTTAATTGATTTTTCTTTTTATGATCACATTTTTTATTTTTTAGTTGAAAATTTGTCGTTTTAGCGCATAGGGGTATAGTTTTAGTGCATATGATAGGAATAATAGAGCGTAGGGTTAACCTAGCTAGGTTAGCCTTTAAGTTGCATTATGCAGTGCATTGGCAGGTTAGGGTAGAGCATCTAGTAAATTAGCGCATAGGGTAGACAGGTTAGTGCTCAGGGGGAAAAGGATAGTGCTTTAGGTAGATTAGCGCTTTGGGTTAGCAGGGTAGCACAATGGCAAAACCAGTTAGCGCATAGAGGGAGCTAGCACATAGAGTAAAGTGTCTCGCACATTGGTAAAGAAAGATAGCACATAAATAGCAGTGTGGCATGTAGGAAGTCTGTTTTGGCGCGTATGGTCCAAAAATGGGTAAAAAAAGACTTGGAAGAATGCGTCGCGGGGGGAATAGATGAGGTAGATGGCTTAGGGGTGGATAGGTGCATGTTGAGTGTTTCAAGATGGGTCATGAGCTAATGTTTTGTCTTCTGTGATAATATCTGATTTTTGGAGTTTGTTTGAAATTTGCTTTCGATATGGAGTGCCAAGTTGATTAATTATTTGAATGAGGATCTTGATTTTCTTTTGATGCGGATCTTTGATTGTTTGCCTTGTGATATGAATTTGATGTCCAAGATGAGTTCCAATTCTTGATTTCCGATATGATTCTTGATGTGATGCTTGCGTTATGGATCTTTGATTGTCGATATGGATCTTTGATATTTCTTTCAATATGATGCTTGAGTTATAGATCTTTGATTGTTGATGTGGGTCAGATTTTTGATATGATGCTTGTGTTATGGGTCTTTGATATGATTTCATGATATGATGCTTGTGTTATGGGTCTAATATGATTTCTTGATATGTTTCATTGTTTCAAGTTGATTTTTCTTTGATTGGATATATCAGATAGATGTGGGAACTGATGGTGGACATTTGTTATTTTGTAGGCACAGCTTGGTGTACTTTAGTCACGAGAGCGATTTCCACGACCGTGGTCATTGATTCCTCGCTTATCACAGGCTGATAGAGATGTGATTGAGAGATGCAGTTTATTGTCCTTACTAGACATGCCTTGGTATATCATTAACCGAGGTTTGTTGACAACTTTGGTGGAGAGGTGGCATAGTGACACAAACACCTTCCATTTGGCGACAGGCGAGATAACAGTCACACCAGAGGACTATTATTGCATTCTGTGAATTCCTATAGTTGGGGCCTTGTTGCCATATGAGAAGACCGAGGAGGGTGGGATAGAGGCTCTCTATCGCATCTTCCAGGATGATAAGATCTGTGGATATGAGATCCCTTGCCAAGCATTTGTGGATCTGGATTATGCTCCTTTGCCCTCTGTACTAGCAGGTTTTATTGGTGGATTCCTGTGTCCCAACCGTAGGTTGAAGGGACTAGCTGTGGGATGGGGATTGGTTTTGGAGGATATGGTGACACAGGGATACGGGTTTGCATGGGGGTCCTACATGTTAGCCCACCTTTATAGAGAGCTTCACCAGGTGGTGTATCTAGGATACAACAATTTGTTCACGGGGGTGACACTGCTATAGGTGTAGGCTTGGGAGCACATTCTTGTGTCGAGACCACTTGCAGATAGGGATGGGCCAGTTGGTCGAGCATATGCTTATGGCTATACAGGTATAGTTGTCCACTGTAAGCTGGGAAAACTAGAGCATTGGCAGAGAGCGTTGGATGATATTGATATAGTCATATGGAGACTATATATGGATTGTGAGGTGTGGGTTAAGGATGGGCTAGAGATGCCCTATGTGTATATGTCAAGATATTTGATTGGCCAGACACCCTTTATTATTGAGTGATTTTTGCATAGTCGTGTTCAACGACAGTATGGGAGACAATAGGGGATGCCATAGGGAGCGTGTTTATATGCTCGCCGGAGATAGGATGTGCCTAAGTGGGGACCCACGATGGATAGTGTAGCGGCAGTAGAGGAGTATATGACATTGGCAGGCCATATCTGGGATTACGGAGCTAGGGTTGTTGATGCTGGGATGACAGAGGAGTTCTCTACCTACTTTGTGGCACATTAGCGGCATGGATATCAGATCCAGTAGAGATGATACTTGCTTTTGATGATGATGAGGATGAGCAGCCAGAGAGACAAGGGGGAGTTAGACAAAGAGATGAGCAGGGAGAGGAGGTAGGAGATGGAGGTGGGGATGATGGAGGAGGTGGTGGAGGAGGTGGGAGAGATAGAGGGATAGATGGAGGATGAGGGGGTGATGGTGGGAGAGATAGAGGAGGAGATAGAGGACAAATAAAGGACAAGGAGGTGATGGAGGGAGAGATAGAGGAGGACTTCTCCTTGGTGTTGGTGGTGCTAGTAGGGTAGGTGCAGTGTTAGTGGTAGTGGGTGGTATAGAGGATGTTAGGCAACCTGCCCAGAGGAGGAGATCTGATGTTCTACCTCCACCGGTGCCTCGGACAGGGATAGGTATGGGTGGGACCATGACATAGGTACCTGTTCAGATTAGGGTACCCACCCATCGACAGGTTTCACAGATTAGAGCCCTACAGGTCATAGTGCAGGAGTTACAGGCACAGATGCTAGCACAACAGTGCCAAATTACACAAATTATGGCAGAGCGAGATATAGAGAGAGTGTCAGGGCTGGGCAGAGGAGCTTACTGAGAGATTGGAGAGAGTGACAGGTGGTGCCCCGATGTGGGATACACTGAGGGAGATATGGTACATGACCAAGGAGGCCAAGTACTATAGGCGTTTATATGAGGAGTTGGTCCCTAGAGAGTACAGAGCTCCTAGCTATGCAGCCAATCGATATGCTCGTAGTTAGATGGGGATAGAGAGTAGAGGAATTATGGGGCCTCCCCGATGTAATCCACCTGGTGGAGATCCAGGCATTTTTTAATTTTTTAATTTTTCTTTCACCTTTTCCATACATTTAGATGACTCAAGTGTAGAATTTCTTCAGATGTATGTTATTGGATGGTTCATCGAGCATGTCTCCTAAATTTGTTAGCTGATAGGCGCTTGATTCATAGACTGATATGATGACATAGGGACCCAACCAGTTAGGTTCAAACTTCCCCTTCTTTTCTCAATCCTGTTGATTTCTGGGATTTTATTTGAGTACAAGATCGCCGACTTTAAAAAACCTAAGGATGACTCTGTGGTTGTTGCTTCTGCACATGCGTTGCTGGTATGCTTTGAGATGATCATAGGCATGTTGTCATTTCTTATCCAAAAGCTCTAGTTCATGCAATTTGTTTACCTGATATTCCTCATCTAGTATGAGGCCTTTCAAAGATACTCTGAGTGATGAAATTTCTACCTCAAGAGGTAGAATTGCTTCTGATTTGTATACCAATGAATATGGCGTAGCCCTTGTAGGTGTCTGAGTGTTATTCCTATATGCCTAGAGTGTTGGATTGAGTTGTACATGCCAATCCTTACTTGCACCATTTACTGTTTTCTTTAGAATTTTCAAGATTATTTTATTTGATGCCTCTGCTTGACCATTCCCCTATGGGTAGTTGTTAGGTCCCGGGAAGGACAACTGAGAGGGGGGGGTGAATTAGTTGTGAAATAGTTGTCAATAAATTGTAATCCAAATGCAAGTTATTCCAATTTAACCTTAATGTCGGTAAACCAAACTTAAGTGCCGGTAAAATAGATTAACAGATATCGCAGTACAGGTTTAACTTAATGCATGAAACATAAAGAGAAACAACATCCACAACACATAACACAAAGATTTTGACATGGAAAGCTGGTAAGGGAAATAACATGATGGGAAACCTTACCCATAATCAAATGATACTACTATAGATAGTATGTGTATACAAATGGGGTCTGCACATGCAGAAAGGCCAATTGCCTAGAGCTCACTGCTCAATCACAAATTAGGAGTCACACTGACTACACAATTAGATGGTTAAATCCAATGATAATGTACTGCTCAAAATAGCATCTCCAATGTTGGATTCAGTATTGGTTAAGCTTTGAATAATAGTGTCAAAACACCTTCATAACCCTCCTTCAACCTTTGAATAATGTCTGCGTGATTCGTACAAGGATCTTCTTATTTTCGCTCTTAAATATTCGAATACACTCATCATTACGATCTTCAATAAGATCTTACAATCATTTCTACAAAACCTAAGACCAAATGAATAGGTTGGCTCACTAAAGATATTACAATTAAATCAATTACAAATGAGTCTTGATGTGATACAACATGTTGGTTCCATACATTTACCAATCAATAAATCATCTCCATGACGTGTCGTGTTGATCTGGAATAGATAAAATATACTGGTCCATAACCTAGACCTATTTGTCGGTAAAGGTAAATCTGTCAACCCGATTAGACCAATAAGAAAACACCAAAACCAAACTTGCAATCCATGTCTTCGACATAACGAAATGATCTCCAAGTTATCATTTCTTCCGATGAACAATATTACCTATTGGTGAACACATATCGGTGACTGTGCATAAGCCACTAACCATACCGATGAACCATATTGTCGGTTCAACAACATACCAATATAACCATAGAGCCAAATCAACAATGTAGACCTCCAAGAAGACAAGTGTTGACATCAATGACAAAACCAATGTAGCACATGACAAAGTCATCCATAATACCAACAATCTCCCCCTTTGGCATTGATGGCAACACTAGATGAAAAAACATCTAAGTGCCAAAAACAGAATGCCAAAACCAGTAAACTAATCAATCTCCCAAAGATAGATCAATACAAAGTTCTATAATAGAAACCAAAACCAAAATACATATATCCAAAGAGTATATCTCTACCCCAAGGAATAATGTTTTTCCATAGATATCTCTCCCCCTTTGACATCAAATGCCAGAGCAGTGAAGAATTCAAAATATAACATTCTACCAACTACTCCCCCTAAGAAGTAGCTCTCCTCCATCAAAGCTAGAAAAAGATTTTTCTGTTTAGTTCCTGTCGGTTTGATGCCAATCTTCAACATCTAAGTCTCTGTCGGTGGGGAAATTACCCCAAGCTACTCTTTGAGATATTCAAATTCTTACAAGTAGGCAAAAGATTTGTAAATATATTTGCAATTTTCTCTTTAGTATTCACATAAACCAATTTCACTTCATTTGCTTTAACATTCTCTTTCAGAAAATTATACTTAATATAAACATGCTTTGTCTGAGAGTGAAATACCGGATTCTTTGATATATCAATTGTTGTTGAATTATCACAATAAATGATTATTGGTTCTTTGCATTTTACCTTTGTATCCTTCAACATTTTCTTAATCCATAATACCTGAGTACAATTAGTTGTTGTTGTAACATATTCTGATTTTGTTGTTGATAATGATGTACAAGTCTGCTTCTTTCTCATCCATGAAATCAATTTGCTACCAAGAAAGAATGCACCGCCAGTGGTACTCTTTTTTTCATCTACATCTCTTGCCCAATTTGCATCAGTGTATGCACATAAATCAAAATTTTCATCTTTATAATACCATAAACCAAGATTTGATGTGCCTTGTAGGTACCAAAAAATCCTTTTAACTGTTGATTCATGATTTTTTTAGGATTGCTTCGAAATCTTGAAACAATACATACTACATTCATTATATCAGGTCTTGTTTGTGTCAAATACAGTAAACCTCCAATCATAGATTTGTACCTTGTTGGAGTAATAGGAGTTGAATAATCCTTCAATGTCAATTTGTCAGTTGTAGTCATAGGAGTACTTACCGGTTTGGAATTTTCCATACCAAATTTCTTCAGAAGTTCCTTCAAGTACTTGTCTGACATATGAATATACCTTTATCTATTTGTGAAATCTACAAACCTAGAATTTTTTTTATCTCTCCAATCATAGACATTTCAAATTCTTTTTGCATCTGATTAGCAAAGTTCTTACATAATCCATCTTCACCTCCAAAAATAATATCATCTACAAAGACTTCAATAACCAAAATATCATCATTGGTAACTTTGTAATATAAATTGTTGTCAGCATTACCTTTTGTGTAACCAAGCTTCAAAAGATATTTATCCAATCTTGCATACCAAGATCTAGGAGCTTGCTTCAATCCATATAAAGCTTTCCTTAACCTGCAAACCATATCCTTATTATCTGTAAAAAAAAATCCATCAGGCTATTCAATGTAAACTTCCTCCTCAAGATCTCCATTTAAAAATGCACATTTTACATCCATTTGATAAACTTTAAAGTTCTTATGAGCTGCAAATGCAAGAAATAGTCTAATTGCCTCAATTCTGGCTACCGGTGCAAAGGTTTCATTATAATCAATTCCTTCTTTCTGTGAATAACCTTTACAAACTAATCTTTCTTTGTTTCTAATAACTTCTCCATCTTCATTAAGTTTATTCCTATATACCCATTTAGTTCCAATTACTTTTTTGTCTTTAGGTCGGGGAACCAATGTCCAAGTATTGTTCTTTTCAGTTTGTTCTAGTTCATCTTCCATTGCTTTTTATCCAATGTTCATCCTTACATGCTTCAATAATAGATGCTGGTTCAACTTGAGAAATTAAACATACATCTTCATTTGTCAGTCTTTCTCTAGTCATAACACCTTGATTCTTGTTTCCAATTATCTGACTCTCTAAATGATTCAATATTACATACCTAGGTTTGTTCTGATTAACATTCACAGGCTATTGTTCTTCAGTCACTCATGAGTTTTCAGATGATGCCGGTGCGACTGGGTCTTCATATTGTATTGGTGTAGTCTGTGCCAGTTGATATATGATCATTTCAACTATCGGTTCTATAGATCTTGAATCTCCTCTAAAGTGTTCATCTATCTTCACATTAGCACTCTCAATGATTTTTTGTAACCTTTCTTAGATGAATAACCAAGAAATATTCCTTCATAACTTCTAGGATCAAACTTGCCAATATACTCATCTCTTCTAATATAACATTTGCTTCCAAATATTTTGAAGTACTTAAGAGTAGGAATATGACCAAACCATAGTTCATAAGGGGTCTTACCAGTTTCACTTTTGATGTGAACTCTATTGAAAGTGTAAAACGTTGTATTCACTGCTTCTCTCCAGTACACATGAGGTAGATTTGCTTCCATTAACATTGTTCTAGTTACATCCAGAATAGTTATGTTCTTCCTTTCCACAACTCCATTCTGCTGGGGTGTCTGGGGTGCTGATAGTTGTCTTTTGATTCCATTCACTTCACAGAATGCATTAAATTCTCTAGATGTAAATTCTCCTCCTTGATTAGATCTTAAACATTTGATTTTCTTGTCGGTTTCATTCTCTACCATTGACTTGAATATCTTGAATCTTCCAAAAGCCTCTGATTTCTCCTTGAGAAAAGTAACCCAACACATTCTAGAATAATTATCAATTATTAGCATAAAGTATCTATCTCCTTGTAGACTTCTTGTTCTTGCTAGACCACATAAATCAATATGAATTAAATCAAGAATATTATTTGACTTCTCAATAATGCTCTTAAATGTTGTTCTAACTTGCTTTCCCATTTGACATTCCTTACATACCGGATTATGAGGTTTGGCAGTCTTAGGTAAATCCCTTACTTCCTTAGTTGAACTGATCTTTACAATACAATCAAAATTCACATGACAGATTTTTTATGCCATAACCAACTTTCATCAATGTGTGCAATCAAACATGTTTTATCACTAGTATTCAAGTGAAAGATATTACCTTTAGTCTGATTACCGGTTGCAATCTCCAATCCAGTTTTGTTTATGATTTTACATTTCCCATTCTTGAACTGTAACTGAAATCCTTTTTCCACTAACTGACCAACACTCAAAATATTATGCTTTAAACCTTCTACATAAAAAACATTGTCAGTATTGTGCTTACCATCTAAAGGTATAGTACCTTTTCCTTTGATTAAACAAGCTTTATCATCTCCAAAGCTTACTAGACCTCCATGAATTTCTTGAAATGATAAGAATTTGCTTTTATCACCAGTCATATGATGTGAGCATCTAGAATCTATAATCCGTTCATCTTTTTCTTCAGTTTTTGCTGCCAGTGCCGACTCTACCGGTTTGACAATAGGTGTCGGTTGATCTTCCTTTATTGCAACAAAATCCCATCCATTATCTGTTGGATCTTCATCTGAGTCATCTGTAACACCTTCATTTGCATAGTAACATGACTTATCTCTGTTTTTCTTGAATCTTTATCTCTGATATTTAGGGTTAGGCTTATATGATCTTTTTGCTTCCTCCCTTATTCTTGCATGTCTATGAGGACATCTAGATGCCATATGACCAATTTTATTGCAATTAAAATATTTGAAAGGTGCTTTACCTTCATACTTACTTCCTGCTGGACCTTTAGGCATTTTCCTTGCAAATAGTGCTTCAAGTTCTTCATTTTCTCTCCTCATATCTTCAAGTTCTTTTGCATAAAGTGCTTTCCAATCAGTTTTGTCATATGATCATGATGTTGATGATGATGATGATGCTTTGAAAGCTAAATCAGTATTTATAGTATCAACATGACCAAACTCTTCAAGTTCAAATGCTGAAAGTTTTCCAACCAAAGTATCTCTAGAAACTGAAGTATTAGGCATTGTTCTTATTTTATTAATAGCAGTCACTTTCATTTTGTAAGCCAGTGGCAATGCTCTTAAAAATTTAGACACAATTTCATCTTCACTTAAGGATCCTCTGCATCATTGTATTCCTAAAACAATTCCATTAACTCTTTCCATAAATGCAGAAATTATTTCATCTTCTTCCATTTTCAAATTTTCATACCTAACCTGGTAACATTCTAATTTTGCAATTTTGATAGTGGTATCTCCTTCATTCAGTGTCTCTAGCTTATCCCAAATAGCTTTAGTAGTAGATCATTCTAACAATCCCATGATTTTCTGATCTTATAATACGCTCAGAAGTGCTTCTCTTGATTTGCAATCATTGTCCATATCCTTAGCCAATGTTGGTGGATGAGGTTGATTTGGAACAGGAGCAACATAACCATTATTTGTAACATCCCATATATCTCTTCTAATGCAGTTCAGATGTGTTTCCATTCTGATCTTCCATATTCCATAGTTAGTTCCATCAAGCTTCAGATTGTCCTTCATAAAAATATTTGTTGCCATAGGATCTCCTCAAGCTATTAGGCTTCTGCCAAAAAGGGACTATGCTTTGATACCAATTGTTAGGTCTCGGGAAGGACAACTGAGAGGGGGGGGGGGTGAACCAGTTGTGAACCAATTATTAATAAATTGTAATCCAAATGCAAGTTATTCCAATTTAACCTTAATATCAGTAAACCAAACTTAAGTGCTGGTAAAACAGATTAACAGATATAGTGGTACAGGTTTAACTTAATGCATGAAACATAAAGAGAAACAACATCCACAACACATAAGACTGAGATTTTGATATGGAAACCTGGTAAGGGAAAAACCATGGTGGGAAACCTTACCCACAATCAGATGAAACTGCTGCAGATAGTATGTGTATACAAATGGGGTCTGCACATGCAGAAAGGCCAACTGCCTAGAGCTCACTGCTCAATCACAAATTAGGAGTCACATTGACTACACAATTGGATGGTTAAATCCAATGATAATGTACTACTCAAAATAGCATCTCCAATGCTGGATTCAATACTGGTTAAGCTCTGAACAAGAGTGTCAAAACACCTTCATAACCTTCCTTCAACCTTCGAATAATGTCTGTGCGATTCGCACAAAGATCTACTTATTTTCGCTCTTCAATAATCAAATGCACTCATCATTACAATCTTCAATAAGATCTTACAATAATTTATACAAAACCTAAGACCAAATGAATAGGTCGGCTCACTAAAGATATTACAATTAAATCAATTACAAATGAGTCTTGATGTGATACAAAATGTCAGCTCAATACATTTACCAATCAATAAATCATGTCCATGACGTATCATGTTGATCTGGAATAGATAACATGTACTGGTCCATAACCTAGACCTATCTGCTGATAAAGGTAAATCTGTCAACCCGATTAGACCAATAAGAAAAAAACCAAAACCAAACTTCCAATCCATGTCTTCAACATAACCAAATGATCTTCAAGTTATCATTGCTACCAGTGAACAATATAACCTGCTGGTGAACACATACTGGTGACTGTGCATAAGCCACTAACCATTCCAGTGAATCATATTGCCGGTTCAACAACATACCAATATAACCATACAGCTAAATCAATAATGTAGACCTCCAAGAAGACAAGTGTTGACATCAATGACAAAACTAATGCAACACATGACAAAGTCATCCATAATACCAATAGTAGTAAGGTGTAGAGAAGCGATGTTGGATTTTGAATCGCTCACATAGTTCTTGCATATCCTAATTTTTGAAGGGAGGCCCATTGTCTATGATGATGGAACTTGGAATGTCGTATCTACAAATCAGATAATTGAGAATAAATGAGGCAATCTATTTTCCAGTTACCGTGGTCATTGGGATTGCTTCAATCCATTTTGTGAAATACTCTATTGTAGTGATAATGAACTTGTGTCCATTGGAAGAGGAAGGATGGATTTTCCCTACTAAATCAAGTCCCCACTGAAAGAAAGGATAAGATGTTGTAAATGGCTACAACTCTTGTGCTGGTACATGGATAAGATTGCCATGAATTTGGTACTTATGATATTTCTTTGCAAATTGATAAGAGTCTTTCTCCATTGTCGACCAATAATATCCCATTCTCAAAAGTTTTTTAGCGATTAGGACCACTTGAATGTGTGCCATAAATACCCTCGTGAAGCTCATGTAAAGAAGAGTCAGATTAACTATGATCAAGGCAATGAAGAAGAGTACCATCTAGACCTCAACGGTAAAGTGTGTCAGCGGTTAAGGTATAACGGGTGGCTTGCCGAATAAAGCTGTGTTTTTGGTTACAAGATAGGTCAAGTGGTAGGGTATTGGTCTTAATATATTCATAGATTATCCCGTATAGAGGGGAATTTGAACCGATTAAAGCATAGATGATGTGGGATGCAGAATTGTCATAGGTTGGGGAGAATAGTTGCTCGACCAGGAACTCATAATGACTCTATTGCTCTAGAATTTGTAGCAGTGAAGCAATAGTGGCCATTGCATCGGCCACTCTATTGTCCAACCTTGGTATTTGTGCAAAGGTGATGTGTACAAAGTACTGTTTGAAGTCATCCACCATTCTCTTATAGGGCATTAGTTTATCATCCTTTGTCTGATATTCATCATTAATTTGATTGATGACTAATTGAGAATCCCCATAGACTGTCAATTCCGTGATTCTCCATTCCACTGCCATTTTGATTCTTATGACTAGGGCTTCATACTCAGCGATGTTATTGGTGCATGGAAACAACAGTCTATAGGATCTTGGAATTGTGTGCCCTTCTGGAGTGATGAACAAGATGCCAACACCTGATCCATGTTGGGTGTAGCAACTGTCAAAGTATAGGGTCCATTACTTGGGTGTGACAGTATGGACATCCATGTTTGGAAATTCCACCTGCATTGGTTGTTTATCTGGTAGTGGTGCTTCAGCTAGTTGTTCTGCAATTACTTGTCCTTTGATAGCCCGACGGTCTATGTACTGGATATCAAACTCACTAAGAATCATGACCCATTTAGCCAGTCAGCCTATAAGAGCTGCTTTGTTGACTAAATACTTGAGATTTTTGCTACTAGCTTGATTGTGTGAGCTATCATGTAGTGGAAAAACTTTTGAGAGGCAAATACCACAGCTAAAAAGCCTTCTTAATGAATGTATAATTTATCTCATATCTATTTAATATTTTGTTGATGTAATATACAACTCATTCCTTGCCCTCCTGATCTTCTTGTGCTAATAGTGCCCCCAATGATACTTTCATTGTTGATATATAGAGAATGAGCAACTTCCTTGCTATTGGTTGTACCAGAACTAGTGGATTCATTAGACATTGCTTGAGTTGATAGAATGATTCCGCACACTTGGCTTCCCATCTGAAAGGTATGTTCTTGTGTAGCAGATGATTCAATGGTATACTTTTATCTGCTAGTTGGGCTATGAATCTCTTGATAGACTGTAGCCATTCTTGTAGAGATCTGAGTTGACTAATGTTCCTGGGAGGTGGCATCTCCATGATGGCATGTACCTTCGCTGGATCTACTTCAATGCCTTTTGCAAACAAAATGTAGCCTAATAGTTTACCTAATGTGACCCCGAAGACACACTTCTTAGGGTTTAGCCTGACTTGGAATTGCTCCAATCTTTAAATTTTTTTATCTAATATGCCTAGATGTTCTGCCCGCGTGAATGACTTAGCCAGTAATCCATCCACATAGTCCTCCATGAAGGTATGCATCATATCATGAAAGATTGTCATCATCACTCTTTGATAAGTAGCCCCAGCATTCTTTAAGCCAAAAGGCATGACGTTCCAACAATACATTCCCCAAGCACAGGTGAACGTAGTTTTATCTTGATCCTCTAGAGCCATCTTGATTTTATTATAGCCAGAGAAACTATCCATTAATGATAGCATTGCATGGCCTGCTATTAGGTCCATAATTATGCCGATGCTGGGCAAAGGAAAGTCATCCTTTGGACATGCTTTGTTGACATCTCTCAAATCTATGCATATTCTGATGCTCCCCCCCGGTTTTGAAACTAGTGCAATGTTTGAAATCCATTCAACATAGTCTATAGGTCGAATGAATCCAATGTCTAATAAATTCTTTAGTTCAGCTTTAACCATTAATGCCACATGTGGATTCATCTTTCTTAACTTCTTTTTTACTAGCATAGCTCCGGGAGCAATAGATAAATGATGCATGATTAGGTTTGGATCTATTCCAGGCATATCAACATAGGACCAAGCAAAATTTATTTTCTTTTCTTTGAAGAATCTGATAAACTCTGGTTGTTCTTCTTCTGTCAGTGATTCAGCTAGGTGTATGTTTTTAGCTATTGTGTTTGTACTTATGCTTATTGATTGAGTTGGCTCAATCAATATGGGTGACTGCTCTTGATAGTGCTCAGGAAGAGTGTCAAGTCTCCCATCCTTAGGTGCCTTAAAAAGGTTTTCACCCTTAGATGTGTCCTTTATTTTGACTTTTTTGTGATCTAGTGCTACCATTGACTAGTTTTCAGCATTAGATCCTTTGTTTCTTTCATTTTTGCGACTGAGAGACTTGGCACTCCCCCGATTACAGATATCATTATTTTGTTCATTGGTAGAGAATGTTTCTGGGTTGACTGTACATAGATATTGGACAATGGATTTGTCATCTAGGAAAATGGGTATATCAGGGTGTTCATGTTCTTCCCATTCTATGAGATCAGGAAATACAAGTGGTAGAGAGTCATTTGGGGGGTCGAGATTGGCTGCAATAAGTGTCATGATAGAGGTATCATTAAATTTGTCTAGGATATTGGTTAGGTTAATGATATTGTCAAGGTCTTCGATGGTATCATCTTCGGTGTAGACTTGTTCGTAGTGTTGCAACTTGTTTTCCTTAGCCTCATAGATATGTCGTGGTTTGAATTCTAGTAATCGAGACTTTGCACCTTGTCCCTCCTGAGAAAGGGGTGTGTGTGAATGGATAGTACCTTCCTCGACATCCTCGATAATATTTGAACAACTACCCAATTCATAGTCATTAGAATCAGTTTCAGAAGTACTGTCTCAGAGTCTTTCAGTGCTGCTGATAGGTACGTTGTAGGGTGACAAAAGATCTTCGATAATTGATACCAGTCTTGTAGTTTCTTCTGATTCGTAATCAGTGCCTGCTTATATCCTTTACATTTGTTCATACATTGTTTCTCCTTAGAGAGTAGTGATTTCTTTGGGTGGTGACTTTGCCTTGTTTTGAATAGGTTCTTGTACATGATGCACTTTTCTATAAGAGGCTTCTTCCCTTTGAATGGCCAGTTCCTCTTGTCATTTCTCTTTTTCCTAGTGTTCCTGCTCTTTCCTTTTTGTTTCTGCTGCTTGGTGTAGTGCCTCTTGCCATGAGTTCTCGTTGCATTTATTCTTTGCTTTCCACAAAGGTTTCTGATACTTATTTTGTTTGTGCCTAGGTGGCATGCTGTGTGTAATGCCCCGCTAGGACACCCCAAAGGGATAAAGCTAAAACACAAGAATAGAGTGCAAATAATTTTTTTATAAATTTAAACACAACATAATGATATGAAGAGATAACATAAGCTCAGATAACACAACGTAAGGCTTAAATAACACCTAAAGAGTTTCCCAACGTTATTACTTAATTCAACACTTAACTCAACTCACGCTAATTAATCCAATTAAGTTGATTAACTTAATGACATGATAAAACTTTAAAGAGGGATAAATTTGTTCGGTAAGATAAAAATATAGATAACATGATAAGGTTCATCCATTGAGGTTAAAAAATATAGGTAACATGATTAAGTTCATCCATTATCATCTAACCATACATTACATTCAATCTTACATTAAAACATATGTCATGCATCTAATTTCATTACATACTTTAATTTCATAAAACTAACGAATACTTTCCATGCATACTTTAATTGTATTAACAACAACTAAATACATTCCATTATTCAAATCTATATTCTTCATGATCCAAATTACTGCATTTAATAAGATGACTACATACATGCATTAAGATTAACTTCTTCTAATCCATATTATACATTTTAACCATAATGCCATCCAAACATGCTAAATTAAAAAGGAAACATAAGAACATAAACACCACATAACACCAAAATGATATTAGAGTTCACCCCTAGTGGGCTACATCTCTGGGTCTGCTCAACTGTAAGACCCCTCTGATAAAACAATAGGGTGAAGAATACATAAGGTTCACATCATTTACATCCTCCCATCAAGGCGTGCATAAACCAATAAAACATACAACCACATCGGTCCAATAAATACATGAGTGATCCTTGAATAGGAAAAGGATCCAACTGAACATAATAAGAAGCAATACAAAAATCAACTGGAGTATCTGCGAAACTAAGTCTTCACAGCCCATCATAAGCAACCCATGGTCTAACATGAATATCAGGTTCTCACAAGGGCATAAACAACAAGACGAATCCACAACAGTGCTCCTAACAAAGACAACTCAACCAACACACTAGCGAACATAAGGGACAAGTGTCATCACATAACTTGGTATGGCTACTATGGCAGGTCTCCATAGGTTCTAGCCCCATCTACTGGGTTACCCTGGAAACCTATTCTGAACCTCCGGACCATCCAAGTCCCATGTGGACCCAACACATCCTTTCGTGAAGACAGGGTTGTTGGTTTGCCATTTCAGGCCTTCTCACTACATGTCGAGTATGTACTAGCACTCATCCCATGCGTGAGGTACAATTATCTTACTTAGTGTTTTCATTAACTAACTCTCTAATATGCTATTATCTTATCACTTATTTAGACACACTTTCGATGGGTTACCCAACAACCACCTTGGGCATGACCCCCACTCGAAAGACTCTTTCCCATATGACACTAGACCATAATCAAACAGACTCCTAAACCAAGGAATGCACCAGGACAAGATTACAGAGTTCATTATGGTAGGAATACCCACTTGGTCAAACAAGACTTTATATGAGGTGCATTGACTGACGGTACTCTAACTAGAGACTTGACCAGCTATGGTCAACCACGAACCAACATTCGACACCCGCATAAAAGACATGACCGGATACAAAACCATCACATGAAAACAGTCAAAACTCGAGATCAAGGACATAAGTAGGTATCCAAATCAACATACGACAATATCTACCAATCGCAATCGAGGGATTGCCATTCTTTAAGAAAATGCGAATACAAAAAATTAAACATGCATAGGCATAAATCAGAAAAGACAATCTTCTTCCATATTGTTTACACACAACAATGGATCCAGTTTTCTAATTGGTCTAATTTGATTGCAATCTGTCTACCTTGTCTAGGTACATGTCGCTCATGGTTTACTAACTCACTAAAGTTCATTTTGCATCATACAATAATTTAAATAATTCATCATGAGTTTTCATACCAAATCATATTACTATAATTAAATAAATATTAATCAACTAAAATATGATATTCATTTTTCAAAATAAAACATCATTTTGTATTGGTTCGAAGATAATTTATCTAACTTATCTTTTCCAATCCCGAGATACACTCTCCAAAATATGGAAATATACATTAAAAGAAACTATAGTAGATAATCATTTCCTAATGAAATAAAATTCAATCTCAGAATTTTCCAAACTAAAATATTATTTTAATTCCCAAGAATTTAACAAATAATTTATATATATATATATATTTTAATATTTTCCAAATAATATAAATATTATTTCATTCTCTGAAATTTACTAAATAATGTAAATTAATTTTTACCTTCCAAAATTTATCAAAATCATATGTTAAAGACTTCCAAAATGTCCTCATAACATATATTAATTTACTTAACAATTTATATTTAAATAAATACAAATTTAATATAATTTAAAACATATTTTAAATTAATATTAAAATGTAAATATATAAAAAAAAAATAACTTTATAACAATGCTTTGTTATGTGGGCCGAAGCACACCGCAAAATAGAAATATGAGGAAGGGAGCTGCTACCATTCATAGCGTTGCTACCATATGGTAGTAGTCCGCTACCCTTGGTGGCGCTGCTACCATATGGTAGTAGTACGCTACCATTGGTAGCTCTGCTACCATATGGTAGTAGTCCGCTACCATTGGTAGCACTATTACCATATGGTAGTAGCCCGCTACCTTTGGTAGCACTGCTACCCTATGATAGCAGTCGACTACCATCCCACGTGGTGGGGTCTTCCTGCCACGTGGGGGGTAACAAGATATTTTATTTTATATATATATATATTTTTTATTTATTTTCTTTTAAACAAATAAGTTCCCAGTTCAAAATACAATCTCAACTGAGACTTAAAACAGTTTTCTAGAAAACCATGGGTTTTCTAATATTTACATTTCTAGAATAACCAGTCCCAGAAAAGGGGAAATTTTTCCAATGAAACATCATATTGGCAAACTAAAATAGATTTACACCCATATATCCAATCCATTCCACCAATCTTGCCCAAAACAAACTAATTTCCCCAAATTAAAACTTAAATCTGATAACATTCTTGGAGTTTTATCAATTTTTTAATGAGAACAACCAAAATTTTATTCTGGAGGTTGGGAAAGAAGCAAGGAGGGTTTGAGTGTGTGATTTCATTACATCTCTTTCATTTTTCCACAAAATATAAGAGCTTAACACAAACACAACCAGAAACTTCAAAATCCATCAAAAATCTCTATTTAGCAAATAAACCAAAGAGGTAAACCAGAAACCTACCTTATTCAACAATCCTGGAAATATTTGAAGGAGATCCCAACCTCCAAGCTCCAAAAATCCTTCTTCCCCCAATTGCCCAAAATTGTCTCCATCCAGGAATATTTTTCCAAAAATACTCTCCAAAAATAATCCTCTAAAAATATTTTCCAAACCTAGGTTAAATGGAAAAGGTTTGACCAAAATTTCATTTTTGGATTTAAAATACTTTCTTTCAATTAAAATAAAAAATCATTCTTTTTAAACTATTTCAATATGCTAACTTGCTTTTCTTTTAAAAAAATTGATTTTCTCAATAAATTGAAATTAACCTTTCTATTTCCAAAATGCCAAAGAGGGTAAATATTTTTATTTTCGAATAAAATTTAATCTTTCCTTTCAAATGCATAAACTAAATAAATTTATCATTAAAATTAACCATTTAATCGAACTAGCTACAAACATGAATTGAGCAATTCTAATTAATGATTAATCACATAAAGGGGTCCTATTTAATTTAGTCCCTTAATTACTAATGTGTAAACACACATTTAATCAAATTAAATACTAAGGATTAAATACTCAATTTACCACACGCAAAACATGCAGCCCAAGAAAGCCAACTAGATACATGACCCGCATACCCAACCAAAGGGGATACTGACGGACGATTGATGATGCTCACTTGAGCATGACTAGGGTAAAACGAGGGTCTTATGATCACCTAATCCAATCTCTAAGGACCAAAGCAGTATACTCAAACCTACAAATCCAGGTGGAGACGAACCTCGTATCTATGCGGTATTGAACCTGCAATCTTCTGCAACCATGAGTCACACATGCATACATATATATATTTAATGAAAGTGTTAGCCCGAGATTAATAACACGAATCAAGAGAACAAATAAACTTACATAAGAATTGATGCAAAAACCACATTAATAGGTACGCACAATAATCATAACATCTGACTATAACATTACAACATGGTAAACTAACCAAGATCAAACCGAGATTAGAATCTGATTAGGGCAGGGGTACTACATCCTCCCCCCCTAGGTTCCGACCTACTCTTGGAAGTCGCAAGGCTAGACGGAAAACATGCAACATGCATTAGGCCTGAAACTTATTTAACAAATATCAAATTGCACATATGAATCTGTCACAAATAATTTGAAACATTATTGCTAAATCCTCTTCGAATGTCATTATCCATTGGCAAGATAGATCTAAATCCATACATTTCTTATAACATTCAAGGAACTATCTCTAATCATAGCAGAGAAACAAGAATTTTCTTCCTTTCATCACACCAAGTTAAAGCATTAAAAGAGGTAAACAACAATTACCATACTCATCTACCAAATATGACAAGAAAATATGCCATCGTGATCAATTTCTTTTACCAATCCATCCTCATCATAAAATTTTATCGCATGGAACTAGCTTCAAATATCAAATTCTACAACCAAGTTAACTTTCATGAAATAAGAGCAACATATATAACTCAATTGTTTACACTTTCCAAACATATAAAAACCTTTCCAAAGACTATGTCCCATAACATAGTGACAAGATAACACAATTTACTCCATGATTACACATAATAACCATCCACATAACTGGAATGTCCAACTCAAAAGGCCACATGTGAGCATGTCTAATGCTCAGTCATAGATAATATGCATGATCAACATCTCTATGCCTGATCTCAGAACTAATAACATGATCATAAATATCCAACATCTCACTCAAGGGCTTGATGGTGTTAGGGTACACCATAGCGGTGCTACCTTCCATACAAGACCCTTGTGAACATCCCTTGTTGAGTAAGGTGGTTAGCCTTCAAGAGATAGTCACCACACATAGGTAGGTAGTGGATTCTAGCTGCATCACAACCTCACATACCCCCATCCTCAAGGTTCCATATGTCTACTTCCTCGTACACACTCAACCAAGACCGTCTCATACGTCCTTGGAGAGGAATTCACATTTCAACACAATACCAGCATACAAAAACAATAAGGATAAACCAGTTTAGCCACCAAAGTACAGATGAATAAAGATAATAAATCATCAATTCCAACAGTAAGGCAAGAAAATAATCCGGAATTTGCAACACTAAATCAAGTAAGCAAAAGATCGCAAGATCGTGGCTAAACCTTCAAAGTCAAAATAGAATAAATTGCTGGTCCACAAAGAAATAAATAAGAATATCATAATTACACATAACATCACTATGTGACTAGCATCTAGCCACCAACGAGGAAGGAGAGAACAACTGTCTAGCTATCACAGTAGCTCATCATGTGGTGTGGCCTAGTCACACAACCACACGACATGGCAGTGTGCACCTCGACATCATCCTGCACCACGTTGTCATGCGGCATGGCAATACTCCGAGCGGAGAAGACACACAATGGATGTATCCTGCATGGCAGTGTACATCGCAGAAAAAGGCACTGTAGGTCATGTCTCACATAGCAACGTACCTCTCAAGATACTCATCATAAGCCAACGATATACATGGCTAAGGTCCACCCATATGTCTACCAACACCTACTAACTGGCAGCTCATGTGGACAAAACCTACCTTTCATGAAGACAAGGAAAAAGATCCTCCAAGATACATCATCACTATGCTCAAGAATTGCCATCATAATGCTCAAATAAAAGAGAGGAATAGGCTGGCACACATAAACCTTATAAATTAGTTCAACAAAAAGGGAAAGTATTGAGTACACCTTTAATACAGTTTCATTGTATAACTATATTTTTCCTCGAAATAGAGAAGCTAAAGTTGCTTCGTGTTGACATTACTCGTACACCAATCCATACTATTCAAGGAATGGTGACTTCGAATACTAGCCCTTAACATACTGAATTACAAACAACCCGAGGTTTGGTACTCAGTAGGGTAACAATAAGCAACATCACATAAACAGTATGGTTTCCCATACTCATAAGCAAACATATCCTCCATGGTTGATTACTTCACCATCCCATGGGCACATATAGCAAGCATGGTTTTCTTACAATACACAATGGAAGCACCAACATCAAGAAGGTGAAAGCAAGGTGTGAGCACAAACGTTACACACAATAAGATTTGCTTGAAAGAATACACAAGAAGAACAAAGAACGAGTCCTTAAGATCTTCAAGATCCTATGCCTCAATCACACACATACAAAAGGAGAAGAAGCATACAACATAAGGTCTATACACCTCACACCACCCAAGGGCACAAGTGACACCAGAGATCCTAGTGTTTGCAACATGGGCTCTGATACCAAATGTAATGCCCCGCCAGGAAACCCCAAAGGCAAAAAGCTTAAACACAAGAATAGAGTGCAAATAATTTTTTTATAAATTTAAACACAACATAATGATATGAAGAGATAACATAAGCTCAGATAACACAACGTAAGGCTTAAATAACACCTAAAGAGTTTCCCAACGTGATTACTTAATTCAACACTTAACTCAACTCATGCTAATTAATCCAATTAAGTTGATTAACTTAATGACATGATAAAACTTTAAACAAGGATAAATTTGTTCAGTAAGATAAAAATATAGATAACATGATAAGGTTCATCTATTGAGGTTAAAAAATATAGGTAGCATGATTAAGTTCATCCATTACCATTTAACCATACATTGCGTTCAATCTTACATTAAAACATATGTCGTGCATCTAATTTCATTACATACTTTAAATTGCCTCTATCAATCATATGCTGAACAATGTTCTTAAGCACGTGCAATCATTTGTGTGATGTCCTTTGTTTCGATGACAATCACATAAATGCGAGTCATTCAACCAAGGTGGTTTGACCTGGGGTTCAAAGTTGTTTATGGCTGGTAATGTGATAATGTTACTACTTATCAAATTGCCATTAGTTTTTATATTCAAAGTCATACTATATATTCTAGTCGGCTAGCATTACCGAATCATGCAGTCGGTACGCACAGAAAAGTCGGTATGAACAGTCTAGTCAGTTACAGAAGAAAGCAGTCACAGAACACAGTATTCATCGAGCTATTTACCAAGTATCTTTTTATGGCTACTGAGCAATAAAGTTAACACACCGAGTTGATATTCACCGATGAAACGTGTTACCAGATACATTGAACTTGGACATGCAAAAGAAAACGTGTTACAAGATCGAGGCACATCTAATCGTTATTACATTCGAAATTACACTAGAAGATTGTGTATGATTGCAAGGTCAATCTAACCAATGAAATATTTTGTTTAGTTATTCATTCGAGGAATCTTTTTTGTAAGATCGAAGCAATGAATTAGATCACCACTTTAAGAGATCTATTTATACAGCATGGGAAGAGAGTAAAAGTGTGTGTGTATGTATGAAGGAAGACTGTTACAAAGACACAGAGAGGTCACTAAGAAGGTTATCAGAGAATAGTCGAAGAACAGAGTAAACAGAAGGGTTTACCAAGTTACAATATGGGTTACCGAGGTATGCTATAAGCAAGGTAATCTTATTCTGAGCACATAGAATCTGCTATAACATTTCAGATGTAAAGTTGCAGATATTTGTAATGATTTTATTGTAATATTGTGAAGTTGAAAGAGAAACCTATAATAGGGTAAAAGACTCTAACCAAGTCTATAAATTGTAAATCCTCTAACTAGGTGCAGCATTTAGATTAATGTTGTAAAATCCTTTAGCAAGGTAGATCTAATAGATCTTGTTACTCCTAACAGGGTAAGCTATCAGAAATAGCTAAATGTAGCTCTAACCAAGCAATCTTTATTATTGCAGTAGTGAAGTTGTGGGTGCCATCCCCACCGCAATTTTTCTCTCTAACCAAGAGTTTCTGTGTAACCAAAATATATGTGTTAGGAGTGAATCATGTATGATTGTTATCTGTTTGTTTTAACTTTATTTTATGTTACTGCACTATTTTGTTTATGCATAATAATAAGGTTATTATTGAAGAAAGGTTTTGGAGTACTGATTCACCCCTCCCCTCTCAGTACATTAGCTTTCCATATTGGGCCTAATAGATAATTTTGTTTGCCAGGAGTTCTCAAAATGCCGATTCTAAGGTTTGCCCTAATGGTGTGTAGATGCATCTATTTGGGATAGTGTTGGTGTCACCTCTCTAGTTTGTATTATTCCCACGGTTAGAATTGTTTCCTTGGTTATTGTTGTTGTCTTGGGTATTGTGATTGCCTTGGGTATTGTTATTGGTGTTTGAAATTGAAGGTCCTTGATTGATATTTTGTGGATAAGTGTTAGTGTCTTGATTAACACCTTTTTGATTTTTTAGATTGTGGATTACCTGATAAAGCTAATACTAGTTGTTTGGACTTCATATCATTAGCATCAACTCCTCCATCATTAACAATGTCTTTGTTTCTTGTCCAAAATCTGGATTTGTCTAAAGTGTTGTTGTTGTTTTGATTGTTAAAGGAGTGAGTGTTGGATGAGTTAGTTCCTTCCTTAAAGAACTTGCAGGATTATCTGATGACTTGCATGATTCTCAAGAGTTAGTGGAACAAATCAAGACATCATCTAAGAACAGTATATCTGAAGAGACTGAAGAAATGATTGGAATGTTTAAAGAAAAGAACAAAGCATTGGCTGATCAACTAAAAGCAATGAAAAGAGAACATGAACATTTCAGTACACAGATGACTGAAAATCTAGATGCATTAAGTATAGCTAAGGATAAAGCAAGAGATCTACAAAGAGAGAAACAACAACTTGAAGTCTTCGTATCTGATAAGAATGATGAAATCATAAGGCTAACTGGTATTCATCAAAATATGACAGATCAACTAGGATATGCACATCATGAGGCAATTCTAAAGAATGGTGAAAATCAAGCATTGAAACTTGAAGTATCAAGGTTGATTGGTGAACTTGAAACAGAGAAGAAATCCAAAGAAACATTGAAGAAAAGTTATGAATCATCAAAGATGTTGGATGAGCAATTGAATACAAGAAGACCCAACAAAGATGCAGGACTTGGTTACAAAGGAAAAGAATCAACTGAGAAAGGAATTCATACTACCGAGAGAGGAGAATCATCAAAGCAAGCTGGAAATAGGAATAACATCAAAAGGAAGAAGCCTATTTGCTACTACTATGGAAATCAAGGTCATACTGCCAACATATGCCAGATTAGAAAAGGTAAGCAACCGAATATAACTAAGTCCAATGGATATTGTTACAATTGCAATAAATATGGTCACACATCTATTCAATGTAGGACAAAGTTTGTTAACAACTATTAGAAGGCAAAATTCAAAGGGTTTTGTAGAAACTGCAATAGATATGGACATAGTACAGAGAAGTGCTGGTCTAAGCAAAAGAACTACATGCGGTATCCACACCGAGCAAACACTAGAGGTTACCGAACTCACACAGATCCTTACCGACAATATGCAACAGTACCATGGGATTACAATACAAGGATATGGTGCGAATGTTGTGGAAGATATGGACATATCAGTGCCAACTGTTTTATAAGGTTTGGAATGAACAACCAAAAATTATGGAGAAATCTTGGTATGGCATGTTTTCATTGTCACAAAGTTGGACATTTAGCTGGAGATTGCAGAGATCAACCTAGAAGAGACACTAAAGAGATAAAAGAAAAATTCAAGATGATTTGGAAAAAGAAGGAAATCATTTCAGATGAAGAAAGCACCTTACCTACTGAGTTAGGTGCACTTATTCCAAATTAGTTAGAAAAGGTATGAAGGGACTACATTCTCTAAAGGTTAAATCATAACAGTTCCTATTCTATTATGTACAAAATTCAAAATCTGCATAGTTAAGATGCAATTAGTCAATTTGAAATTCTATCAAAAGTACTTTACAGGAAACCTGTCAAGTTGGTGTATACAGGAAGCCTGTCAAGTCTGTTAATGAAGGAAATTTGGTTACTCGGTTAAAAATGAAAAAGGAGTAAATCAGTAAAAGGTGAACCAAGTGCATTTAATGTTTTGACCTAACTTGCACGGAGCCCGATAAGGTATTTTTGAGTACTTAAAGGTATTTTCACGGTCATTTTCATTCACCAAGTTTTCAAGAGAGAAGAGCAGAGCAAAACAAGGTGATCAAACTTCATTCAGAGTGAATTTCAAGGTATTTACATCAAATCTATTCACACTATTAAGCTGGTTTCTGATCTAGTCAAATTGCTATTATCTATTGAGTGTGAAGCGTCAATCGTTTGTAAAACCTAAGGATAGTTTGCTAAATTTTACCTAAAACCTACAATGGCACCCAAGATCCAAGATCCTGTAGTTTTCAAAAATGTGGAGAAGCCCTCGTTGAAGTATTCTTTGACTCCCAAAGTCGCCTCTGAACCAGATGACAAAACTGCATTTTCACTCATCCCAGATCGAGTCTTGTTAGTTGAAGATGTTAGATTCTTTACCAAATGTCATGTTGAGGAACTCGATAATGTTGAGATTAGTAACACATATGATGAACTTTGCACTGATGGAAAAATGGATAGCAAATTCGAGCATATCAAAATCAAGGGATTAACTCAAGCCCTAGCCTATCCCCATGTGTTCAAACCCCAGTGGGTTAAGTTTGTCTTGAGTAGAGTACATGATGATTTTATGTGGCTAGAGGAGCAACCATTCAAAATCACTAAGGAAATCATTCATGTAATCACCGGGTATCCTATCTATGATCATGCACGAGCACAAAAAATGATATCACAGAAGGAGCTAATCAGTCTAACTAGAGTAGAATCTGATTACTGAGGACTAAAATTGAACAATGTCGCTGATGCAAAACTCAAGTTTGCAATTAGAGTAATTGGTTACTGTTTCTTCCAATCTGCAAGGGAAAATAGTGTACCATGTGCCGTAGTTGACTTGGACTACAAAATAGTGAAGAAGGGAATGAAAGTAGATTTATGTGAAGTGCTACTGAAGAACTTGTTTGAGAACCTAAACACAATAAGGAAGCCGAAAAAGAACAACTTCGCAAATACACTGAAGTTTGGTTCACTTCTTGTATGCATGTTTTTCTACTTTGAGAAGTTCTTTCCCTCAGTCAGTAAAGTAGTTTGGGAGCTACGCCAACCTATCACCCATCAAATAAATGATTTTATCAAGAAACTGGGAGATAACTTTAATGATATCATGGATGACTATTTTAGCAAATTTCAAGAGAAGATGCACAACAGGTATTGGATTCCACCACAGTTGGTAGAGAAATATAAGGATGATATATGTTTTAAGATAGACACCGATTATTGTTATATGAATGTTGTTGATCCGAGGACTCAATCTTTCCACCAATGGGTTATGAGATTGACTATGATATAACACAACATCAAATTGATGCCTATCTATCATTGCCAAGGCATGCTACTGAACTAAGATATGGAACATATGAAGAGGTGAAGGAAAAAGTAAAAATGAGCATTGTAGTACCTAAGGCTACAAGAAAAGCTACAAAAATGATAAAGGTTTTATCTGAGAAATTCGGAGAAGAATCCTCCTCTACACTTGTCAAAGGAACTCTTGCCATTATCGAAGAGGAATCAGAATCTCAAGAGGCAGCAATAACATTAAGTACCAAGTTGCCTAAGGGTAAAGTTTTGAAAAGAAAGAAACAAGACATTTCAAAGGCCCTACCGACACCACCAACAAAGAAACCCAACACTAGAGCATCAGTTGCATCACCGAGTAAGAAACAAAAGAGTGTTACTTTACCCAAGGTAACCAAGACCTATAAGAAATCTACTCGGAGACTCATTTTGGCAAAAGAGTCTAGTGATACAGAATCTGATGATGCGAACAAATTTCAGATTGTAAAAAGCAAAAAGGTAAATATTCATAGTGTTGAAAATTTTTGTGCCAATATTAAAGAATACGGTGGATTTATAGGATTTAGATATGTTAAGTATGAGACTAGGAATAATGATGAGAAGCCACAAATTGAAGAAGCTATCATCTACACACTTCTAAAATTTCGGCTAGCTCCATTAGAACTAGCAAAGTCACTTCCAAGTGAATTATACTTACATATTGATAACAGATGGAAATATGCAATGGACTCAGAGAAACAAATAAGAGAAAGAAGTCTAGTCCATCTATTCCCTGATATGTCTGTAGCAGAAATCAAGGAGCATTTGACCACATACAATTCTAAATTTCTTGTCAAACAAAGAGCCTTAAAATTGATGAATGGGCTATACATTGATGTGGAAAATGAGACAAAAGCCAAGTGGCAGGAGATCTTCAAACTAAAGGATGTTGGTGAACAATCTCAAGTTGAAATTGTTATGTCACTGAGCAAGATCCTGATGTCACCGAGCAAGGTCCAAACCTAGTTGACACTATTCAAATTGATGAAGATGTTATGGATGAAGAAGCACCAGAGCAGGAAATGATTGAAGGCACTACCTATGCAAAACTTGTATCTAGTGAATCTATTTTAGAACAAGTTCAGCCTTATCCGCCAGTGAAGCCACCTATCTCAACCGAAGCTCCTAAGGACATAGATCAAGGCACTGAAGGTCACAAGTTTGAAGCACTAGAAGATACAACCAAAGATCAGACGTCTCAAGCACCATCAAGCACTCCAAATGTTACAGCTGAGACCCCTTGCACCGAGACACCCAAGGACACTACAACGGCTACAGGAACCGACCAAAGTGTTGCATCTACTGAGAAACCTATTGAGGGTCAACAAGCCTCACAAGCACTTGTCTTAGTACAACCAACCAAAGGAAAAGAGAAGAAGGTGAGAAAGCATGGTTTCAAAATTGATTTGACTAAACCAATAGTGTTACCCAATGTCGATATTTCAAAATTAAAAGGGCAAGCACTTACCGATTTGGTGAACTATGCAAAGCAAAGGCCGAATAGGAAAAACAATTGGCTATTCAAAAGAAGAATAAAGTACTTCAAAAGGTCAAGATACTACTAATAGAAATGCTACCTTCAGCAACAGTGTCAACTGATGTAGCCATCCACATTCAACTAGATGAACTCCTTACTCAAATAGAAACATCTAGAGTTGATGCATCTGAGTACTTAAGCAAGCTAACGGATAAAGAGCTTACAACAAAAATGATTGAAGAGGTACAAAAAGCTCTAGCTATAGGAAAAGTAAAGCTTGTCAAAATCATTGCTGAGTTGTCCCCTCAACTCAAGTATATTCTTTATTTATTTAAGAAACTTTGTACATTTTCCTTATTCATTAAAGATATCAAGAATAAAACTGATGCAATTGAGAAAGAGATCACCGATCTCTCAACTAAGTTGGCCACCGAGCCTAATTCAGTTCAGAATTTTTATACCAAGCTTCAACAACTCATGGCTCAATAGTTAGAACTCAGGAATGAAGAGCGTAAAATCAAGATGGATATAATGACCCTTCAGACATTATTTCTTCCTCATCTCTCATCCGTACAGGAACAGATCAACAGAGCTACATGCCTATCAACTACACAAGAGGGAAGGACTCTCAATGGCTTAATATCACTATTAGCTGATATTCAAGCACAAAATTCATTAATGGAAAGTGTAAAGGATTCACTCTCAGTCGCCCTCACCGACGTCCAGAACAAGTATAAATCTATTTTTGATCAGTTACCGCCCCCAGATGGAAATTAAGTTTTTTGATGTTTGTCAAAAAGGGGGAGTAATATTATAATACTACATAGGGTGAGTAATACCAGACATAGGGGGAGTAATACTATATTTGGAGAATGATACAGTTTTGGTAACACAATTTTGAGTATTGTATACAAGGGGAGTATACCGAGCAAAATATACAGAGCAAGCAGAGCACACAAGAACAGCACAGAACTGAGCATGCAAAATTCAGAGTTATGTACAGAATAATGATAAGGGGAGTATATCTGCATATACTATTTCATTGACTATTGTATATATTGTCAAGTGTAGTCATTTTGCAAAGTATATAGATTTTTGAGTTATGACTTTGAAAGTAGTTTTTGTCAAACATCTCAACTAATGTCAAAAGGGGAGATTGTTACTACTTATCAAATTGCCATTAGTTTTTATATTCAAATTCATACTATATATTCTAGTCGGTTAGCATTATCGAATCATGCAGTCGGTACACACAGAAAAGTCGGTATGAACAGTCTAGTCGGTTACAGAAGAAAGCAGTCACAGAACGTAGTATTCATTGAGCTGTTTACCAAGTATCTTTTTATGGCTACCAAGTAGTAAAGTTAACACACTGAGTTGATATTCACCGAGTGAAACATGTTACTAGATACATTGAACCTGGACATGCAAAAGAAAACGTGTTACAAGATCAAGGCACATCTAACCATTATTACATTGGAAATTGCACTAGAAGATTGTGTATGATTGCAAGGTCAATCTAACCAATGAAATATTTTGTTTACTTATTCATTCGAGGAATCTTGTTTGTAAGATCAAAGCAATGAATTAGATCACCACTTTAAGAGATCTATTTATACAGCATGGGAAGAGAGTAAAAGTGTGTGTGTATGTATGAAGGAAGACTGTTACAAAGACACAAAGAGGTCACCAAGAAGGTTATCAGAGAACAGTCGAAGAACAGAGTAAACAGAAGGGTTTACTGAGTTACAATATGGGTTATCGAGGTATGCTATAAGCAAGGTTATTCTGAGCACATAGAATCTGCTATAACATTTCAGATGTAAAGTTGCAGATATTTGTAATGATTTCATTGTAATATTGTGAAGTTGAAAGGGAAACCTTTAACAGGGTAAAAGACTCTAACCAAGTCTATAAATTGTAAATCCTCTAACCAGGTGCAGCATTCAGATTAATGTTGTAAAATCATTTAGCAAGGTAGATCTAACAGATCTTGTTACTCCTAACAGGGTAAGCTATCAGAAATAGCTAAATGTAGCTCTAACCGAGCAATCTTTATTATTGCAGTAGTGAAGTTGTGGGTGCCATCCCCACCGCAGTTTTTCTCTCTAACCAAGAGTTTCTACGTAACCAAAATATATGTGTTATGGAGTGAATCATGTATGATTGTTATCTGTTTGTTTTAACTTTATTTTATGTTATTGTACTATTCTATTTATGCATAACAGTAAGGTTATTATTGAAGAAAGGTTTTGGAGTACTAATTCACCCCTCCCCTCTCAGTACATTAGCTTTCCATATTGGGCCTAACAGATAATTTTGTTCGCCAAGAGTTCTCAAAATGTTGATTCTAAGGTTCTCCCTAATGGTGTGTAGATGCATCTATTTGGGATAGTGTTGGTGTTACCTCTCTGGTTTGTATTATTCCCATGGTTAGCATTCTTTCCTTGGTTATTTTTGTTGTCTTGGGTATTGTTATTGCTTTGGGTATTGTTATTGGTGTTTGAAATTGAAGGTCCTTGATTGATATTTTGTGGATAAGTGTCAGTGCCTTGATTAACACCTTTTTGATTTTTTAGATTGTGGATTACCCGATAAAGCTAATACTAGTTGTTTGGACTTCATATCATTAGCATCAACTCCTCCATCATTAACAATGTCTTTGTTTCTTGTCCAAAATCTGGATTTGTCTAAAGTGTTGTTGTTGTTTTGATTGTTAAAGGAGTGAGTGTTGGATGAGTTAGTTCCTTCCTTAAAGAACTTCAATGTTCCTTTCTTGATGCAGACTTCCTCTACTTGGATTTCATTTTCTATCAACTTGGCAAAAGATGGTATGCATTGGAGCTTGAGTTGATAACTCATCTCACTATTTAGATTATTGATAAAGATCTCCATCTTTTCCTTTTTCAAGCACGTCTCGAGGATATCTTGAAACCATACATCTCCAATGCTGAAGAAACACCATGAATATCTCATTGTTCTTTTGTTTGGTGTTAGATACATCCAACATTGTGATTGCGTGTTAAATATTATAGGAGTATTGTGTGATAAATTTGTTTACCGACTCATCAAATGATCTGATGAGAGGTGTAAGTTTAGACAACCACTCCATTGTTTTCCCTCCCAAACTTCTTGGGAATAGCCTCATTAAGTAAGTGTCATCGCGAGAAAACTCTAGTCTTATGGTACAAAATTCCCAAACATGATCATGGGGATCACTTTTACCATCGTATTTGTCATACTTTGGTATATCTAAATTTGGGGGAAAATGTATCATGTTTAATCTCTTGTCAAAGGGGTAAGGACAGATCTCGTCCAAGGAGTATAGCACTATGGTCCCTTGTTGCATGTCCTGCATTTGTCTTTGCAGCATTTGGATTTATTGTGTAAGAGTGACCATGGGTGCATTTGTATGTCAAGGGAGAGCTTCCTCCCTTTCATTAAGATTATCTCCAGTTCGGGCATGGTTGTGTTCAGGAGTGTTATTTTGTTCATGTATGATTTATGGGTCATGTGTTTCTTCTTCTCTTTGTTGGTCGTGATAGGCGCAATTTCTAGAACTTGTTCTAAAAATTCTTTCATCGACATTCCTTAAGTTTTTGGTATCAAAATCTTCAGGAAGTGTAACTCCTTTGCTAGTTAGCATGAGTATATATTTTTCCTTGTCTACTTAAATAAGTCTTTCCATGAGCCTTTGGAATGAGGGGTTTTCTTGACACTCTTGGAGAAGTTCCTCGATGATCTCTGTATCTCCCAGATTAGTATACTCAAAAGGGTTGGATAATCTACGACCCATACTTGACTCTGGTTGTGATTCACTTTGCTTGTTTCTTTGAGAGCGAGTGACAACGGGCATTTATTTCTATCGGGGTTCCTGATGGTGTTTGGTGGTTTAAGTGGATAGAATATGTTCCTCAATAAAAAAACTTTCCATTATAAAGGGAGTTTCTTCTTCTTCTCCTCTCTCAGGGGTTGGTGGTTGAGGTCAAGCTTCATTATAAGTGATACAAAACTGTGGAAATAAAGCGGGGTTGATTCTTCCTTCACAATTTAAGCGTTGGTTGAATGTCGCTTTTTTAATATAAACTCTACTTCTTAAAGGTTCTTTGTCAAACTCGTTTGATTTTCCTTGAATATACAATCACATGTGACGCAAGAATGCACGATGTGATTTAAAAAGTTGGCGATTGATATAGAGAAACTTATTCCTTTTTGCAAGTATCTTAGAACTAGGTTTTCTCTTCTTCAACTTAGTTTGGTTATGAAGACTTGTTCTTCTCAAAATATGAGGAGTGGTCATACACGAATGATGAATGGTTTTCGTTGATGTTGGATTGTGATAGTTTGTTTGAAAACTCAAGCTTACTTTATCAAGTAGAGGTTTAGTTAGATTCGCCTCCACGACAAAGTGTGTGAAATAATATGAATAAAGTCTCTCGATATGGAAACTTGAGTTGACAACTTAAGGATTAAACTTGGTATGTTGTTTGTGATAGGATCCGTTAGATGTTGGAACTTTTGATCAATGTGATGGTACTACCTGATTTTGGTCAGATGAAGTCTTATCTTGAGATAGTTTAAGATTCAAAAAAATTGTTCTAAGGATGCTTGTTTGATTTTGGAGTTATTTTCTCTGATAATTTGGTTCGGATTTTGACTGCTGATTTTGACATAGGACAAAAAAGGGTACTCACAACTGGTGATAAAATTTTCCTGATATGCCTGGTTTGCTCTCTATTTTTCTTGATTTTGAATATGCGCTAAGACAAAGATGGGATGCACTAACAAATGGTCTAGATGTGCCACAAAAAGTTCTCCATGCACCAATCTACCTCTTCTATGCGTTGACTGGTATTTGTTTGAAATTGTTTTGACCGGAAAGGTTACTCGCTAATATGTCTCGAAAAAGCGCTAATGTTTGGGCTAAAAGTGCTAAGATATGCCTCTTACGCACTAAGTTGATATTAAAATGCACTAAACTGGTATCACAAAGTGCTACTGAAATTTTACTTAGTCTGAAACTGATTATGCGCTAAAGTGAAGGCTGATAGCGCTAAGTTTTGGTGTAGATGCGCTACAGAATGGTTGATATGCGCTAGGAAGTTGCTCCTATGCACTAAGATGCCTCGATTTCTTTGTTTTATGTTATTTTTAGGATTTTTAACACTTGTTATTTTGATAGATGATTTTCTAAAAAATAAATTGCAAACACGGCACATAAAAGAGATAACAAATTTTGCCTATTCTAGACAAATAGTGTATTTTCTGTGAGGATGTGTTCAAGTCCCCAATGTTTTCACAGGTTTAGATAACAAGTAAGACAAATTAGATAGACTCTTTATTCAAGGGTCATCAACAATATCATAACCCACTAGTCTTGATACTCCGTTAGCTCAAACAACCTTGTCACCCCCTAAGGGGCGCCTATTTTTTTGCCTTTTGCCAGAAATTAACTCAAAGTGAATTGCTTCATAATTGAGTAGTTATCTTGCGAGATATATGGTGAGTGATCTTGGAGGTGGATTCTTCCCCACCCTTGCACTATGATATTGAAGATGTTTGGATACTGACCTGGCTCAAAGTTTCTAGTTCTAAGGTTCTTAATCAGGCTTTCGTTCGGTCTTCAGTGATAAACTCCCTTGGGAGGCTTCCCAACCTTTAGAACAAAGGCCTTACGTATCTTAAAGATAATGGGGGAATGCTAATCACTGAGAAAAACTATTGAAGGGGACTTTCGTCAACCTCCACTTTTTTATTATAGTGGGTTGGAACACTTGGTGATAAAGTCATTTCCCACTTAGGTCATTTCCCACTTAGGTCGTTCCCCTCTCACCGACCATTTAAATGACACTCTAAGAGCAACTCGGGAGGGTATGCCTACTAGAGGATTTAATTGCTTGAAATGAAGAAAGCATGAATTTTTTTTTAGATTTTTGGTCACCCAGTTAAGGGGAGAGCATATACCTTCCACTTTCGAGACAGGGCACACAAGTGTTCTTTTTAACCTTTCAAAGTAATAATTTGCTAACTTCTACTTGGAGATTTTTCTTCAAAAAGCATGGTGTTATTTTTAACCTTGTATAGAATGATTTTCTATCTAAAAATTGGAAATCCTATTCAACAAAAGAAATCACGATTTTGGTCAACAAAATTAAAGTTGATAAGTGAAAAATTTCCCTTCTGCCTTGCACAAAATAAAGACGAGGTTCTTTTACTTTTGCAATAAATTAAAATGAATCTTTTTAGACACCAAAGGAAGGTGAAGTTCTTTTTACCTTTGTTAACTGAAAAGTAAATTTGTTGTTATTTTTAAACCCAAACGAAGTGTTTTTCTAACTTGCAAGAATGAAAATTTTTGTTTTGTTGTTCTTTTTACCATGCAATAAGGAAAAGATGAAGTTCTGTTTTAAACACCAAAAAAAAGTATGAAGTTCATTTTAAGTATCCCAAAGAAATCATGAGGTACATTTTCAGCTTTTGCAAAAAGGAGGGTGAGTTATTTTTAACTAACTTTTGAAAGAAAGCAAAGAAAAACTTAAACTAACTCCTGTTGCTCCTGCACAAAAAGGTTAGAAGTTGCAAAAAATCAGTTAGCAAAAACAATCAAATTCTGAGGGTGGGTTTCACAAGCCTAAAATTTTCTTTCTTTGGTTACAGTTTTGCCTTTTCCTCTATCAGAGCTATGCGCTAGACTGCTGCACAGATGTGCTATAGAAAAGTGCAGATGCACCACATAATGATTATCGAATGCGCTACTCTATTTTTTGAATGATGATACAAAATAAAGCCAAAATATCAGGCGTTAACAGAAACTCTGAATGCGCTAGAGAAGAGGTCTAATGTGCTAAACAGTATACCAAAAGCGCTAACTAAAGGTTTCTACAAGGTAAAGAAAGGTCCCAATGCGCTAAAGCGGCTTTTCCATGTGCTTACGATATTCCCCCTGCATAAAAAATGATAAGATTAATGGGGTCTTGCCCCATGATGGGCACCAGAAATGTGTGAGGGAAAAGTGGGATACAGAAATGCAAAAGTCAAGTTCCAAAAGATCCACACACCAATGGGACTCTTGGTGCAAGCTATGGAGCTATATTGAATAGCTCAACTTCCCAAGGGATGTTACATTGTTCTCTATCTCACAGGATTCCTCAAGTCAATTCCTTTGCTCTCAGATCACTAAGAAAAGTCACTTAGGAATGAAAACTCCAAGAATGAGTGATGTTTGATTAATTTAGCATGAATACATTCCTAGATATGTATGATATTGAATCTGTGATAATTTAAACTAGCATAAAAGATGATGCTATGATAAAGATTAGTGAGCTTATCCTAGAATGATATACTTGTCTAACATGGATATGCTATGATATTTAAAATTACTTCTAAAATGCTATTAAGATGATTTTATCAAAGAGAGGCTAAATGCTTAGTAAAATGACTATAGATTAGATGCATGAAAATTGGATATCTGAAAATGAGAGAATGAGAGCTCTATTTATAGGAAAAATAGGGCAATAGATGGTCGAGATTGATAATCTTAACAAGGGCCAGGATTGAAAGTTATCAATCCATGTTTATAATTCTCACCAATGAAATGGTGAGAATTTTCAACAAGAGGTTGCTTGAGAGGAGATGAAAGAAGCATCAAATGCTTGAGAAGACATTAAGGTTACCTTAGGAGGTAAGGGTTAAGGTTAGGTTAGGGTTATCCATTGGATAAAGCTTTTATCCAAGGGATAAACTCTTGTGCAAAGGTTAAAGGGATAACCAAGTTTAAAGCCATGAATGCTTGATGAGACCCTTGGGTTAGATGAGGGTTGAGTTAGAGAGAAAGTCTCTAATCATGCAAGACAGTTGAGTTTAACCATTAATGGTTATGTAAGAGCCTTTAATGGTTTCGAAGACTTTGAGGGTTAACTTGTTGAGGACATAAAGCCTTTAATGATTTTCAAAGATTTTGAGGGTTTTGAGAAGTGACTTCCCTTTGCTTAGGGATGTGACAATATTTAGGAGATAGACTAGGCTAAATTAGAAGTGATTAGAAGAATCTAGAAGGGGTTTTAGGGAGGCAAGTGAGAGATGTAGGAAAATGCAAGTGGATGGAGGGGAATTTTAATTAAAATAAATTACTTTATTTGAACAAAAATAGAATCAACTTGCATAAATATAAGTGAGGGATTTAAATAAATAAATTAGATTTATTTACTTGCAAGGATCAATTTAATTAAATGTAAATTTAATTAAAAGGGGAGAAAGGGGAATTAATTAATAAAGTGATTTATTTAATTAAAGGTTAGAAAAAGGCTTAGGTGAACTTAATTAAATAAGTTGAGTAATTCATTTAATCTAATAGATGACTATAAAGAATTTAATTAAATAGAATTAAATCAAATAGACGAATGAGGCTAAAATGAATTTTAAATATTCACTTATGAAAGTGGTCAGATTTATACGTCTATAGCAACCTAAGTGACTTTTTCAAACCATACAAAGATCTCTTTAGCCTACAAACAAATTGTTCTTTTTCTTTCACCACAAAATTGTCAAGTTGCCACATATAAATTTCCTTATCAAGATCCCCATGCAAGACCATAACTTTAACATCCATTTTATCTATCTCAAAATAACAATAAACAACAATAGATAATAGGAATCTAACAGAAGTCAACTTAGCAATAGAAGAGAAAATTTCACCAAAATCAACTTCGTCTTTGTAGGAGTGGCCTTGGCCAATAGTTTAGCCTTGTATTTCTCCAACCAACTATCTACTCCAAATTTATTTTTCTTAAATAACCATTTGCATTCAATGGGCTTCCTTCCTTTGGATAAATTAACAAAATCCTAAGTATCACAACTATCCAAGGCCATCACCTCCTCTTGAATGGCCTGCATCCACCCTTCATCCAACATTCAATTTCCTCTTAAGAGAGAGTGTCCTTGAAATATCTAGTTTCATGGTCAGTACTCAACAAAGTAAATACACAATGAAAATCTGGTGGGCTATACATAACTGAATTTTGTTGCCTTATGGACCTCCTCAAGGTAGGGGTAATGGGTGTGAATGATGAGAATGTGAAGCTAAGTAAAATTAAAAAAATGCAATGGAAGATCTCAATTCACATTCAAAAAATTACTCAATAGAGCCTAAGATTGATGCATAAAATCAAATGATAAATAATAATACCAAATAAAATACCTTAGATTGATCTATTTTTACTTGATATTCACAAGAATTCTTGACGTAGGTTTTCTCTATAATTTTGTAGCATAACTTTGATATCATGACAATATGAAGGCTTGGTGGTTAATAATGGATTCTTGATAGGGATAGATTAATGATGATGATGATGATAGATGCTTTCTTGATAATAATATATTGCATAGGATACTTGATCAGAAGAGTGGTAGCTAGGGATAAATGAATGAGTGAAGGTCTTATTTGTATGCCTCACATAACATTTGATCAATGGTGGAGATTATCGTCTACTCAAATTTCTTTTTAAATACGCACTTGCATCCAATGGGGTTCCTTCCTTTAGGAAAAATAACAAAATCCTAAGTGTAATGACTATCCAAGGTCATCATCTCCTCTTGCATGGCCTACATCCAAGATTCACTTTCCTCCAAAGAGAGAGCCTCCCTGAAATATCTAGGTTCATGGTTAGTACTCAATAAAGAAAATACACAATGGAAATTTTGTGGGCTATACATTTCAATTGGATTTTGTTGCCTTGTCAACCTCCTCAAGGTAGGAGTAATGGGTGTGAATGATGAAAATATGAATCCAAATAAAATGGAAATAATGCAATGTGAGATCCCAATTAACATTCACAAAGTCACTCAATAGAGCCTAAGATTGATGCATTAAATCAAATGATAAACTATTCCACATTAATGAATCCATCCTCTATCTTCTTGCTCTCTTCAGTTGTCACAACTTGCTCTATTTTTTTACTTCACGGTCCTTTTTCTTATATGCTTATTGCTTCCAGTCTCTCAAATTGCACTTTATTTTTTCCTTTTTGTTCCTCAATGAACCCTAAGATGATTTTGATGTGTGATGATCTTTAAGGTCCAATTTTTTTATCCAACATATCTATACTCTTTTCAAACTTCATTTTTAGTTAATTAGTTTCTTTGTCAAGATCTTTTCTTTGAAATGTTTTTGCCTCTAGCTTCTCAGTGTCCTTGTCTTTATTCTACAACTTTCAAGTCAATATTTCTTCTTCTTTTTGCTTCCTCTATTTCAAGGTTTAGCTCAATAATTGTTTTCTTTAATTTGTCCAATTTATGGAATAGTTTCTTAGAGTTTTTCAATTCCTCAAGTAATCTACTTTGTAGTTCTTTTATCTTAGAACAAGGTAGTTCTTTTATTACATAGTCATCATCATTTTCATCATTTGTTCCCATTTTGATGTAACCATCAGATGTCCATGTCCAGGATAATGCCATGAATAGGGATGTCTCACCACTACCTCTGGTATTACTTTGCTCTTCTTCTTCATTAGATGATCCATGATCCTCATATACAAAGAAACTTTCTCGATTCTTGTTAAACTTCTACTTTTTGTTGAAATTCCTTTTCCCATTCTTTTGACTTTCACTATTGGAATACTTGTAGGGAAACATCCATAAAATGTCATATTTCTCCATAATTAAAATATTTGAAAGGTAACTTGCCTTTGTACTTTCTGGAACCTCTTTCTAATTGTACAACATTGTAAATTGTACTCGCTTACAATTTCATCCTCACATAGGCTTCACTTTGGCATTCTACCTTTCGATGCCTGATTACAATACTTATTCTGCTCACACTACATTACAAACTCACATTTTCATCACCTTTCCATCTCCCCCCTCATTCTAGAGTCCTGATTTTCAGGACTAGGGCGTTGGGCACCCTAGTCCTAAATCAAGACCAAGGCAGCCCAAGCCCTAGTCCTCCTAATCAGGCCATAAATTGGGGACTCACAACGATCATTTCATTTGAGAGGGAAATTTTATCTCATGTTAGCCTGTTCAAAAAAATCAATTTTGTTTTTGGATGGTTAAGTATAAAAGGAGGTCTACCCCTCTCATTTCAAACCTAACTTTTTCAAGAGGCAAATTTATGATACTTATTCAATTCAAGTGAGCAAGAAATCAATCATTCATTAAGCATTGGAGTAGTAATGAAGTCAAGTTCAAGTATTGAAGATAGCATCCATGATTAATGTTTTATGAAGACATCCTACATGAAATCCTTAAACCTTTTTATGAAAGTCAAACAAAACATCATCAAGGTATACATTATTATTTCAAGCATTTCAACCTTTCCCTTAAAAGGAAAGTATTTTATTACAATCTTTCATTACATTTATCAATTCAATTTCATGGTTAATTCAAAAATTGGGGTTTGACCTAAGGCAAATTCCTATTCCCAACATCTTTTCTTCTCTTTCTGTGTACTGGAAACAAGTGCAAGAGTTGTACTCAAGAATTTCGATAGTGTTGACAATGATGAATACGTTCAAATTTTGATGATAGAAAATTCAGAGGACCAGGGTGGATTTGTGCTACCTAGTGTTGAAAAATCAGGCCAAACTTCTGGGAATAGGTTCTAAACATCTTCCCTTGCCCAGATCTCAATTTGCAGCTCCATGGGATATCTGTAGCAGTCTGTTTTTGACAATTTACTTTAATTGTTCATACTTTTACCCTAATTTTACAATTACATTACAAATTCAACTAAGAAAGAGGATAATCAATTCCAACCAATGAATCCAATCAGAATCTCAGCCCTTTCCCCATAAGGGATTGAGCCTAAATCTATTGGGTTCAATCCTCTTTCAATAGTTTTGGTTAATTTGGACTATTAGTGGTTTTATTATCTTAATTGACCCTAATTCCAAATTACACCATTACATTTTGGTGAACTCAACATATTTCATGCTTAATTCTGATTTATTGTCTCAAATTTGATTGTGTATGCATTTTAAAATTCAAATTCACAGTCATAGTTTCTATTATTCAATTGAATTACATAAATTTAGAGGTTAAATTCACAAAAACCATAATTTATTATTCTAAAATCAACTTGTGGGTTGCATAATTTTTCAAGTATATTTTCAAATCTGATTATTATCACATGCTATGTTAGGATTTAAAGGCATTTATTGTTCAAATTCATAATTCAAATTGTTTAAATTCTTTGTTAATCAATAATTATTACAACAAATTGCATTGGGGACTAGACTGATTGAGGAGATGATTTGCCTTGATGGATTTCAATTTGTTATGCAAGTTTGGGAATGTGGGATATGCAGTTTGATTATATGTCTTCATTATGCTTTATGTGATTTAAATGTGACTTGTATTTCTGAGAACAAACCTTTAGGAAGCATATGCATTCACGTTTGGATTCCCTTTAGGTTGTTATGTGGATTTTGTAAGTTGTTTTGATGATTTGATCATCTCCCCTTGTGCTTAGGTGCCTTAAGGTTGAATCTGAGCATTGTGGGAGATAGTCTTCTCACTGTCTTTCTTTTCCTATGACTACATCATGCCATTTTTGTTTGTGTACACTATATTTTACATCCCTCAGGCCCATTAGTTGAGTTAGGAGTGTCATTTTTGGCCCCTTAGTAGATCTGGGCAGTTCTTTTGACCTGGGAGCATGTTTTCCTTGCAAACTAGATGAATCTCCCAAGGGCGCTACCCAAAAACCCAAGGACCCTATTCTGGGTACTAGGAGAGCCATTATAGAATCCAAGGGCACCACTCTACACCCCAAGAGTGCCAATGTATGGCTTTAAGTGGTCTTTTGTTCTCAGTTTTTTATGATTGTTTCTATATCATTTGTGAGCCTTCTTGATGTTATATTATGTTCTTTGGATATATGTTTTACCCTAAGGCCTAGGAGAATGGTTAGGGAGAGTGGTCTTCCATGAGTCTATCAAGGTCATGAGGAATAGACTGCAAGGATTCCTTGCATTGTGGTGTCGGGGTCTAGACCTTCCGAATAGCTCATTAGAGGTTATTTGTAATGATCAATTGATAACATAATAAATCAATCATAGGTGGGTTGGGTAGAAGTAACTCATCTTAATAAGATAAGAAATATGTGTGTATTATCATCTCATAATTGGATTGCTAGTGCAGTCATGTGAAGTGGTAGATCTAGTAACCGGATAAACCAAACTTCCTTGATTTCCTCAAAGGTGAGATAGTTCCGCATGTGTATCATAGATGTTGGGACTGAGTTCTAGGATATCCCTTGATATCATGTGATGACACTCTGTTCTAGGATATTTGATATCATGTGATGACACTCTTCCCTACATGTGAGTCCTAGTTCCTTAAGTGTTAATTTGATTGATTTCACCTCTGGAGGTTGATTGCATTGTTTTAGCCATGTGTTGTACTTTGGTGTTATTTTCTTATATTTAAGTCTTGTGAAGTCATGGTGTATCCTTTGGTTGATAGGTGTCAACTTAGGTCTTGAGTGTGGGCTGGAACCTTTGTCATCTCCTAGCACGGGGGGTGGTTCCTTTTGGTTTCACATGGTCGGGTGGTTGAATGCCTTCTTCCATTGGGATGCTCTTCATTGGATGCTTGTATGCATGGATTGGACTCTTCGATTCTTCATTAAGTGGATATTATCATGGAGCTATTTTATATGTATTGGAAAAATGAGATATGTACCTTTGAATTCTATATCTTTATGTATTTGTAAGTGTAATTTTAATAGGACTTGAGGTAGTGTTTAGGAGAAGAAAACATTGATTATTATTTGAAGTAATGGATGTCTTTATGTGATATGAGTTTATGAGTTCTACGTGAAAATGTAATGAGATAACTTAAATGTAAAGTGTTTCAATTGAGTTAGTTAAATGGAATTGAGATATGTCATCCTATGGATTGATTGATAGAAAGAATAGTAATGGTTGTCTTGAATCTCATTGAGTAAATAAGAGTTTTCTAAATGAATAGTTTAATAGATCTATGATTCTTTATGATACATGATAGTAGGAGTAGTTATAAACATTTGTTTATTGATTTAAATGAACTTAAGGAAATGTAATGTAATAGAATATGTTACCCTAGATATATGTTAAGTGAATGGTTAATTGAATAATGAGTAATTGTGATGTTCTAGATGGATAGATGTTATGATGTCAAGTAGTGTTGTTGAGATGCCCTAGGGAATGGTTATGTTTGTAAGAGATACTTGGTGATATAATGATGTTTAAATGTTTTTATTACGCTTGTGTAATATAATTCTATGGTTATATTCATGTTGATTTATATGATCTCGTTAATAGTTAGTGTTGGTTTCAATGTATGTTAATGATAACCTAGTAGTAATGGATATTAAAAAAAAATTATCTCCATTTGTTAGTAGATTTTAGATTATTTCTCTACGGTATTTTGGTGGCCATTATATCTGGTATCAGAGCCCATGTTCATACACTGGGTACTCTGGTTTCATATGAGCCCATTGTGCATATTAGCATTTAGCACGAGATATCTCAATGGTTTATCCTTGCTTGTTATTTCTTTTGCATTGTTTCCCTAGATTTATCTTCTAGTTTCTTTTTGCATCTTGGTTAGACAGGATTCCTGCTATAGGTGGAGGTCGTGGCCATGGCCATGGTGGTCGTATGGACACTCAATGGAATCCTTGTCCTGAGGTTTTTGAAGAGTCACATCATGAGGAGCTACAACAAGATCAATGGGAGGAAGGAGTTCAAGTTGGTAATGGGATTCCACAATTGGTCAATCTACTTTAGGATATTCTTGATTGTTTAGGACCGGGACAACAGGAGAACAGGTAGGAGGAGAATCAACTAGATGGATCTCGTTGTTGGCATATGTGCAGAGTATGTTGACATGATGATATTGTATGTTGTCATTGATGTCAATATGATGAAGAGTGAATCGGTATATTGAAGTAAGCACTTGCAAGAGAATCGGTATATGTGAAAAAGTGAAGCGGTATGCTTGTCCAAGTGAACCGGTATGTTGAAATGTGAACCAGTATATGTGAAAAAGTGAAGCGGTATGTTTGTCCAAGTGAAACGGTATATGGAATGTTTTTATCAAGGTTTCATATGGTATGACTACTAGTTGGTAGTCTTAGCTTCAGGGTTTCCAGTTGAAGTGTTCTATGCCTATGTGATTCAACCGATGACATTGTGTGATGTGTTAGCATTGTAATGAAGAATAGATTGTGTTGCCACGTTAGCCTTGTGCGCGTGAAGGATCTTGCATGAAGGAGATTGATCCTATCTACCTTGGGAATGTGCAAAGTCTCTATAAATGGTGGAGAACGCGTGATGAGTTATCAGCCTCCAAGAAGTGGTGAAGAATGAATGATGGAGAACGTCTTGAGAATTTGTTCAAGACTATTGTAATCAATGCAATATGATCAACGGTTAGGATTAAACTGACTGAATTGCTTAACCTAAATGTTTAGGGTTTAGGGTTTATGCTACCGACCTATCTGTATCGTATAAGGTCGATGTTGTTTTTCATGTTGAGGTTGTTGGCAAATGTTGTGTGTGTATCTAAGTGCAAAGATACATGATTCTTGCTAGACCAAATATGAGAATAGATACCTGCAAAGTGTGAATGCGGAAGGAAGGAACTGAAGTGGATCTGCATTGGTATTGAGTGCTTTTACCAAATCATTGTAATACCTGTTGACCTCTAACCACTTCAACAGTTGGAAAATCCCTTAACAGGGTAGCTTTAACCAGCTTGCTGTAAATCCTTTAACAGGGTGACTCAAAATCATTGAGCTCTAAAAATCCTCTAACAAGGTAACCTTTAACAGGGTTTAACCCTTAACTGGGCATGTTAGCCATCCATTAACCAGGTGATCCCTAGCAGGATTGGTTCCTAACAGAACCTATTGTACAGTCTTTAACTGGACTAGGCTCCTAACAGAGCGGACTTCAAAAGGGTTCAAAGGACAGCTTGTGGGTATTCGTCCCCACCGTGGTTTTTCTTAAGTTGGGTTTCCACGTGAAAAATATGTGTGTTATGTGTGATGCTTTTCATATGATGTTTTATTATTCTTTGTTAAGCGGTAAAGCATGTTGAACCTGTAAATCTTTACTTTTTTGTTAAAGTACTATTAGTGTATGCATATGGGTGAAGTGGAAATAAGATGTTAGATTGTGTGGAAAGCTGAGTTACCAATTTATGTCTTTCATTGTGTTTAACTGGTAGTAATCTGGTTCAGACCAGTGTTATTGTGTGCCAGTCAAAGTGCAGGGTTCTCAGTCAAATCAGTTCAAGGAAAAGTGTTTTTATCAGTACTGATTCATCCCCCCCTCTCAGTACCGATTTGGTACTAACTGTTCATCATTGATTCATCACTCATCACTCTAGTCACTCAGATAGAGAGGTTCATCAGGAGAGAGTGAGGGATCTCTCATGCTCACCTCAGAGGAGAGTTGATGCTATTGATATTTTGGTATGGTTTTGTCATTGATGTCAACACCTACTAAACACTTATCAACTCTGGCACTTTGAGGAATCAACAACATTCACCAGCAAGTGACTCATGCATAGTCACTGGTATCTGGTACACCGACAAGATATAATGATCACCGGCACTTGGAATGATATGGAAAATACTTGGTAATGTCGAAGAATCATTTGGACATCTTTTCTTGGAGTTTTGTTCATTGGTATATTCATAGTTGCATATTTGTTGTTACCGGCAAATAGGTCTAGGTTTACACCGGTAGGTTTATCTTTTCTAGATCAACATGGCATGCTATGGAGATAATTAATTATTGTTGTAAATGCATCAAGCCAACATGTTCAATCAGTTATTGCATCAGATATTATATTGTTTGTAAAAAAAATTTATTGTAATATCTTGTAGAGCCGACCTAATTAAATTGGTCTTAGGTTATGTTATAAATGTAAGATCTTATTTAAGATCAAGTGTGGAATGTGAAAAAGGATTGTGTGAAGGTATATGCGAGAATAAGCAAAGCTATACATGCAGACATCATTTGAAGATTGAAGGAGGGTTTATGTGAAGACAATCAGAACTACACCGGTACTGAATCTAGCATATGAAGATGCTATTTTGTGCAGTACATTCTTATTGGATTTAACCATCCAACTGTAGTCAGTGTGACTCCCATTTTGTGATTGAGCAGTGAGCTCTAGGCAGTTGGCCTTTCTGCATGTGTAGACCCCATTTATGTACACTTACTATCTGTAGTAGTATCAACTGATTGTGGGTAAGGTTTCCCACCATGGTTTTTCCCCTTACAGGGTTTCCACGTACAAATATTGGTGTTATGTGTTGTGGATGACTTTATGTTTATGTTTCATGCACTAATCCTTACCGGTATAGCAATTAACTATTAAAACTGTCTACCGACATATTTAACTGGTTTACTGGTACTAAGCATTAATTTGGTTAAGTTGTTTTTGGTTTGAATTTATTTGACAACTGATTCACCCCCCCCCCCTCTCAGTTGTCTCTGAGACCTAACAATTGGTATCAGAGCTTAGTCCTCTTTTCAGAAGTTTAACAGCTTGAGGAGATCCAATGTCTACTAATTATTTTAGGAAGGATAGTCCTAAACTTGATGGAACCAACTATGGCATATGGAATATTAGAATGAAGACACATCTAAATTGCATTGGAAAAGACATCTAGGATATTACAAAGAATGGTTATACTGCTGTTGTACAAGGTTAGCCTAGTCTAGCTAACTTGACTAAAGATGAGGAAAATGATTGCAAAGCAAGAGAAGCACTTTTGAGCGCATTATCAGATCAACAAATCATGGGACCATCAGATAGGTCTACTACTAAATCTATTTGGGACCATTTAGAAACATTGAATGAAGGAGATTCCACAGTCAAAATTGCAAAACTTGAAAGCTTCCAGGTCAGGTATGAACATCTGAAAATGGAAGAAGATGAAAGGATTTCTGCTTTTATGGAAAGAGTAAATGAAATTGTTTTGGGTATTAAATGTTGTGGAGGAACCTTAACTGAGGATGAAATTGTTTCAAAAGTTTTAAGAGGATTACCACCGGCATATAAAATGAAAGTCATTGCTATAAATGAGTTAAGAACAATGCCTAATACATCAGTTACTAGGGATACATTGATTGGGAAACTTTCAACTTTTGAAATTGAAGAATTTGGTCATGTTGCTACTATAAAGACAGATTTGGCCTTTAAAGTATCAACATCATCTGCTCCATCATTTGACAAATCTGATTGGAAATCCTTTTATGCAAGAGAACTTGAAGAAAGTAGGAAAGAAAATGAAGAACTTGAAGAACTTGAAGCACCATTTGCAAGGAAAATGCCTAAAGGTCTAGTTGGAAGTAAGGATGAAGGTAAAGCAACCTTTAAATGTTTTAACTACAATAAGATTGGTCATATGGCTTCAAGATGCCCTGATAGACATGCTAGACTAAGAGAAGAAGCTAGAAGAACATACAAGCCTAACCCTAAATATCAAAGATATAGATTTAAGAAGAATAAAGACAAATCTTGTTACATTGCTGATGAAGGTGTGACTGATGATTCTGATGAGGATCCAATAGACAATGGATGGGTTTTTGTTGCTATAACAAAAGATCAACCGACACCTACTACTCAACCGGTAGTACAGGCCCTGGCAGCTAAAGTTGAAGTAAAGGATGAATGGATCATCTATTCAGGATGCTCACATCATATGACAGGAGACAAAGGTAAATTCTTGAACTTTCAAGAATACAATGGAGGCTTAGTGAGATTTGGAGATGACAAAGCTTGTTCAATCAAAGGTAAGGGTACAATATCTCTTGATGGTAAGCATAACACTGACAATGTTTACTATGTTGAAGGATTAAAGCATAATATTTTGAGTGTTGGTCAATTAGTTGAGAAAGGATTTCAGTTACAATTTAAAAATGGAAAATGCAAAGTCATGAATAGAACTGGTTTGGAAATTGCAACTGATAATCAGACTAGAGGTAATATCTTTCATTTGAATAACAATGAAAAGACATGCTTAATTGTACATATAGATGAAAGTTGGTTATGGCATAAGAGACTCTATCATATAAACTTTGATTGCATGGTGAAGATCAGTATTACTAAGGCAGTTAGAGATTTACCTAAAATTGTCAAACCTCAGAATACAATATGTAAGGAATGTCAATTTGGAAAAAAAGTTAGAGCTAGTTTCAAAAGTATTCTAGAAAAATCAAATAACTCTTGATTTGATTCACACTGATTTATGTGGTCCAGCTAGAACTAAAAGCTTACAAGGTGATAGATATTTCAAACTAATTATTGATGATTATTTTAGAATGTGTTGGGTTACTTTTCTTAGAGAAAAATCAAAAGCACTTGGAAAGTTCAAACTGTTCAAAGCAATGGTAGAAAATGAAACCGATAAGAAAATCAAATGTCTAAGATCAAATCAAGGAGGAGAATTTACATCTAAATAATTTAATACATTCTATGAAGTGAATGGAATCAGAAGACAACTATTAGCACCTCGAACACCACAACAAAATGGAGTTGTTGAAAGGAAAAACAGAACTATCTTGGATGCAACAAGAAGTATGTTATCAGAAGAAAACCTACCACATGTATATTGGAGAGAAGCAAATGAACCTACACTGAATCCACCAGTACAGAATGAAGATCCAGTTACCTTGGTATCATCTGAGGATTTCACAGTAATTGAGGAACAACAGCAAACAAAAACATCCTGGTATGTAAGACTGAATCATTCTAAAGATCAGATAATTGGAAACAAGTTTAAAGGAGTAATGACAAGAGGAAAATTGGAAAATGAAGAGGTATGTCTTATTTCTCAAATTAAACCATCATCTATTAATGAGGCATGTGAAGATAAATTTTGGATTAAAGCTATGGAAGAAGAATTAGAACAAATTGAGAAAAACAACACTTGGACATTAGTTCCCCGGCCTAAAGATAAAAATGTAATTGGAACCAAATGGTTATTCAGAAACAAACTTAATGAAGATGGTAAGGTTGTCAGAAATAAAGAAAGACTAGTGTGTAAGGGATATTCTCAGAAAGAAGGAGTTGATTACAATGAAACCTTTGCACCAGTAGTTAGAATTGAGGCAGTCAGATTATTTTTGGCTTTTGCAGCACACAAGAACTACAAAGTTTATCAAATGGATATTAAATGTGCATTTTTGAATGGAGATCTTGAAGAAGAAGTCTATATTGAACAACCTGATGTATTTTCTTTGACAAATGACAATGATATGGTTTGCAGGTTAAGAAAAGCTCTGTATGGACTAAAGCAAGCTCCAAGAGCTTGGTATGCAAGATTGGATAAGTATCTTTTAAAGATTGGTTTTACTAAATGAAATGCAGACATAAATTTATATTACAAAGTAACTAATGATGACATCTTGATTATAGAAGTATTTGTTGATAATATAATCTTTGGAGGAGAAGATGGATTATGTAAGGAATTTTCTATTAAAATGCAGCAAAAATTTGAAATGTCTATGATTGGAGAAATAAAATTATTTTTAGGATTGCAGATTTCATAGATTGATAAAGGTATATTCTTGAGTCAATCCAAATACTTAAAAGAGTTACTAAAGAAATTTTGGATGGAGAACTCTAAACCAATAACCACACCTATGACAACAAATGACAAATTATCACAAAGGGATGAATCTACACCTATTAATCCGACTAGTTACAAATCTATGATAGGAGGTTTACTGTATTTGACACAAACCAGACCTGATATTATGAATGTAGTATGTATTGTTTCAAGATTTCAAATTAATCCTAGAGAAAATCATGAATTAGCAGTAAAAAGGATTTTTCGGTACTTACAAGGCACTACAAATCTTGGATTATGGTATCCTAGAGATGAAAACTTTGAATTATGTGCATATACAGATGCAAATTGGGCAGGAGATGTGGATGATAGAAAAAGCACCACCGGTGGAGCATTCTTTCTTGGAAATAGACTAGTTTCTTGGTTAAGTAAGAAACAAAGTTGTACATCTTTATTAACATCAGAATCAGAATATGTTGCAGCAACAACTAACTGTACACAGGTACTATGGCTTAAGCAAATGTTGAAAGACATAAAGGTAAAATGCAAGGAACCTATTACTATTTATTGTGATAACATTGCAGCAATTGATATATCTAAGAATCTGGTATTAAATTCTAAAACCAAACATGTTTCTATTAAACTAAATTTTCTAAGGGAAAATGTTGAAGCAAAGGAGATAAAACTAGTTTATGTGAATACTAAAGAGCAAATTGCAGATATTTTCACTAAACCTTTGCGTAAGGAGACTTTTGAATATCTCAGAGATCATCTTGGAGTCATACCATCACTGGTAGAGACTTAGACAGGTGATGATTATCATCAACCGGTAGAATTAACAGAGAAATCTTTTATTCCGGTCTTTGATGGGATGCTACTTCTCAGGGGGAGTAGTTGGTATATTGAATTGATTTGTATTTTGTATATGAACTTGGTTTTATTGTAACTTTGGAATTTGATGTCAAAGGGGGAGAGATTGGTATGGAAAAACTTTGAAAAACACAAGGAAAACACATGTTGCTCCCAGGGGGAGAGATTTTTGTTTAGGAGAGATTATTACTCTCTGTATCTATATTTTGATATCTGGTTATGATCTTTTTTGGAGATTGTTGGTTTTTGGTACTTGGCATTTTTGTTTTGGCACTTTGATGGTTTTTCCATCTTGTGTTGCCATCAATGCCAAAGGGGGAGATTGTTGGTATTTTGGTATGGTTTTGTCATTGATGTCAACACCTACTAAACACTTATCAACTCTAGCACTTTGGAGAATCAGCAACATTCACCAGTAAGAAAGTGACTCATGCACAGTCACCGATATTTGGTACACTGGCAAGATATAATGATCACCAACACTTGGAATGATATGGACAATACTTGGTAATCTCGAAGACATCATTTGGACATCTTGTCCTGGAGTTTTGTTCATTGGTATATTCATAGTTGCATATTTGCTGTTACCGGCAAATAGGTCTAGGGTTACACCAACAGGTTTATCTTTTCCAGATCAACATGGCATGCTATGGAGATGATTAATTATTGTTGTAAATGCATTAAGCTGACATGTTCAATCGGTTATTGCATCAAATATTATATTGTTTGTAAAATGTTTTTATTGTAATATCTTGTAGAGCCAACCTACTAAAATTGGTCTTAGGTTATGGTATAAATGTGAGATCTTATTTAAGATCAAGTGTGGAATGCAAAAAAGGATTGTGTGAAGGTACATGCAAGAATAAGCAGAGCTATACACACAAACATCATTTGAAGATTGAAGGAGGGTTTATTTGAAGACAATTAGAACTACACCAGTACTGAATCTAGCATATGAAGATGCTATTTTGTGCAATACATTCTTATTGGATTTAACCATCCAACTGTAGTCAGTGTGACTCCCATTTTTTGATTGAGCAATGAGCTCTAGGCGATTGGCCTTTCTGCATGTGCAAATCCCATTTATGTACACTTACTATCTATAGTAGTATCATCTGATTGTGGGTAAGGTTTCCCACTGTGGTTTTTCCCCTTACAGGGTTTCCACGTACAAATATTGGTGTTATATGTTGTGGATGACTTTGTGTTTATGTTTCATGCACTAATCCTTATCGATATAGCAATTAACTATAAAAACTGTCTACCAGCATATTTAACTTGTTTACCGATACTAAGAATTAAGTTGGTTAAGTTGTTTTTGGTTTGAATTTATTTGACAACTGATTCACTCCCCCCCCCCTCTCAGTTGTCTCCAGGACCTAACAGATGCAGTACCTGATCAGGATGCAGTTGCAGCTATTCATATGAGAGATCTCCTTAGGTCTCACCCCCTACTTTTGATGGTTGTAGTAGTGGATTGGAGGCAGAGACTTGGTTGCTTGATATGGGTAGGGTTTTTTCCATGCATCCATATGGTAGTAACACTAAGGCTAGGTGAGCAATTATGCATCTTCAAGATTTTTCCTCTACTTGGTGGCAAACAAATGAGTAGAAGCTTCGTTTGGACATTGCGACGATTTCTTGGGAGTTGTTCCTGGAGCTTTTTTGTGCTCACTTCCTATCGTATCTTTGGAGATAGCATAGGGCTAATGATTTCCACAATTTGAGGCAACAGGACATGATAGTTGAGCAATATGAGAAGAAATTCTTTGAGCTTAGACAGTATTCTGGGATAGTGGATGGTGATGTGATGCTTGTGCAATATTTTGTTAGAGGTCTTAATGACTACATCAGTGGTGATGTTTCGGTTTTCAAACCCATCTATGGAGGTAGCTATGGAGAAAGCATGGTTAGTTTAGGAGAAGTTGTCAATGACATCAATTGGCACCATAGGAGTGCAGTCTGCTAGTGCTCAAGTCTCAGGATCAGTGGCGAGAGGTATGCAATCTCAAGTGTTAGGATTTTCTAAGATTCATCCTCCATCATCCAAGGATGAACGTTCTCAATAGAAAGAGATCTCCTAGGGACATAATATTGGTCATAGACAGAGGACATCGACATATAGGGAGCGTAGTAGGTAGTGTTCTATTCACTTTCATGCCAATCGATTGGTGTAGAGTTCTCTGCAAAACTCTTATAAGGATAGTTTCCAGCAATCTATTGCACCTCCAGCTCCCCATGGTTTCCGTAGAGGGATTTGTTTCACTTGTGGTCAGCAGGGACATTATGCAAGGTATTGTTCTCGACAACCTACTCATATGTCAGTTCAAAGGCCAGCAACTTCAGAATCCATGATTAGTGATGCAGGGAGATCTCATCGCATATTCACTGCAAGGGATGATCGCTAGATTCAACATCAGGGTGTGTCGTGGAGACATCAGGTCATGATTGAGCAACCTTCTTTGGAAACCGCACACTCCCTTCCACATCAGGAGTTGATCCTCAAGGGTCACGTCATGGAGTAGGCAAGGCTCCAATGGGACTCGAGTGATGATTTTTCAGCTTTTGGGAGGATGTAGCATGGATTAGGGAGTTATTTCCTCACTTGTTTTAGGCTTCTAGGAGTAAGCCTGGGACAAGGGAGGAGGATGTAGTGCCCCTCCCAGATTCATCTCTTCTTTTATTGTCCAAATAGACCTAGTTAGACTTATTGATGGTATCTTGATCGATACTTATGAATATTTATGTTTTGATGCTTATGGTTGATGTTTTGATGACTATATATGACTCTTCTGCTATCTTAGATGGTATCATTGATGCTAGGAATCTATGTGGATTTATTATTACTCGATATGACTTATTATGTTTTGGAGCTTCATATGGTTGATGATGTTAGACATACTTTATGACATATGATACTTGATGGTTTTTATGGATGTTAGTACATAGAATCACCTTGATGGATTGATTTATATGATTCATAGATATATATGTGATCATTTATCTTGTGGATTATTTGATTTATGATGACACTAACCCTATTTCATGATGATGATTCTATGCGGTATTTTGGTATTATATTGTGTGACTATCTTTGTGAGTAGAGACGATGCCATATCACTCATTGCGATCATGATATGTCATCGTGATTCTCTATCACGTGCCTATTTATTTCATGATTTGATTATTCATTTTATTAAGAATTTAATTGGGTAATTAATCTATTTTATTGTTTAATTATTTAATTTGTTTGATTTATTGTTGAGATGACTTTTATTTATTGATTTTAATTTAATTATTTATTTGAGTTCTATTTATTTTATTTTATTTATTTATTGGTGTTATTATGAATAATGATAATTAATTACAAACTATTGTGTGGGAATTATTTAATTAAAATATGGAATATTATTTGTAAATAATATTATTTCTACCTATCGTTTAATTATGAGGAGATAATTATATTTCCTAATTGATTGTCATTCCTATACTAAAGTAATTGAGTTTTGATGTATCTTATCTATATTTATTTTTTATTGGTCGGCTTGATTGAGTAGGTAATAAATATATATTTATTATGTATTTTTTGAACTTTGCAATAGTAGGTATAATATATGGTATATGGAATTTTCCTATTGGTGGGAAAAAAAATTATAGTCTATAATTTAAATTTTCTATTTATTTTGGCTTGTTGGTCTATGTACGGGTTAATCATCTGGTAGATCATTGCAAAAGGTTTTCAAATTTGCATTGAAGATTGGATTGTGATTTGGATTTGTGAAGGCTTGGCAATTTCAGATTTCATCTTCAATTTTTGGTTTTGTGAATTGCAGTTTGCTAGCGTCTTTCTTCTGTATTTTATTTTTGGAAAAGATTGTCTTCTCCATGTCTACAAATTGAGTTTTGATTTCCCTTGGGGATTGGATTGATTGAGGAGATTATTTTCCTTTATGGTTTTCAATTTGTTATGCAAGTTTGGGAATATGAGATATACAGATTTGATTCTATGTCTTCATTAGGCTTTCTATGATTTAAATGTGACTTGTATTTATGAGAACAGACCTTTAGGAAGTTTTTTCATTGATGCTTGGATTCCCTTTAGGTTTTTATGTGGCTTTTGTAAGTTGTTTTGATGATTTGATCATCTCCCCTTGTGATTAGGTGCCTTAAGGTTGAATCTGAGCATTGTGGGAGATAGTTTTCTCACTATCTTTCTTTTCATGTGACTACATCATGCCATTTTTATTTGTGTACACTATATTTTGCATTCCTCTAGCCCATTTCTTGAGTCAGGAGTATCATTTTTGGCCCCTTAGAAGATCTAGGCAGTTGTTTTGACTCGGGAGCATGTTTTCCTTGCAAACTAGATCAATCTTCCAAGGGCACTACCCAAACACCCAAGGGTGCTATTCTGGGTACCATGAGCACCATTCAAGAAACCTAGGGTGCCACCCTGCACCCCAAGAGTGCCAATGTTCAGTCTAAGAACTCCATTCTGCATTTGAGTTGTTCTGAGTCGATTTTAGGTGCTGTTTGGGTCCCAAAACCAAGAACATCATCCAAGCACCTAGAATGCCATTATTTAGCCCAAAACACTATAGGAAATTCCAATAATTCCACTCTACATTCTATGGGTGCCACTATTCATCATAGGGGCACTAATCAATGTGCTAAGGGAGATAAATTGTTCTAGAGGTCCTGAAAGAACCAATTTGAGGTTTGTGCATGTTTAGGTGGTCATTTTGCATTCTCCTGAGGCATAGGAGGTTTGTTGAGTTCATTTGAGTCTCTCATGATGTATTTTGATCCCTTAATGAGGTTTCTCATACTCTGGTAAGAGGATTCATACCCTACCATTGAGGTGTTTGTATGTGATATGTGGCTTCGACGATAGGGAGAGACCCTCGCTATTGAGAGATTGATTGTATGACTCTAGTGGGATGTGATATGCCTCACTATAGAGGATTTAATATGGTTTTGATTCCATTTATGGATTTCATTCATGATTGGTTTTTCCTTTGTGATGATTTGGTGAAGGCTCTCTTCCTTGTGTATGGCTTTACGTGCTCTTTCATGAGCAAATTGTTCTCAGTTTGTTATGATTGTTTCTATATCATTTGTGAGCCTTCTTGATGTTATATTATGTTATTTGGATATATGTTTTACCCTGAGGCCTAGGAGAATGGTTAGGGAGAGTGGTCTTCCACGAGTCTATCAAGGTCATGAGGAATAGACTGCAAGGATTCCTTGTGTTGTGGAGTCGGGCTCTAGACCTTTCGGATAGCTCATTGGAGGTTATTTATAATGATCAATTGATAACATAATAAATTAATCATAAGTTGTTTGGGTAGAAGTAACTCATCTTAATAAGATAAGAAATATTTGTGTGTATTATCATCTCATGATTGGATTGCTAGTGCAGTCGTGTGAGGTGGTAGATCTGGTAACTGGATAAACCAAACTTCCTTGATTTCCTCAAAGGTGAGACAGTTCCACATGTGTATCATGGATGTTGGGACTAACTTCTAGGATATCCTTTGATATCATGTGATGACACTCTTCCCTACATGTGAGTCCTAGTTCCTTAAGTGTTAATTTTATTGATTTCGCCTCTGGAGGTTGATTGCATTGTTTTAGCCATGTGTTGTACTTTGGTGTTGCTTTCTTATATTTGAGTTTTGTGAAGTCATGTTGTATCCTTTGATTGATAGGTGTCATCTTAGGTCTTGAGTGTGGGTTGGAACCTTTGTCATCTCCTAGCACGGGGGGTGGTTCCTTTTGGTTCTGCATGGTCGGTGGTCGAATGCCTTCTTCCATTGGGATGCTCTTCATTGGATGCTTGCATGCATGGATTGGACTCTTCGATTCTTCATTAAGTGGATATTCTCATGGAGCTATTTTATATGTATTGGAAAAATAAGATATGTACCTTTGAATTATGTATCTTTATGTATTTTTAAGTGTAATTGTAATAGGACTTGAGGTAGTGTTTAGGAGAAGAAAACATTGATTATTATTTGAAGTAATGGATATTTTTATGTGATATGAGTTTATGAGTTCTATGTGAAATTTTAATGAGATAACTTATATGTAAAGTGTTACAATTGAGTTAGTTAAATGGAATTGAGATATGTCATCCTATGGATTGATTGATAGAAAGAATAGTAATGGTTGTCTTGAATCTCATTGAGTAAATAAAAGTTTTCTAGATGAATGGTTTAATAGATCTTTGATGCTTTATGATAGATGATAGTAGGAGTAGCTATAAACATTTGTTTAGTGATTTAAATGAACTTAAGGAAATTTAACGTAATAGAATGTGTTACCCTAGATATATGTTAAGTGAATGGTTAATTGAATAATGAATAATTATGATGTTCTATATGGATAGATGTTATTATGTCAAGTAGTGTGGTTGAGATACCCTAGGAAATGGTTATGTTTGCAAGAGATACTTGGTGATATATTGATGTTTAAATATTTTTATTCTGCTTTTGTAATATAGTTCTATGGTTATATTCATGTTGATTTATATGATCATGTTAATAGTTAGTGTTGGATTCAATGTATGTTAATGATAACATAGTTGTAATGGATGTTAAAAACAATTTATCTCCATTTGTTAGTAGATTTTAGATTATTTCTCTAGGGTATTTTGTTGGGCATTACATATGATCCCCAAACCAACTCTTTGAGGTTTGTGCTTCTTATTTAGTTTGGGTGTTCTCAATGTTGGCTCAATATCTTGAATATCTCTCTACATCAAAGTGAGGGTGATATTTGCATATGTTAAGATGGGGATTAGAAGAATGATACACATCTATGACCTCAAATACATCTTATATCTTTTTATTTATTCATATATCAAGTATGAACTAAACACAAAGAATACACATGAATATATGCAGACATGAAGCATACACTTACTTGAAGTATACATGTGAATATATGAAGTCACAAAGCATACCAACAAATACACATGTTGACAAAACTTGTTTGAGATCCCATGACAGGTTAGGAAACCATTGGAATTAATAATATAAATCTCCTAGGGAAGATAAATAAGCATATATTAACTTAACCATAGTCTTGTCCAACTTCTTATAGGATCTCAATCATAAGGAAGTGGGAGTAAGAGGAATAATAAGGTGTCTAAAGACCCTGTACCTTAGTCCCAAGAATAGAGTGAAATCCAGCATCCCCTTGGCCTCATGGGACCATCGGTCAAATGACCATGAGGTGGTCTACCTAGTGAGGTTTCTTATCAACATTCTCCTTCATCACTTTCATCATTATCCCTCTCTTTTGGTTGGAATTCCATCAATAATAAACTATGATAGAGTTTGGAAAGATACAATAGGGTGCCCTAAATATCCCTCCCCTCTAAGCCCATGAGTGGTGGACTTTGTCTACACCCCCTTGGCCTCATGGGACCATCGGCCAACTACCATAAGGTGTTCTACCTAGAGGAGGACCTCATCACCATTCTCCCTAATTGCACTTCCTTATATTACTATCATGGAATTTTTCTCAACGTCTTCATCATGAATTACTTATACATTTCATTGTTGTGTAATTTTAAGACAAAGTTTTCTCTCTTCCTTTCTTACTCATTGGAGCTAGTTCTAGCTATTGTGGGTCTTGGGGGTGTATGGGATATGATCAAATCATTTTTTCTTCCACAAAACTCCATTTTTTTACTATCTTGTCCTCTTTTGGTTGAAGGATTTTAAGACTTCCTTCCTCGTACCTTTTTTTCTTGCACGGGTTTTCCCCTTCCTCCCTACTCATTCCTTTATTGGATATAACTTCAATAAGATGGGCTTGACTTTTTTTCTCACATTTATTTCCCAACTCCCAATTTTATTTGCACCTGGAGCACAAGTTTTTGTTCTTACAATTACTTCAGTTGCAAGTGTGCCCCTCCTCCCAAGGGTCTTTACACTTGTAGCACAACTTTTCCTATTGGTGTTCTTTATTACAAACATGCCCATCCCTCCATGGGTTTTTACAATTGAAGCATAGAATTTTCTTTTGAAGTTATTCTTGAGTGTCTTGTAGAAGAAATATTCCCTCACGCTTGTCCTTTCTATAGAGATGTTTATCCTTTAATATCTCTTTTCTAGAGGAATCTTTTTCCCTTATTTTGGTCGAATCAAACTTAGTAGCCTTTAGGATTGCTTCTTCTAAGTTTGTTGGGTCTAGGGCACTCACTATGCTCTTGATTGATTCCTTTAGTCCTTCCATGAATAAATATGTGATTCTTCTTTGAGAGATTTTCGGTACCATCATTGCTAGTTATTGGAATTCAATAACATAGTCTTCAACTGTTCCATATTTCTTCAGTTGAGCGAGTTCTCTAAAATACCACTCAGGATGTTTTTGGTCGAATCTTGTGATGGTTTTTTGGTTAAAATCATCATAGGCAGTAATTTTTTGGTGGGATTGAATAATGACACCATGGTTCCACCAATCATGAGCTATTCCTACTAAATGGATCATGGAAAACTTAATAGCATTTTCTTTGATCAGAGGGCTAACTGATAGACCTTAGGTATCTAGTTTTTGGACCCATGATCGTGTTGTGCTTTTCATGGATCCATCAAATTTTGGGATGGTCATCTTACTTATCCTTTCGTTAAGATCTCTATCAAGATGCCTTCTCCTCCTATTTGGGTTGGTCCTAGTTTTTGCTTCACAATAATCTCTAAAGGATATACTTCTTTTTACCTTGGGATCTAGCCTAGATTATATCTCATAAGAATCCTCTATGCTATCTATAGTTGGTTCCTCTTCCTCTAACATGTGTTCCTCTCTTGGTAAGAAAGGAGGCATGGTAGGTCTATAAGTTGATGCCCTTGTGGGGTGATAGTTTTCTTAGTTATTTGAATGAGTATCCCTCTGCTAATTTTGATTGGCTCTAAAATTCTTATTACTATTTATGCTTTGTAGGAGTTGGGTTGTTCTATCAAACTTTTCATTTTGACTACCAAGGGTTGTATTTGTTTGTTCCATGAAAGCTGTCAATTTTTCGCCCAATTGATCACCCATGTTGGATCTAGTTCCCCTTCTTAGGGATGTTTTCATTAACTAGTCTTCACAGGATGGCAGGAAAGATACTCTAATACCACTGTAATGTCCCTTAAAATATGTTAAGTAATTTGTCTTCCAGGGATATTAGGATCCAATTAAAGCTTGATTCAATAATATTATAATTATTTTGAACAATGGTTTTAAATTATTGATTGTATATGTATAAGTGAATACAGATGTTGGAACTAACAAATAGAATCAAAACAATGAAAATATGATATGAATTTTGATCTTGAGTATGACTGATAGATTTGTTGCTCCAGAATTAATCCTGTTGTTCATGTGATGAATATTTGAGGAAATATGCCTCAAATGGATAGTCGTTTCTACTCTAGACTCTATATTCTTGCTATGATTGGTGTTGTATCTGGATATTCAACCTTTTTCTTATGTGTCTTTACCTTGTAATTGGGTGAATTGATACCCCCTTATTACTTGGTATGAGAAAGTTTTTCTACTGCTGTCTAAAATAAAAATAAAACAATACTTTGTTCCTTTCTCCATCCTATAGATTTATGATTTCCCTTAAATATTTACCATGGGGATTCTATGGGAGTTGTGTCCTATTTTCATAACTCTTGCAAACATTGTTTGTCATTGTGACTCCTCCTTAAACTAACTAGTTTATACCTTAATCACACATTTTACTCTATTTCTTATTTTAAGCATAAGATGATCTTTAAGAGATGGAAAGTGTATAAGCTATTATTATTAATGATGAATAGGAAGTTTGTTTGGACAATGATCATTGAAGACTTAGATCCATATTTCTTCCTTGGGACATGGACAATGGTTTTCACTTGATCATGTCCTTTACCACCTAGGAATGTCATCATCATCATGTGCCTCATGAGTTCATGATATCGTCAGCACCTGGTCTTTAAGTCGATACTTTTATATGTAATAAAATTCCCTTTCAATTAAATCATTGTTTGCATATGATCGTACCCAACGATAGGAATCATGTTAAGATTATAGTCATGGTGACTTAATGCAATTGTGTCTTTTTCTAGCTAACAATTCTTTGTGATACTGAGAGAGAACAAAGCATCTAAGGGAGTGAGTTTTTGGGTAATATATTAACCAATTATGAATGGTAGATACTAACTTCCATGATATGAATAGACGTTATAATCAAATCTTAAATCTTAACATACATGCTTAATATTGCTTCATCATTTGGCCACTCTTTAATTTGCATCATATTCCAATATATTAAGACATTTTGACAATTGCATTACTTTATAATCCTTTCTATCATTTTTAAATTTTATTTTATTTATATCTTGTTTGGTAGTGTAATCCATCTTCATTTGTAAAGATAATACAAGGACCTTTTTTATAATGTTTGATTTTATGGGATTAAAATATGGACATCAATTGCACCTGATGGCCCATTATATATCACTCTGAATATCAAAGACAAACTCTCACGAGGAGTGATCATTGTTCCAATGTGCATGGTAAATGTGATTACTGAAGAATATCTTTATATATTATAATTACATCAAGTTACATATGATAAATTTGATGTTGTGGTCAAGGTGTATGATGATTTGTCTTGCCCTACTATTGGTTCTACTACTCTCCTTGTTGAGGTTGGTACTAAGTTCCTAGATGTCACTTTTTCTCTTATTCCTACATCGGATTAATTTCATGTGAAGTTGAGACATCCTTGGATCTCTTCCATGAAAGATATCCCTTCTACAATCCATAAATGTTTGAAATTACCTCATAATGACACTATCATAACAATTAATCATAGCCTTTACCAACCCATAGTGAAGCATGGTAATTTCACCCTTGATTACTTTTGGCCTAAACAACCTGAACCTCTTAATCCTTGAAGTGACATCCTTTCCTTATATTACCAAAAGTGGAAAAATGAGATGATCATGTCCTTGAGTAAGCCTAGAGATCCTATGCCTATGGATATTCATCCTCCTCATCATGGACTTGGTATTCTTCCTACTCCTATAAATGCCTTAGTTCCACCTCCTACATCTTACAAAGGAAAGAGCTTGGCATCTTCTATATCTCAACCTAGAGGGGTTTCTCCCATTCCTCATTTTATGGAAGAAAAGAAGCATATGTCCATTGATCCTCAACCTTTGCAACCCTCGACTAAATCTAAAAGGAACCATTATGTGAGAGAATATCCACAAAGACATCGTGCCAAGGCTTGTGAGATTTCTTCCCAAACTATTTCCTCCCTAGAGACACCTAATGTTGACTTGATCCCATTTGTCCAAACTTTGCCTAATCCTAGGGAGGAAGTTCAACTCAAATCACCAATATTAAAAATGCATAAGAAAAATGATGGTTCAAGTTGTTTTCGTATTAGAGAACCTATTTTTATTAATCTAGATGATGATATGGATGATGATGGTGTTCATGCTAACAATGTTGATCCTAATGACTATGATGATATGTACGAGCATATTGATGTTAATCATGATTTATCTTCACAGTTTTAAAAATCATTAACCCTAGCTCCTAGTGACAAAAAAAGTGACTCGTCATTAAAGCATGGTCCTTGTTTGGAACTTGCAATTGCTCCATCTATCGTGCTCAAAGAAGCTCCTCTTACATATTGTCCACCATCCCTAAATGATTTTCAACAAGATTGGGAGATAGATGATTTTCTTGACCAGCTTCATTTGTGTCATAGATTCTCTTTTGTTTGTTTGCTTGTTCGTAATGTTCTTCCCCCGTGATGTGTTGGTTGATATGTTTTTGTGTTATGTTAGGTTCTATTTGAATTACCCCTATTACTCAATTGGTACAAGATAATAAAGAGGTCAAATCTATTGTGACATTCTTCTATTTGTATCTCCTTTTTTCTATATTTTGTGCCTTGTGTTGTCTACTTGGGGACGATGCAAAGAATCAAGATCTATTTTTTGTCTCTTCCATGTTGACTAAAAAAGACACATGTGCTCTTCTTCCATTATGTTTGTAGTTCCACTACCTTTGGTGGATGAGCTCAATTCAATACAAATATTATTGATATACATTATTTATCATAAGAGCATACTGACCCCAGAGTTAGTGGATCCCCTATGTGATTTTTCATATATGATTTCTGACCATTATCCTTTGATTTTTCCTTTCTCGGGGGCATCTCATTATGGTAATGTGCTTGTCTTTTGGATGCATGCTACCTTAAAGAAATTGCTCTTGATAAGGCATTTTCAATTGATTTAACGTGAGGGCATACACTCTGCTCAATGTTACACTTTTTTCAAATACCATGACATGTTTTTGATACTCGAGTTACTTTGCAAACTAAGCCTTTTTCTTTGTAATTTGGTATTTTTCTTTTTCATGACTCATAGTACACAAATCTTACTAGGCTAGTACAGTCATGTTTTCCCTCTTCTCCTTTTTTATGTTGTTCCCTTTGATCTCGATATTAGAGTATTAAGATACTAATGTCCCTTGGGGCTTGGTGCGTCTTGTCTCTTTGATATCTTTGTGAAAATTTTTCAATGCAACTTTGTACTTTACCGTGAGTATGCTTAGTCTCATACTCCCACTAAAGTGGGGGCTAAATGTAGCATCATAAATTGTACTCGCTTACAATTTCATCCTTACCTAGGACTTACTTTGGCATTATAGCTTTCAACACTTGATTACAGTATTGATTCTGTTCACATCGCATTCCAAACTCACATTTTCATGACCTTCCCATTTCCCCCCTCATTCTGGAGTCTTGATTTTCTGGACTAGTGTGTAAATCGCAGCCCACACCCTGGTTTTAATTCAAGGCTAGGGTATCCCATGCCTTGGTTCTTCTAATACGGCCCTAAATTGAGGCCTCACAATAGTCATTTCATTTGAGCGATAAATTTGATCCCATGTCAGCCTATTCTAGAAATTCAATTTGTTTTCAGATGGTCAAGTATAAAAAGAGGTCTAACCCTCCCATTTGAAACCTAACTTTTTCAAGAGGAAAATTTATGATCCTTATTCAATTAAATTGAGCAAGCAATAAATCATTCATTAAGAATTGGAGGAGCAATGAAGTCAAGTTAAAGTATTGAAGATGGCATCCATGATCAATGTTTTATGAAGACATCCTACATGAAACCCTAAAACCTTTGTGTGAAGGTCAAACAAAACTTCATCAAGGTATACATTATTGTTTCAAGCATTCCAACCTTTCCCTCAAGAAGAAAGTATTTTATTATATTTATCAATTCAATTTCATGTTTAATTCAAAAACCAAGGTTTGACCTAAGGCAAATCCATGTTCCCAACATCTTTCCCTCTCTTTCTTTGTGCTGAAAATAGGTGCATGAGTTGTACTCAAGAATTTTGACAGTTTCGATAGTGATGAACAGGTTCAACTTTTGGCGATGGAAAATTCAGAGGACCAAGGTGGATATGTGCTACCTAGTCCCAAAGAATGAAGTCAAACTTATGGGAATAGGTTATAAACATTTTCTCTTGCCTAGATCTCAATTTATGGCTCCATGGGATACATGTGGTATTCTGTTTTCGATAATTTACTTCAATTGTTCATACTTTTACCCTAATTTTACAATTGTTACTACTTATCAAATTGCCATTAGTTTCATATCCAAAGTCATACTATATTCTAGTCAGTTAGTATTACCGAATCATGCATTCGGTACACACAGAGAAGTCGGTATGAATAGTCTAGTCGGTTACTGAAGAAAGTAGTCACAGAACATAGTATTCATCGAGCTATTTATCGAGTAAAGTTTCATGGCTACCGAGTGATAAAGTTAACTCACTGAGTTGATTTTCACTGAGTGAAATGTTTTAACAGATACATTGAACCCAGACATGCACATGAAAATGTGTTACAAGATCGAGGCACATCTAACCGTTTTTGTATTGGAAATTGCACTATGAGATTGTGTATGATTACAAGGCCAATCTAACCTATGAGATATTTTATTTAGTTATTCATTTGAAGAATCTTTTTGTAAGATTGAAGCAATGAATCAGATCACCATTGTAAGAGATCTATATATACAACATGATTCTAGGGTTAGAAAAAAGAGATGATATGATGTGATATGAGATGCAATGAGATAGCAGTGTGTATGCATGAAGGAAGATTGTTACAGAGACTCAAAGAGGTCACCTAGAAGGTTATCAGTGAACAGTCGAAGAACAGAGTAAACAGAAGGGTTTATCGAGTTTCATTATGGGTTACTGAGGTATGCTACAAGCTAGGTAATCTTATTCGAAGCACATAGAATCTGCTTTAGCATTTCAGATGTAAAGTTGCAGATATTTGTAATAATTATATTGTAATATTTTGAAGTTGTAAGAGAAACCTTTAACAAGGTAAAAGACTCTAACCAAGTCTATAAATTGTAAATCCTTTAACCAAGTGCTACACTCATATAGTATTGTAAAAATCCTTTAGTAAGGTAGATCTAACTGATCTTAATACTCCTAATAGGGTAAGCTATCAGAAATAGCTAAATGTAGCTCTAACCGAGCATTCTTTATTATTGCAGTAGTGAAGTTGTGGGTGCCATCCCCACCGCAGTTTTTCTCTCTAACCAAGAGTTTCTGTGTGACCAAAATATATGTGTTATGGAGTGAATCATGTATGATTGTTATTTGTTGATTATAGTTTTATTTTATATTACTGCACTATTCTGTTTATGCATAACAGTAAGGTTAGTATCAAGGAAAAGTTTTGGAGTATTGATTCACCCCTCCTCTCTTATTACATTAGCTTTCTATATTGGGCCTAACAATTGGTATCAGAGCTTAAATCTTGGAAAAGGGTTTAACTACCTAAAGAGAAAGTTCTTAGCAACGGAAGGCTACAAACAATCTCGGAGGATTGTGCATCTTCAAGAAGAGCTGGATAATGCAAATCAAGTGATTGCAGACATGCAGAGGCAAATGCAAAAATCTCTGAAAGTAAGGAGAAGATTATCTAATGACTTGCAGGATTCTCAAGAGCTACTGGAACAAATCGAGACATCATCTGAGAATAGTATATCTGAAGAAACTAAAGAAATGATTGGAATGTTGAAAGAAAAGAACAAAGCATTGGCTGATCAACTAAAAGCAATGAAAAGAGAACATGAACATTTCAGTACACAAATGACTGAAAATCTAGATGCATTAAGGATAGCTGAGGATAAAGAAAGAGATCTACAAAGAGAGAAACAACAACTTGAAGCTCTAGTATCTAATAAGGATGATGAAATCATAAGGTTAACGGGTATTCAACAAAATATGACAGATCAACTAGGTTATGCACATCATGAAGCAATTATGAAGAATGATGAAAATCAATCATTGAAAGTTGAAGTATCAAGGTTGACTGGTGAACTTGAAACAGAAAAGAAATCCAAAGAATCATTGGAGAAAAGTTATGAAGCATCAAAGATGTTGGATGAGCAACTAAATACAAGAAGACTCTACAAAGATGGAGGACTCGGTTACAAAGGAAAAGACTCTACCGAGAAAGGAATTCATACTACCGAGAGAGGAGAATCATCAAAACAAGCTGGAAAAAGGAATAACATCAAAAGGAAGAAGCCTATTTGCTACTACTGTGGAAATCAAGGTCATACTGCCAACATATGCCAGATCAGAAAAGGTAAGCAACCGAATATCTCTAAGTCCAATGGATATTGTTATAATTGCAATAAATATGGTCACATACCTAATCAATATAGGACAAAGTCTGTTAACAACCATCAGAAGACAAAATTCAAAGGGTTTTGTAAAAACTGCAATAGATATGGACATAGTACCAAGAAGTGCTGGTTTAAGCAAAAGAACTACATGAAGTATCCACACCAAGCAAACACTGGAGGTTACCAAACTCACACAGATCCTTACCGACAATATGTAGCAGTACCATGGGATTACAATACAAGGATATGGTGCGAATGTTGTGGAAGATATGGACATATAAGTGCCAACTGTTTTATAAGGTTTGGAATGAACAACCAAAGATCATGGAGAAATCCTGGTATGGCATGTTTTCATTGTCACAAAGCTGGAGATTTAGCTGGAGATTGCAGAGATCAACCGAGAAGAGACACTGAGGAGATAAAAGAAAAATTCAAGATGATTTGGAAAAAGAAAGAAATTATGTCTGATGAAGAAAGCACCTTACCTACCGAGTTAGGTGCACCTATTTCAAATTAGTCAAGAAAAGGTATGAAGGGACTGCATTCTTTAAAAGTTAAATCATAACAGTTCCTATTTTATTATGAACAAGAATTCAAAATCTGTATAGTTAAGATGCAATTAGTCAGTTTGCATACTATACAGGAAACCTGTCAAGTCGGTGTATACAAGAAACCTGTCAAGTCGGTTAACAAAGCAAAGTTGGGTACTCGATGAAAACAAAAAATGGAGTAAATCGGTAAAAGGTGAACCGAGTGCATTTAATATCTTGACCTAACTTGCACGGAGCCCAATAAGGTATTTTTGAGTACTTAAAAGTTTTTTTGCGGTCATTATCATTCACCCAAGTTTTTGAGAAGCAGAGCAGAGTGAATCAAAGCGATCAAACTTCATTCAGAGCGAATTTCGAGGTATTTACATCAATCTATTCACACTGTTTAGCTAGTTTCCAATCTAATCAAATTGCTAGTGTCTACCGAGTGTGAAGAGTAAGTCAATTGTAAACCCTAAGGATAACCTGTTGAATTTTACTTGAGATCTACCATGGCGCCCAAGATCCAAGACCCTGTAGTTGTCCAAAATGTGGAGAATCCATCTCTGAAGTATTCCCTAACTCCTAAAGTCACCTCAGAACCGGATGATAAAACTGCATTTTCACTCATCCCAGATCGAGTCTTATAGGTAGAAGATGTTAGATTCTTTACCAAGTGCTGTGTTGAGGAACTCGGTCATATAGAGATTGGTGACACATATGATGAACTGTGCATTGACGGTAAACTGGATAGTAAATTTGAACATATTAGAATCAAGGGATTAACTGAAGCCCTAGTCTATCCTCGTGTGTTCAAACCCCAATGGGTTAAGTTTGTATTGAGTAGAGTACATGATGATTTCATGTGGCTACAAGAGCAACCGTTCAAGATCATGAAGGAAGTCATTCACCTGATCACTGGATATCCCATCTACGATCATGCTCATGCACAGAAAATGATATCACAAAAGGAGCTAATCAGTCTAACCGGAGTAGAATCCGATTACCGAGGACTGAAATTGAATAATGTCACTGATGTTGAACTAAAATTTGCAATCAGAGTTATTGGTTACTGTTTATTCCAATCTGCAAGGGAAAACAGTGTACCATGTGCTGCAATGGACCTGGCCTACAAAATAGTAAAGAAGGGAATGAAAGTAGACTTATGTGAAGTGCTACTAAAGAACTTATTTGAGAACCTGAACACAATAAGGAAGCTGAAGAAGAACACCTCAGCAAACACATTAAAGTTCAGTTCACTACTTGTCTATATGTTTTTCTATTTTGAGAAGTTCTTTCCCTCAGTCGGTAAAGTAGTATGGGAGCTACACCGACCTATCACCCATCAGATCAATGATTACATCAAGAAGTTAGGAGATAACTTTAATGATATCATGGATGATTATTTTAGCAAATTACAAGAGAAAATGCACAACAGGTACAAGATCCCACCACAGCTGGTCAAAAAATACAAGGACAATATATGTTTTGAAGTCGATAATGATTATTGCTATGTAAATGTTGTTGAATTGAGGATTCAGTTGTTGCAACCAATGGGTTATGAAATTGATTATGATATCACACAGCAAAAAATTCATGCCTACCTATCATTACCAAGGCATGCAACTGAACTAAGGTATGGAACCTATGAAGAGGTGAAGGAGAAAGTAAAAATGAGCATTGTAGTTCCTAAGGCTACAAGAAAAGCTACACAGATGATAAAAACTTTATCTGAGAAATTCGGAGAAGAATCCTCATCTACACCTGTCAAAGGCAATCTTGCCATTACCGAGGAAGAATCAGAAGCATGGGAGGCTACAATAACATTGAGCACAGAGTTGCCAAAGTGAAAAGTTCTAAAACGAAAGAAACAGGACATCACAAAGGCCCTGCTGATTCCACCAACAAATAGACCCAACACCACAGCATCAGCTGCATCACCGAGCAAGAAACAAAAGATTGTTGTTGTTCCTAAGGTAACAAAGACTTACAAGAAATCTACTCGGAGACTCATTTTGGCAAAAGAGTCAAGTGATATAGAGTCTGATGATGCAAACAAATTCCAAATTGTGAAGAGCAAAAAGGCAAACATTCACAGTGTTGAAAACTTTTGTGCCAATCTTAAAGAATATGGAGGATTTGCAAGATTTAGATATGTTAAGTATGAGTCTAGGAATAATGATGAGAAATGACAGATTGAAGAAGTTGTCATATGTACACTTCTGAAGTTTCAATTAGCACCATTAGAACTAGCAAAGTCACTTCCGAGTGAACTCTACTCACATATTGATAACAGATGGAAATATGCAATGGATTTAGAGAGACAAATAAGAGAAAGAAGTCTTGTCCATTTCTTTCCTAACATGTCCATAGCTGAAATCAAGGAGCATTTGTCCACATACAATTCAAAATTTCTTGTGAAACAAAGAGCCTTAAAATTGATGAATGGGCTATATATTGATGTGGAGAATGAGACTAAGGCCAAGTGGCAGGAGATCTTCAAACAAAAGGATGTCGATGAACAATCTCAAATTGAAATTGTTGATGTCACCGAGCAAGATCCAGATGTCACCAAGCAAGGTCCAGACCCAGTTGACACTATACAAATTGATGAAGATGTAATGGATGAAGCCGCACCAGAGCAAGAAATGATTGAAGGCACCACTTATGCAAAACTTGTGTCTAGTGAATCAGTCTTAAAACAAGTTTAGCCTTATCCATCGGGGAAGCCACCAGTCCCAACCGAAGCTTCCAAGGACACCGAACAAGTTACCGAAGGTAACAAATCTGAAGCTACAGAAGATACAAGTAACAAATCTGAAGCTGCAGCAAACACAACCAAAGATCAAATGTCTCAAGCACAGACAAGCATAGCAAATATTACAGCTGAGACCCCTAGCACCGAGCCATCCAAAGACACTGCAACTGCTACAAGAATAGTCCAAAGTGTTGCATCTACCGAGAAACCTACCAAGGGATAGCAAGCCTCACAAGCACTTGTCTTAGTGCCACAGACCAAAGGAAAAGAGAAGAAGGTGAGAAAGCATGGTTTTAAATTTGACTTATCTAAACCAATCGTGTTGCCCAATGTCAAAATTTCCAAATTATAAGAGCAAGCACTCACTGAATTCGGTGAACTATGCAAAGAAAAGGTCGAACAAGAGAAGCAACTGGCCATACAGAAAAAGAACAAGGTACTTCAAAAGGCTAGGACACTGCTCACAGAAATACTACCATCGACAACAGTGTCAACCGATGCAGCCATCCATATTCAGTTGGATGAACTCCTTAATCAGATTGAAACATCTAGAGTTGATGCATCCGAGTACCTAAGCAAGCTCAAGGATAAAGAGCTCACAGCAAAAATGATAGAAGAAGTCCAAAAATCAATTGATGTTGGCAAGGTAAAACAAGTCAAATTCATTACTGAGTTGTCCCCTCAACTCAAGCACATTCTTTATTTATTCTAGAAATTGTGTACATTTTCTTTATTTATTAAAGACATCAAAAATAAAACTGATGCAATTGAGACAGAGATCACCGATCTCTCATCCAAGTTGACCACTGAGCCTAATTCAGTTCAGAATTTTTACAAAAAGCTACAATAGCTCATGGCTCAACAGTTAGAACTGAGGAATGAAGAGCATAAAATTAGGATGGATACAATGACTCTTCAAACATTATTCCTTCCTCATCTCTCATCAGTCCAGGAGTAGCTCAACTGAGCTACAAGCTTATCAACTACCCAAGAGGGAAGCACTCTTGATGGCTTGATATCACTCTTATCTGATATTCAAGCACAAAACTCATTAATGGAAAGTCTCAAGGACTCACTCTCAGTCGCCCTCACTGACGCCCAGACCAAGTATAAGACTATTTTTGATCAGTTACCGCCTCCGGATGCAAATTAAGTTTTTAATGTTTGTCAAAAAGGGGGAGTAATATTATGTTACTACATAGTGGAAAGCCTAGCAAAGGGGGAGTAATTCTACACTTGGAGAATAGTACAATTTTGATAACACAATTTTGAGTATTGTATACAAGGGGAGTATGTTGAGCAGAATATATAGAGCATTCAGAGCACACAAGTATAGAACAGAACCGAACATGAAAAATTCAGAGTTATGTATAGGATAATGATAAGGGGAGTATATCTGCATATACTATTGACTATTGTACATATTGTCAAGTATAGTCATTTTGTCAAGTATATAGTTTTTGAGTTATGACTTTGTAAGTAGTTTTTGTCAAACATCTCAACTAATGTCAAAAGGGGAGATTGTTACTACTTATCAAATTGCCATTAGTTTCATATCCAAATTCATACTATATTCTAGTCAGTTAGTATTACCAAATCATGCAGTCGGTACACACAGAGAAGTCGGTATGAACAGTCTAGTCGGTTACTGAAGAAAGCAGTCACAGAACACAGTATTCACCGAGCTGTTTATCGAGTAAAGTGTCATGGCTACCGAGCGATAAAGTTAACTCACCGAGTTGATATTCACCGAGTGAAATGTTTTACCAGATACATTGAACCTGGACATGCACATGAAAACGTGTTACAAGATCGAGGCACATCTAACCGTTTTTGTATTGGAAATTGCACTATGAGATTGTGTATGATCACAAGGCCAATCTAACCTATGAGATATTTTGTTTAGCTATTCATTCGAAGAATATTTTTGTAAGATCGAAGCAATGAATCAAATCATCGCTGTAAGAGATCTATATATACAACATGATTCTAGGGTTAGAAAAAAGAGATGATATGATGTGATATGAGATGCAATGAGATAGCAGTGTGTATGCATGAAGGAAGACTGTTACAGAGACTCAGAGAGGTCACCTAGAAGGTTATCAGTGAACAGTCGAAGAACAAAGTAAACAGAAGGGTTTACCAAGTTTTATTATGGGTTATCGAGGTATGCAACAAGCTAGGTAATCTTATTCAGAGCACATAGAATCTGCTTTAGCATTTCAGATGTAAAGTTGCAAATATTTGTAATAATTATATTGTAATATTTTGAAGTTGTAAGAGAAACCTTTAATAGGGTAAAAGACTCTAACCAAGTCTATAAATTGTAAATCCTTTAACCAGGTGCTACACTTATATAGTGTTGTAAAAATCCTTTAGTAAGGTAGATCTAACTGATCTTAATACTCCTAACAGGGTAAGCTATCAGAAATAGCTAAATGTAGCTCTAACCGAGCATTCTTTATTATTGCAGTAGTGAAGTTGTGGGTGCCATCCCCACCGCAGTTTTTCTCTCTAACCAAGAGTTTCTGTGTGACCAAAATATATGTGTTATGGAGTGAATCATGTATGATTGTTATCTATTGATTATAGTTTTATTTTATGTTACTGCACTATTCTGTTTATGCATAATAGTAAGGTTATTATCAAGGAAAAGTTTTGGAGTACTGATTCACCCCTCCCCTCTTAGTACATTAGCTTTCTATATTGGGCCTAACAACAATTACATTCCAAATTCAACTAAGAAAGAGGATAATCAATTCCAACCAGTGAATCCAATCAAATATCAACCCTTTCCCCATTAGGGATTGAGCCTAGATCTATTGGGTTAAATCCTCTTTCAACTATTTTGGTTAATTTGTACTATTAGTGGTTTTATTATCTTAATTGATCCTAATTCCAAATTACACCATTATAGTAATCTTTTGACAAAATTGGCAACTTCTAAATCACATTCATCATCAAATTTTAAGACATCTTCCCTCTTAGATGCCTTGAAGGTTGTCTCTTTTGCAACATATTTTTCATTTTCTAATGTCATCTCAAAGATAGTTAGAGATCTATGTAGCTCATCCATTGTCAGCTTGTTCAAGAAATGTAGAGGTATTAGGTCCTTTCACAAATATCAATTGGTCTTACACTTTGGTCTTCAAAACCCAAGGGTTCACTAGGTTTCCTTCTACACAAAGTCCTTTCAAAGCACCAAAACTTGATCCCAACTTCCACAACTTGAAACACCACTTCCTAGGGTCTTCTCACACTCTAAACAATCTGAATCAATAGGTTATACACACCCAATCAATTGGTTCACTTACAAACCCTTACCCGGGTAACTAGTTAGGCCAATTCCTAATAGCCCTATTCAGCGGGTAGTTTGCCCTTTACTCAAGCTTCTTCCAAAAAAATTCACAAACAATTTAGATTTGCTAATACCCTTTTGGGATTAAAGTAACATATTTAAAACTTAGATATGATTCCTTTGGACCAACTATACGGACCAATACCACGCTACTGCACATTTAGGCATAATTAGGCCACTTTTACAAAGCAAGTACCAGCATATCAACTCCCCCTCAATTCCAAACCTTAAAAAAGTATTATTTTAGGTCTCAAAACAAAGTATTTTCATGTTTGTTTGGGAAGCCACTCTCATTTGATATGTCAAACCCCAAACCCTCCTATTTAGGCCTTCAAAACTAGGGCCTCCTCAAATCCACTCTTCCAATCACTTCTAGAACTTCTCCTTCAGGATTCAGAATATATTTGGAATTTAATAACATATTCCATACTCAAATAGTTCCCTCATTAAGGCCAAACGCATGCTGCTACACCTATGCCACCATTCCCATGCACCTTTCACACACAAACTTGCACTCAAAAGGTGATCACCCTTCATGCCAACTCCATCCCTGCACTTTTACCTCCATGTTAGTCTATAATACACCATTAGTTACTCATTCCTCAAGAAAAATAAAATACATAAAGAGGAATGAGCCCTAAAACTTCATTTTGACTCCCAAATCAACACGAACAAGCACCTACAACACTAGTTTTGGGACAGTCAACTATATATGCACCAAATGAATTGATTAAAGCTTCCAAATGACTTCAAATAATTATCAGAACATATAAAAAAAACCTTTAAAAGAGTGCAGATCAAAATGAAGAGATAAAACAATAATATGTTTTAGATTTCACTCATGAATGCAAGGAAAAATGTTGAATTTTATTGCAACAGTTTTGGTGTTACAAAGATCAATCTTCAAAATAAACTCTAGAAACCTCTCCACATGTGAGAAGGGAGATTTTAAATGAATTTTTACCCCCCAAACCAAAAACAACTCCTATAACTACCCAAGAACCAACTAGCCTTTGGAAATCCACCATTTTGAAATTCCAAAATTGACAATTTTTTGACATAACCAGAAAAACTCTCTCAACCTGACTTTATGACATCAAAAACTTAACCTAATGCCTTAAAAATATTTAAAATACTTTATGTACCCCAAATTGATACCTAATATTCCTTCTTAACATTTATTACATAAATTCCCTCATTTGACAACATTGACACAATTTTGACAATTTTGACACAACTAGACAACTTGACTCAACTTGACTCAACCATGACAAATATTGGCTTTACTTTCCTTATTAAATTAATTTATGTCTAAAATGACCCTAATTACATCCATACATGCCTTATATACATGTTAGACCTTATAGGGCCCTTAGGTGCTCCTGCACCCTACTCCCCCCTAATGAAAAGTCTCTTGTCCCAAGAGAGGAAAGGTTTTCTCTTCACACCATGCATCCTTCTTGAAGGGTTCCTACATCATATCTCTATATGGGACATATTTTTCAACAATGACTCATGAAAAGAGTGAGGCCTCCACCTAGAACCTGCACCAAACACATTCAAATGATTAGATTTCAAAAACAAATCATCGCTTCCCTCTTTTGGATAGTCATATATTGACTGTTCTTGCACCATATTCAATGACTTCTAGAGGCCCAAATCACCCCCAAATTCATGCACCTTTGAAGGAATATAATTTTCCTTAGTCTACACACATATTGGACACTCAATGGTCCCCACCATCACATTGTTTTGCACCACACCATACTGCAGACCTGTCCATAGTTTACTGTCATTTCCCATTTGCTATTGTACCATAGTTTTCTTATCATTCCTCTAATCTTCATTATGTGTTCCCTTTGTCCTAGGGAATTTCAAACTCAAATACTATTTCCTACCAAAGAAAATAACTCAAGGTTCAAATGACTATTTTCTTTGTAAAGGTGTTAGTGTAAACCTCTTACCATCCTTGTGAACAACATATGTATTGTTGTATCCATCATGCAATGTTCTTCTCTGATATTGCCAAGGTCTTCCCAAGAGAAAATGACAACATGTCATGGGAACCACATCACATAACACCCTGTCATGATAAGCACCTATATAAAACTCTACATAGCATTGTTCTTGGACTACAAGATGATGATCATCAGTCACCCAAGTTGTCGTGTATGGTCTACTATGTGGCATTCTCATTATATTCAACTTCTCTACCATCTCTTGAGAAACAAGATTATCAAAAGAACCTGAATCGACAATTACTTTACATATTTTACCTTGGCTTAGACATTGATTTCTTAAGATGGATACTTGTGGTTGAACTTCCTGCTGCCCTTGATCCCTTCTAAGCATCAAGAAGTCACATTCAAGCACTGGATCAACCTTACCAAACCTCTCTTCTTTTGGTTGTTCTTCCCCTTGTGCTAACTGAACCCTTTTCTCAACCTTCTTGCTACTTTTCTCATTCATTGGACACTTCAAAGAAGAGTGCCCAAATTCATTACACGTGAAGCACCTTCCTATGAAGACTCTTGTCCCTTTACCTGATCCAAATCTGCCTCCACCTCTATATCCTCCTCTCTAACCAGAAAATGACTCCTTTCCCTTGTCAATGTTGCCTTGTCATTGTCCTTCATTGTTAGGCATGCTGCCCCTTCCTCTATTTGCACCACCTCTACCACTTCCTCCTTGTCTCGCTTGCTTCTTATTTACCTTTTCTTCAGCCCTTATAGCCAACTAAAAACACTCCCCAAGTGTCTTAGGTACATTCAAACCAATCTCATCTTGCAAGTTGATTCTAAGCCCATTAAGATATCTTGCAACCTTCTCATCCTAATCTTCCAATCTACCTCTTATACTCAAATTGTGAAATTGCTTAGTGTAGGTCATCACATCCATGTCTTTTTGCTTCAGATTTTGTCTCAACCTCTTTGTCTAAATTGCATAATCAGATGGAAGAAATTGATCCTTCATCATGCCCTTCATCCTACTCCATGTTGAGATCTTAGTCATCCCTCTTTCCACTCTCTCTGTCTGCACACTACTCCACCATGTTAGAGAAGTTCCTCTTAACTTGTTCTTGGAAAACTTTACCTTCTTGTCCTCATTCATGTCTTCATACTCAAAGTAGTTCTCAAGGTCATCTATCCACCCCAATACATCTTCACTATCTATCTTGCCATGATAGATAGGCAAATCAATGGTTTTCTTACTTCCACCTCCTTGTAATACGTTCAATAACCTCACCATCCTTCTCTCTTCAGGGTCTAGTTTGCCTTCTCCATTCCCTTCATTCTAATTCTCATCTGCTCCATCATTTACTTCAGCATCTTGTTCCTCATTCTCTCTTTGTGGCCCTCTTCTAGATCCTCTCTCCAAGGCTTCCAACCTTGCCTGCGATGCTTTATTCTCCCTTCTCATTTGTCTCATCTCTCTATCCCTTTCTTCTTCTTTTCTCTCCTTTCTCTCCTCTCTATCTCCAAGGTCTCTTTCAACTCTTGGTTCTCTCTTGCTATTTGTTATTTTGGAGGCATCTTGTCTATACCCCAACTCACTACAAAACTTCTCCCTCTTCCTTAATTCCCACAAGAACCTACTAGTGGCTTTGATACCACTATGATGTAGAGGTATTATGTCCTTGCACAAATATCAATCGATCTTACACTTTGGTCTTCAAACCCAAAGGGTTCACTAGGTTTCCTTCCACACAAAGTCCTTTCAAAGCACCAAAACTTGATCCCAAATTCCACAACTTGAAACACCATTTCCTAGGGTCTTATCACACTCTAAAAAATCTGACTTAGCAGGTTATACACACCCAATCAATTGGTTCACTTACAAACCCTTACCCGAGTAACTAGGTAGGCCAATTCCTAGTAGCCTTGTTCAACAAGTAATTTTCCCTTTACTCAATTTTTTTCCAAAAAACTTGACAAAAATTTACATTTATTGATACCCTTTTGGGAGTACAATAATATATGTCAAATTTAGATATGACTCCTTTGGACCAACTATACGAACCAATACCCTACTACGCCACATTTAGGCCTAATTAGGGCACTTTTACAAAGCAAGTACCAACATATCAACTCCCCTCAATTCCAAACCTTAAAAAAGTATTATTTTAGGTCTCAATTCAAAGTATTTTCATGTCTTTTTGGGAAGCCACTCATTTGATATGTCAAACCCCAAACCCTCCTATTTAGGCCTTCAAAACTAGGGCCTCCTCAAATCCACTCTTCCAATCACTTCCAGAACTTATCCTTCAGGATTCAGAATATATTTGGAATGTACTAACATATTCCATACTCAAATAGTTCCCTCATTAAGGCAAAACTCTTGCTGCTACACCTATGCCACCATTCTCATGCACCTTTCACACACAAACTTGCACTCAAAAGGTGATCACCCTTCATGCCAACTCCATCCCTGCACTTTTACCTTCATCTTAGTCTATAATACACCATTAGGTATTCATTCCTCAAGAAAAATAAAATACATAAAGAGGAATGAGCCCTAAAACTTCATTTTGACTCCCAAATCAACATAAACAAGCACCTACAACACTAGTTTTGGGACAGTCAACTATATATGCACCAAATGAATTGATTAAAGCTTCCAAATGACTTCAAATGATTCTCAGAACATATACCAAACACCTTTAAAAGAGTGCAGATCGAAATGAAGAGATAAAACAATAATATGTTTCAAATTTCACTCATGAATGCAAGGAAAAATGTTGAATTTTATTGCAATAGTTTTGGTGTTACAAAGATCAATATTCAAAATAAACTCTAGAAACCTCTCCACATGTGGGAAGGAGGTTTTTAAATTAATTTTGACCCCCCAAACCAAAAACAACTCCTATAACTACCCAAGAACCAACTAGCCTTTGGAAATCCACCATTTTGAAATTCCAAAATTGACAATTTTTTTGACATAACCAGAAAAACTCTCTCAACCTGACTTTATGACATCAAAAACTTAACCTAATACCTTAAACATATTTAAAATACTTTATGTACCCCAAATTGACACCTAATATTCCTTCTTAACATTTATTACATAAATTCGCTCATTTGACAACATTGACATAATTTTGACAATTTTGACACACCTAGACAACTTGACTCGACTCAACCATGAAAAATATTGGATTTAAGTGCATTATTACATTTTTTTAGGTCTCAAATGACCCTCATTACATCTATCCATGCCTTATATATATGTTAGACCATATAGGCCCCTTAAGTGCTCCTGCACCATCAAGTCCTTAGCTTCTTCTATAGCGATCACTTTTGGAAAGAATCTTAATGGCAAGGATCTGAGTATCTTCTTCATAGCACATGGCTATTTGATCTCTTAGACCATTCCTCTCATTGAAAAATCTATCTTATCAACTCACATTAGGAAACCAACAATATTTTCATCTTCCTTCATCCTTAAGCCTTCAAATTAAGCCATATAGGTTTGAGCTTTTCTTTCTTAACCTTCTCATCTCTTTAATATATTGTATTTAGTTTAGTCCATATTTCCTTAGCTATCTTACATTGCATCACTTTTATATACTCAAATTTAGTTAAACCACAAATCATAGAATTATTTTTGCAGGCTTTGTTGCCATCCACATCCCTTGGGGGACTATCTAGAAACACATATCCATCTATCATTGTTTACCAAACTTCAAAACCTAGAGCCATTAGATAAGACTCTATTCTTCTACACCAAAATCCATACTTTGATCCATCAAACAATGGATCATGATTAACAGATGAACCTTTTAGATTAACTAACTATGCCATCTCAGATCTACCTCAAGTTGTTAGAATTAATCCAAAGAACTTGGATCTGATACCAATTGAAGGTCACACAATGTATTGAGAGGGGGGTGAATCAATATTTATAATTTTTACTCATTCCTTGGCATTAATTACAATAAATAACTTTTTCATGTAAATATGAGATCTATCTATCTTATATAAATAAATGATGCAATACTTAAAAAATGTAAACCAACACACATCCACACAAAAAACAACAAATATACATGGAAAACGCAGGAAGGGAAAAACCATGGTGAGAATAGCTACCTGGATCTACTACCCAAATCTATCCTCACCAATAATAAATTAGTTACATAAATTTGTAGGCATTAACCTACCAGAAACACCAATCCCCTTAAAGTACAGTGAGCACCAACCCACTAGAGACACCAATCTCAATGACCTAGGTATAAGCAACAATTTGAGAGCTAGGACCTCTATCTCAACAATATGAAAGATATACAATTAGGAATTTCAAATTACAAATTACCTCTAATCTGATCAGCTTCAACATTCACTCTCCATGAGCTTATGATGCTCTAATAGTGACACACTTGTATCAAGAAGTCCCCCTTTGATTCATTCTCTTTCTTCCTTATTATGAACTTGCATCTTCAAGAAGTAAATTGCAACATTTATCTACATGACCAATGACTCTAGGACACTCGTTTATATGAGATCCTTTTAAAATTACAAATATAATTTGGCCACATAAACAATTACACATTTTACAATTCATCCATATGGGGGGGTGTATCAGTGTTCCACAAATTTTTAACTTGGTATTCTGATTCTTTAACCACTGGATGCATAAGAAAGAAAGTAAAGTGCAAAAACACAAAACAAATAACCATGCAACCATAACACCAATATTTTTTTACGTGGAAACCCAAATGGGAAAAAACACTGTGGGATTTGGACCCACAATATTATTCCACTGTGGCCAGTAGCAAAACAATATTACATAAGGGGAATGCACTTGCATTGTGGCACACTACCTAGAGCTCACTGCTTAAGTTACAAAAATAGGGCAACAACCCCGGAGGAAGGCTCGTTGCCTTATAGGAGATTACAATTTGATTACAATAATTAGTAAACTAGAAAATAGCATCTGATTATGCTGAAAATCAGTTTTGGTTAAGTGCAAAATGGTCTGCTGTAATTGATCTGCTTTTCTAGCTATGTTCTGCTCTACAACTGCTTACCGAATCAACCAAGATCAAGATGTGCACATGAAACTATGCTTAATCACTTCAAAACAATCTACCACATCACATATCACTCCAAATGCATCATCCAAATCATTCTTATATATCCGCACATACAAAAATTAATCTTCCACAAGTCGGCTTCACCAATTATCAAAATGTGAAACATGTAGCTGCAAGTTGGCTTAGATCTATTACCGAACTAAATTTTGGACCCAAAATACAAAGATCACACACTTCCTATAGGTCTCACATATCACCCCACACACATTTCCAATCAATGGAACCAATTTAAAGAATTCGAATACATGATACACCACCAAACATGAAGAATACCTTGCTTTACTACTCTACCAGATACCAGATCTTCAAATAGGCATAGGAATTAACACCAAAGGGTGGATTGTCATGAGAATCTTCTTTGACATATGCCCAACCAACTAATCACTGATCACTGAAACCAAAACCTTCTTCACCAAAAATGAGAATGATCACAAAAATGTATACTGAATTGCACTGATAGTCTTAATCCATAAATACTTTATCCAAGACATCTGGTTAGCCAAAACTCCATACCAGATCAAATCAAAAGGTTGAGATGCTATCAATGACAACTCCTAAGAATTTGAAAGCATCAGGAACCACCAATCTTCACTGGATCATTAAATGCCAACAATCTTCTCATTTAGCATTGATGGCAACACTGGTGAAAAATGATAAGTATCCCAAAATCTGTAAAACACCAAAAATCTAATTTTGAACACTCAATCGGACTGACTCCCTTGAACTGCTTTCTCCATTTTTCACTACTCTCTCTCTCCCCCTTTGACATCAATGTAAAAGGGTGGGAATCCACCAAAACTTATGTACAGAAGAATGAATGAATGCAATTTTTTACATGGGCTTAAAGATGTCAGAGTAAGTAACCTTTAAGGGTTTCACATACTTGTTCCATCCTCTTAGGAAACACTCCAAAACACTTATCAAGGAATTGTACATGAATGCATGAATCTCAAAACTTTGAAGATCGGATGGCGCCAGTTTACCTAAGGCACTTATTGTATCTTGTTGTGCTCCTAGTAAGGTATCCATCTGGGGAGTTATCAAACTCCTCATATCTCCTACTCTTCTCAATATTTTCTCCTTGTCCTTATTTAAATTCTTTATTTTATTGATGAGATCCAAAATTTGTGCTTCAAGGGTACTCGGGAAGACCGATTGAGGTGAAAAAGAATGACCGATATCAGCTAACTTACCCTCAAAATCTCTTATTTGCTTATCAATATCTATAGTAAACTTGGGCAAAAACATACATGATTTGAAAATTTTCCCGCCTTCATCCAATGCCTCTTCTACACTCTTCATTGCTGTCTTTAGGCTCGCTCTATCTCTCTCAACTTCTTTCAATTTATTCTGCAATATCATCTCATTAAATCTCTTCTGTACAAATTCATCTGGAGCCTTCTCTAGGGATACAAAATGAGTGTTAACAACACTAAACATTTTCTTAAGCTTTCCAGAGGGAGAAGCACCGAAATCCTGACTGAAACTAGGTAAAAAAAATTTCAAAACCTTAGTTGCAAGATAGATGACCTCTTTATCTTTGAACTGAGATTTCAACAGGTCTTCATTTGCCTTAATTTGAGCTTGGGTGGCAAGTTTGAATGCTTGAAGAGGGGAAAGAGTGCTTAAATCCACCAGACCATGAGAAAAATCATCATCTACATCAATCTCCTTACCTTTTTCAGTGATATTGACTACAGACATGATTACCGAAGGTTTCTCTCTTGACTCATCACCCTTCTCCTCTACACTCACGCTCTTTTCAACTTTTGCAATCTCCTTTGCTATCATCTCTGCAATTACTTCTATCTCAGAATGGTCTTGAGTAGCTTCACCAAAGATTTTTTTGTTAGATTCTCAGTAGGTGCATCTTGTGCTGCTTCTTACTCTATCGAATCAATAGATGGCTGATCCTTCTGACCACCAGAGACTTCTTCATGTACTTCTGAAATGGAAGTATCTTTGAAATTTCATCCTTCCAAATGGGTGGCATCTTGAGGTTGATTTACCTCATATCTCAGTTCTAACAAAAAGTCTTTTATTATTTGCTCTCTCTCTTTTGCAACTTTATCAATTTTACTGAGCATTATTCTGTTGACCCTTCTCTTTCTTCTGAATTTCTCTTTTGTCAATTTCAACAATCTTTCAACTTCATCCCTAGATATAACTAAATAAGTGTTTACCAAAACATATTCCTGCATTTCTTCATCTTTTCGGCAGGCAGTATTTCTTTGGATATCAAGAATATCATACAACTCTCTAGGTAAATCAGATGATAATTCAATCAAAGCTCTACTGAAGTTATTCATATATTGAACAATTGCTTCCTCAATTTATCTCCACTCCTTATCATCCTCATTCTCATAATACACAAGAAGATTATTCAAATTTCCATCCTTAATGATTTCATTCTTTATATCTTCTAAGGAATTAGGAGGAATAATCTAAAACCTTACCAGACTCAAAGGCTTCATCTATCTCATATTTTTGCTTCTTGGCCCCTCAAGATCTTCTAGATGGCTCACCTTGATTCTTTGTCTTCTTGGAGGGTGGAGCATCACCGGATGACTTCTTGACTAGTCGAGCATAGGTAGTAGTCTTCTTAACTTCCCAGACTTCCTCATCCAACTCTTTCTCCTCCTCTACTGCCACATACTGCCTTGAAGGATTATCCTTTTTCCTTTTCTCAACTCCACCAGTTGATATTGTTGGCTTAGGCTTAGGTGGAGGTACCAGTTTCTTCACTCCGGAGACAGGTCCAGATTTACTAGGCTTAGCTTTGGATTTCTTAGTAGGGGAGGACACCGGTTTACGATATGGTTTGATCACATCCTCTTCCCTCAAAATATTCAGAGCTCTAACCCTCTCCATTGCTTCCTTAGTCAATCCCATATTCTCTGCAATTGCCCCCACTTCCTTTTTGATCTTCCTCTTCCTACCGGCATCAGTGAAATTTTTGTGCAAGGCGAGGTCCTTTTCCTTTAATTTTCCAAATCTTTCTTCATTTTCATCCACCGAATAGCTGAACATGTGTTGAGCATAGGCATCAAGGGTAACTACATCAACTTCATAGCCCATGGGAAGGATCCACACAGTCCTTGGCTCAATATCTTCCATTAAGCATTGATCTTTGTCAACCATGAAACAAATTGTCTTCTCATACTTCTCTACAATATCCTTAGGGGTTCTTTCTGGGGCTATCATAGAGGCATGAAATATTTTGAAATATCCCCATAATATGGATATTCTCATTGTAGTGTCACCAATTCCCATTATCCCTTCCTTGATTTGCATGGCCACCTGTTTGTCATAAGCCCATAGGACTTTGCCACCATCGGGAATCTCATTCATGAAGTACAAGGCTGAACAAACAATAAGAGTACAAAACTTGAAGATGTGTTTTTTTATCTTGTTTGATCTTCTTCAAGTTACTCAACAATTCATTCAAGAGAACTTCACATAGATCATACCTCTTATCTTCCTTCAGAATCTTATATGTTGAATAAATTGCAGTCCAAGAGACCGAATTTTGTCTGCTTGATTGATAAACTTTATAACCATCCACCATTGATGCAAATCGGACATCATGCTCCAAGATGTCAATGATAGTCATTTCTCTATTGTCAAACTTTGAATTGGTAGTGGTTATCACAGTGTTATTTGATACCTTTCTAAGACCAGGTACTTCATCAATTGCACTAAGGCATATCACAACTTTTAAATGACTGCTTATTGATCTTATAGGGTCTATCAAACCACATTAACTCATCATGGACTTGGCTGAGGATGTACCAAATCCATTCCACTTCATCAAATAATGGGAAATGGATGAACTACGCAAAACCCTTATCTTGCAGATTCTGATATTCAGGTTTAAGGTTCCCCAAGTTGTTCGCCAAATGCTTGTTGTACAGGGACAACATATCAACACTACCAAGATCCTCAAGATCATAATGGATATATGCCCTGATATCCTCATTGTGAAGAACGTCATTGGGTATCAAAGAAAATGCTCCTTCCAAATCATCTTCGATAGACTTGAAAGGGTGTTTCTTGAAAATAGGTCTAGCCCTATCCTTAATCTCAACAACCAACAAGATAGCAATTCCGGACGTTGATGCCATTTTGAATCTAGGTTTTGAAAATGGATAGCTTCACGAAGCAAATAAATAACTTTTGATTCAACCGAATGCAAGAAATCGCTACAAGATCGATTTAGATAACCAAATATCCTCTCTTCATTACACTACTCTTTACTCTTGATCGCATTGTGAAAAATAAACCTTTGGAATGCCTTTTTAACCTCTGAAAACCTAATTTTGCGTTGTAATAAATGCTTCAATCAGTTACCTTGATTTTCATGAGATTGCTTACCGAAGTCTCAAATCTCCATCATATCTTTTGGATAACATCTGCATACATGATTTAAACCTTTTGCAACCTTCCAGAATTGGTTATAGATCACCGAAGAGGGGTATCTATGAAATTTCATGTAAAACTCCCTCTAAGGCCAAAAAGGCCCTAGTTGTTGGATAAGGTTCCATCACTAGATTCAGGTGTGGATCCATTCTACAAATTGGAATCATCTTTCTTAACCCACATATTCTTATGTTGATATCTGATTTCATCTACTTTCACTTTTCCTTTCTCATTTGATTTGTTCTTGTTTACCAGACCATTATTCCTGCTTCCGCAATACCTTGCAATGTGACATGGCTTGTTGCATGCATGCCAAACAACATTTTTCTGCATAGGTCTGAAATTCATCTAGTTTCATCGCATCCTGCATTGGTTAGAGATATATCCAAACATCCCACATGCAAAACATCTCTTATTTTGATAGCTATTCATCATTTTGCACATGTTTGACTTTTGACCAAACTTGTTGCATTTGAAACATTGACCGGTAAAGCTAGGAACATTGTTCATCATGTTATTCATCATTCCATTATTCACCCTACTTCTACATTTATTTGCCATATGACTGAATCTATTGCAAGTATAGAATCTACCATTGAATTTATAAGCATTAGGTTGTCTTACTGAAGGATTCTTTCTCTTTTGATGATTAGGCTTTACATTGCTCTATCCAGAACCAAAGGACTCTCCTTTCTCATAGCCAAGTCCTCTTGTGTCCTTTCCATGTCTCTGATTTTCCAACATCTCATCAAGCCTTGTTGAGCTAGTATTAAATTTGTCTTTGTATTCATTTGTAGTTGCAAGTTCATCTCTTAAGACAACAATATGTCTTTCAAGTTCTTGTCTGTCATTCCTTGATTACATCAACTCAAGCTTCAACTAATCATTCCCATAGGTAAGTCTATAGCATTCATTTAATATGTCTTTCAATGATTGAGTCAAACTTTCTTCATTCTTCTTCCGGTCTTAAATATCCTTAGTCAGCTTCATCACAATGGATTTCATCTCATTCTTCAATACAACATTCTCTCTAGCAATATTTTCACATTCATCAGTTTTTCTTTGGTCTTCAATTCTTTGTTCATGTTTCTCCTTCAGCTTGTCCATCAACTCTTTCCTCTTGTCTCTTGAAGTGTTGACTTGTTCTCTCAAATCCTTAATGAAGTCTTTAGTTGCATTCAAGTTTCTCTTTAAGGAACTTATTTTATTTCTTGCTGCATCAAGATCCTCAAGTGCCACACAAAGTTGTCTTTGCAAATCAGAATCCATTGATTCAATCTCCCAGACCTTCCTCAAGAGATTAGGGTTCCTCAGAGGAACTAGGCTCTGATACCAATTGTTGGAATCAAGAACAATGAGAGGGAGGGTGAATTAGTGTTCTACAAATTTTAAACATGTTATTTTGATTATTTAGCCACTAGATGCATAAGAAAGACAGTAAAGTGCAGCAACACAAAACAAATAACTATGCAACCATAACACCAATATTTTTAAAAGTGGAAACCAAAATGGGAAAAACCACGGTGGGATTTGAACCCACAATATTAATCCACTATGGCCAGTAGCAAGACAATATTACATAAGGGGAATGCACTTGCATTCAAGCACACTGCCTAGAGCTCACTGCTCAAGTTACAAAAATAGGGCAACAACCATGGAGGAAGGCTCACTGCCTTATAGGAGATTACAAACTGATTAAACAATGAGTATTGAACTGGAAAATAAAATATGATTATGCCAAAAATTAGTTCCAGTTAAGTGCAAAACGACCCGCTGTAACTAATCTACTTATCTTCTTTGTTCTTCTCTACAATTGTTTACCGGATCAACCAAGATCAATATGTGCACATGAAACTACACTCAATCACTTCAAAATAGTCTACCACATCACAATCACTCCAAATGTATCATCCAAATCAGTCTTATACATTCACACATACAAAAATTAATCTTCCACAAGTCGGCTTCACCAATTAGCAAAATGTGAAACATGTAGCTACAAGTCGGCTTAGATATATTACCAAACCATATTTTGGACCCAAAATACAAGATCATATGCTTCCTATAGGTCTCACATATTTCCCCAAACACATTTCCAATCACCAGAATCAACTTAAAGAATTTGGACACACGATACACCACCAAACATGAAGAATACCCTGCTTTACTACTCCACTGCATACCAGGTCTTTAAACAGGCATAGGAATTAACACCAGAGGGTGGATTGTCATGATAATCTGCTTCATATACCCAAAAAACTAATCATTGATCACCGAAACCAAAACCTTCTTCACCGGAAATTAGAATGATCACAAAACTATATACTAAACTCCATTGATAGTCTTAATCCAGAAATACTTTATCCAAGACATCCAATTAGCCAAAAATCCATACCGGGTCAGATCAGAAGTCTAGGTTGCCATCAATGACAACTCCTAAGAATCTGCAAGCATCAGGAACCATCAATATTCACCGGAGCATCACCAAATCATCAAATGCCAACATCAACTACATCAAACATGCAATAGGTTTGACCCAAAAACTTACACACATCTCCACCCTAGGAAACTTGTCATGCAGATCCAATCAAGGATAAAACTGATCATAGAGAGCATCCACCCTTAATTTATAGTATCCCGCAATCAAATCAACTATCACACCATTCTAGAACACAAATTGGGTCTGTTGGCCACATAGTAACAAACTGGTGAACCAAATACTATCTTCCGCCATACTAGGAATCTACAAACATAGGTACTAATAATACTTGTGTAGGCATACTCATCATTCAAACCACAAGTCATTACACTTCATCATTAGAAGGTACAAACCACTATAGGTGTCCTGAATAAGCTCATTGTCTAGGTAACAATATCAAACAATTTGGAATAGGCTTTCGAACCACTTCCATCAACTGGAAGAAATACACCATAGTTACACATGTTTAAGCCAATTCCATAGTTATATCAATCAATGGGACTTCCTAAGACTATCAAAATTCAAAATGCACTAACATGACAATGAGAGTAACTCAATTAACTATCCAAGTATGGTAGAAGTAGATGGTAGGTCTACAAAATTTTCCTCAATGATAACTTTTGTCTAGCACGACCTTCTTCTTCTTCATCAACAATAACTTCACACTTTGACATCAATGATAACTTATGTTCATCAATTGTAAGTGTCATCTAAGTGTTGGAAGTTCCATTTGATGTTCTACCCAATTCACTGCAACTACTATATAGGTTTAATGCTTCTCAATACATATCTAGGAGGTTGCTTCTGAATGCATATCTATGGGGTTTAAATTTATATTTTTTATGTCTTGATGTATGTCTGATATTTTAAGTTATATTTTTTATGCCTATGATTGTATATCTTCTCTAAGCAATTTAATTGGTGTGCCCATTTTGTTGTAAGTTTTGTAAATGCCATTTAAGTATTGTAAGTACCATGCAATGTTCTACCCATTTTGTTGCAAGTAAATTATCCAATTTATGCTTCTCAATTCATATCTATGGCTAGGGTTTCATGCTTCTCAAAACTTCTAAATGCATGTCTATGGGGTTTTAAGTTATAATGTTTATGCTTATGACTATTGTTAACATTATGTTATGTGTTGCCATTGATGTCAAATCTTGTGGTTTGGATTAGGTCTGGATGTGGTATGTTAGGCAGTAGCGTATGTATGAGATTGTGTTATCCATTTGGAGGTTTCCTAGAATTCTCAAATGACTTGGATTTTTAGAAGATGTGTTGCTAATATTATTCAATGTTTTTTTTGGGTTTTGTTTAACCCGGAAGTCAAGATCTTGGTTCGGAAGTTGATATTGTGTTGGGACTATTGTATAGGATGTGGATGATATTTTGGGTCCAGTTTTGGTGAATCATGTAGTGTGTTGATATGTTCAATGAGGAAGATTGTGATGAGGTCTATGTCTCATTCCTTTCCACCACCATAATATTTAGTGATGACCTATTTTGGATGCTTGTCTTGGCCAACATTGAGGATCATGTTTTTCTAGAGACAATATATAGAGGTTGCTTTGGATGAGTGGAGATATGGATTTTTGTGTTGAAGACATGTGAGATTAAAGGAATCTAGTTGATGTATTAGAGTTGTGTCGTGGATTGTTACTAGAAGTAGTTTCAGATATGTAGATTGTGTTTTAGTGGTGGATTCTCTTGCATCTTTCTTTCTTCTTTGACAATGAGCCTTTCTGGCAGTGAGCCCATCTACAATGAGCCACCCTTTGTAAGAATCACCTTAATCAGTGTCATCTTTACTAGTGTTTATATATTGAGAATTAGCATTCTTCATGTTTTTTCTCTTCTTGGGTTTTCCACGTGAATTCTGGTGTCTCTTGTGTCTGATCTGATATGTGCATATGCTTTGGTGTTTATCTATTTTATTAATTCTACTAATAATTCTGAATTTGAGAATTAAGCTAAAAATTAATTATTGTTGTCAACTGATTCACCCCCCCCCCCCTTCTCTTAGTTTCTCGGATATTCAACAATTGGTATCAAAGCTTTCATTCCTTGATATAGAGCTTAACCGCTTGAGGTAGATCCTGATCCGATGGCACACAAATTATCTATTCCTATCTTTGAAGGATCTTATTATAGTTTTTGGAAAGTGAAGATGAGAGGTTATCTAGTTTCTTTGGGTTACAACACTTGGAAGGTTGTGGAGACTAAGTATGTTCCACTGGCCAATGGTTTTAACACTCCAGATGATATTCAAGCCTATGAAGAAAATGAAAAGGCAAGGTATGCTATCTTTAGTGCGTTATCAAAAATTAAATTGACAAAATTTATGTCTTTGAATACTTCTTATGAGGTTTGGTAGAAGGTGAAAGACATTTATGAATAAAATGAGAGAGTTAAGTTGACAAAGAGGCTAACAACTAAGCAAAGGTATGAAAACCTGAATATGGAAGAAGGAGAAGACATTGTAAGATATTTTGAGAAAGTTGACAATGTTGTGAATGAAATCAAAGAACTTGGAGGCATATTGTATGATGTAGATGTTGTTGACAAAATTTTGATGAATTTACCAATGACTTATAATGATAAGATCTCAACTATTGAAGAAACCTATGAGTCGAAGACTTTCACTAGAGAACAACTATTTGGTACCTTGACTGCATTTGAAGTAAAAAAGTTTTGAAAAGACAAGGACAAGTCAAAAACAACATTGAAAGCATTTGAAGATGGTCTGGATGATGATGAGAGACCGAATGAGATGAAAGAAAACTTCATAAGGAAACTGAAGAAAGGCACCAGCAAGTACAAAGGTATGTTACCCTTTAAATGTTTTAGATACGGAAAGATTTGTCATATTGTCACTAGATGTTTGAAAAAAGGAACTAGACAAAAGTTTAGGGAAAACAAGAGAAATTTAAATAAGAAAGCCTATTATGTTAAGGGTGATGATTATATCTTAGATGATGAGTCAAAATATAAGAAAGGTGATTGTTTATTTCTAGTTGAAAAGGATGTTCCTAAGTTTGATATTTCTAAGACTGTTGCTAATGCATTTCATACTAGAAGAGATAAGAATGAGTGATTAATTGATAGTGGATGTTCAAATCATATGACTGGTGATAAGAGTAAGTTCATAAAACTTGAAAAATACGATGGAGGTTCTGTTAGGTTCGGAGATGATCAAATAGGTCAAATTGTTGGAATTGGTTCAATTACTTTTGATGGGAAATATAACACTAACAATGTATACTATGTGAAAAGTTTGCATCAAAATATTTTGAGTGTTGGACAGATGTGCAAAAATGGATATAATATTGTTTTTAGGACAATGGATGTGAGATCCAGAAGGATTCCGAAATGGTTATTGTAGTTGGAAGAAGGACAAATGGAAATATGTATTAGTTGGAAGGAGCTACAAGACACTGCTTAATATCACAACCTGGCGACAACTGGCTATGGCACTGGAGGATGTGTCACATCAACTTTGGCAACCTGGTACAGATCAGTTCAAGGAGTGCAATGAGAGATTTACCAAGATTAACTAAACCAAAGAACAATATCTACAGGGAATGTCAAGTAGTAAAATAGACAAAGAGCACATTCAGAACAAAGGAGTATTTGTTCGTCGGATTACTAGATTTGATTCACACAGATCTTTGTGGTTTCACCAGAACAAGCAACTTGCAAGGTGAGAGGTATTTCATGTTACTGATTGATGATTATTCAAGGATGAATTGGGTTGCATTTATAAGAGAGAAGTATGAGGCATTAGAGAAATTCAAGATATTCAAGGCTAAGATTGAGAATGAGGTTGATAAAAAAATCAAGTGTTTAAGGTTTGACAAAGGAGGAGAATTCATTTCGGATGAGTTTAATGACTTATATGAGAAGCATGGCATTAAAAGACAGTTATCAACGCCCTAGGCACTACAACAAAATGGTGTAGTTGAAAGAATGAACTGAACTATACAAAAGGTAGCTAGAACTATGATGAAAGGAGTAGAGTTACTGAAAGTTTACTGTAGAGAAGAAATTCATACAACAACATACACTCTTAACAGAACTTTGTACCAAAGGAAATATGGGAAGATGTCTTATAAAATTTGGTATGGTAGAACTTCGACAATGAAATATTTCAAAGTATTTGGAAGCAAATGCTATATCAGTAGAGATGAGGATAATCTTGGAAATTTTGATAGTAGAGTAGATGAAGGGATATTCTTGGGTTACTCAACAAAGAGCAAAGCATACTAGTGTTACAACAAAAGGTTGAATAATATTATTGAAAGTGCAAATGTGAGAGCTGATGAAAATACCTAAAAAGACTCAAAAATAATAGCAGGATATGAATCTAATGAGTTTGGAGAAGAGAACAAAAGTGAAGAAATGAATGATCAACATGCTCTGACATCTACATCCAAAACCTCAAGATATATTCAAAGGAATCATTCAGAAGATCATATCATTGGAGATAAGAGAAAAGGTATCATCACAAGAAGCAAAGCGGCTCAAGAACAAGTCTTGTTATGTTTATTATCTGAAATAGAGCCTAAGACAATAGAAGAAGCTTCTAATGACCAGAACTGGATGGAGGCAATGAAAGAGGAATTGGATCAAATTGAGAAAAATCAGACATGGGAATTAGTTAACAAATCGGAAAGCAAAAATGTCATTGAAACTAAATGGGTATTCTACAATAAGTTGGATGAAGATTGAAAGGTTATAAGAAATAAGGCAAGGTTGGTTTGGAAAGGATACACTCATATTGAAGGGAATGAATTTGATGAGACTTATGCCCCAATTGCTTGAATGGAAGCAATCTGGATGTTCTCGGTGTTCGCAACAATTAAGGACTTCAAGGTTTATCAGATGGATGTGAAATCAACATTCTTGAATAGAGAATTGAAATAAGAAGTTTACATTGAATAACCAGAAGGTTTCGGTTTAAGAGATGATCCAAACAGTGTTTGCGGATTGAAAAAGGCCTTGTATGGACCGAAACAAGCCCCTAGAGCCTGGTATGGAAGACTAGACAAGTATCTGACTAAACAAGGATTTCAGAAGGGTTTGACTGACAACAATTTATACTTCAAGACAAATTCTAGTAAAATCCTAATTGTTGTGGTATATGTTGATGATATAATCTTTGGAGGAAATGAAGGCATGTGCAGAAAATTTGCTAATGAGATGCAGAACTAATTTGAAATGTCCATGATTGGTGAGTTAAATTTCTTCCTTGATTTGCAAGTTAATTAAAATGACAAAGGAATTTGTATTTCTCAGTATAAGTACATCAAAGAATTGTTAAAGAAGTTTGGGTTGGAGAATTCCAAACCGGTGTGTACACCTATGACCACCAGATGCAATTTAACCAAAGATGATAAATATCCTAAGGCAGATGCAAGTCGATACATATCAATGATTGGAGGACTATTATACTTGACTACTACCAAACCATATATCATGTATGCAGTATGTTTGGCAGCCAAATTTCAACAAGAACCAAAAGAATCACATGTTGTGGTAGTAAAAATGATTTTCAGATATCTTAAAGTCACAAAAGAGTTTGGTTTATGGTATCTTAGGAGCTCAAATTTTACCTTGATAGCTTATACAGATGCAGACTGGGCTGGAAGTGTTGATGATTGGAAAAGTACAAGTGGAGTAGCATTCTTCCTTGGGTCCCAGTTGGTTTCTTGGTCAAGTAAGAAGCAAGACTTTGTATCTCTATCTAAAATAGAAGTAGAATACATTGCAACATCTTCTTGTTGCACTCAGATTCTATGGATGAAACAAACTTTGAAGGACATTTGTGTAAAGTTTGATGACCCTATATCAATCATGTGTGATAATGCTAGTGCAATAAACATTTCAAAGAATCTAGTACAACATTCTAGAATAAAGCATATATCTAGCAGGTACCACTTCTTGAGGGAAAAAGTGTTGGATAATGAAGTCAGACTTGAGTATGTACCTACAAAAGAGCAGATTGCAGATATATTCACTAAGGTGTTGTGCAAATATACTTTTAAGTATCTCCAGCAGAAGTTAGGGGTATTACCCCTTTCCAGTTTGAACTAATGTGAATTTTGATGTGCATTGGTCCAGTGAGAAGCCTACATATTCTTTTTTGGACTGATGCTTGGGTGCTTCCTCTTAGGGGAGCATGAGTGAGTTTCTTAGGGGGATTTTTTGCCCACCTTTGTCATTGTTGTCAAAGGGGGAGAGAGAGTATAATGTTTGTATAATTTTTTTGTGTCTTGATGGATGTTGCCATCAATGATAAAGGGGGAGATTGTTAGCATTATGTTATGTGTTGTCATTGATGTCAAATATCATGGTCCGGATTAGGTCTAGATGTGGTACGTTAGGAAACAACATATGTATGAGATGGTGTTATGCATTTGGAGGTTTCCCAGAATTCCCAGATGAGTTGGCTTTTTAGAAGATATTTTGCTAACATTATTTAGTGTTATTCTTGGGTCCAGTTTAACACAGAAGTCAAGATCTTGATCCAAAAGTTGAGATTGTGCTAGGACTATTGTATAGCGTGTGGATGATATTTTGGGTCTGGATTTGGCAAATCATGTAGTGTGTTGATATGTGCATTCGATGAGGAACATTGTGATGAGTTCTACTTCTCATTCCTTCCCACCATCGAAATGTTTAGTGATAACCTATTTTGGATCCCTGTCTTGGATGACATTGAGGACCGTGTTTTTCCAAAGACAATATATATAGAGGTTGTTTTGGATGAGTGGATATATGGCTTTTTGTGTTGAAGACATGTGAGATTAAAGGAATCTATTTGATGTATTAGAGTTGTGTTGTGGATTGCTACCAGAAGAAGTTCTAGATTTGCGGATTGTGTTTCAGTGGTGGATTCTCTGGTATCTTTCTTTCTTCTTCAGAAGTGAGCCTTTTTGGGTAGTGAGCCCACTTGCAGTGAGCATCTTGGCAGTAAACCACCCTTTTTAAAAATCACCTTAACTAGTGTTACCTTAACCAGTGTTTATATATTGAGAATTAGCATTCTCTATGGTTTTTCCCTTCTTGGGTTTTCCACATAAATTACGATGTCTCTTGTGTCTGATTTGATATGTGCATGTGCTTTGGTGTCTATTTATTTTATTGATTATGCTAATAATTTTGGATTTGAGAATTAAGCTAAAAAGTAATTATTGTTGTGAACTAATTCACCGCCCCCCCTCTTAGTTTCCTGGATATTCAACAACTATCTCTCTACCATATAGAATTCAATTGTTCTACCTATTTTGTTGTTAGTAATGTAAGTGCCATTTCATAATTGTTCTATTGTTTATTCTTCTTAATGTACGTGTTGTTTCACTATAGTGCAAGTTATACTACATATGTTAGTTTATTTAGTATGGCTACTTTGAGGTTTTGCCAATATATTTTCTATGGTTGTAGATAATATTAAAGTTGTCAAATTCAAAGAAAATAGCAAACCATGAATTCTCATACAATTTAGTTACATTGAAAATATACAACACAATTATGAAACAACATATAATATAGGAAAATTATTTTTTAATATTTTGTTCAAGAATCACTATAAAACCTTACAAATAAACTTCCAAGCATTATTTATTGATGTTCTCTTTAATTATTTTGATTTCATTACTTGATTCATGTGACTCATTGTTTGCAAATGAAAAATGGAGATCAAACTAGATCTCAACCCGCAAAAAAAATAGTCACATCAAGATGGCCTACACATAAAAGAGGAGTTATATTCCCCCCAAATGAGGTAGCCCCAATTATTGCTAAGATCACTCCAACACCTATGCATACATGAGGTTTTGCACCTCCAAATAAGAAAAAAAGAACTATCAAAGAATGAGATTGGTAAACATCAGACATGACAAGGACTCTTCAAGATGTATAACAAAATGGTATATTGACAAGGGAGGCTACAAAAAAGAGGAGAATCCCAACAACCACACTCACCAACTGATTGGGTGGGATTACATCCACCTCCAAGCAAGGTCCACCAACTATGTTGACTGAAGATGAAGAGGCTCTTATTGTGGAATGGTGTAAAGAGATGGTTGTAGTTGGTCATGGCCTTGAGATGGTAAATTTGAAAGTAGTAGCCTAGATTTTCTAAGTCGTATGATGCAAATCCATATGGTCCTCAACAAATATAGAACTATGATGAGACTGGAATTCGAGTAAGTAAAAATGGTTTGATGAGGGTGCTAGATAGAAGAGGTAGCAAGAGTGTGTCCTTCATAATTCCTAAGAATTGAGAATGGATAACCATTCTTTGTTGTGTTAACATTATTGGGAAAATCACACCTCGATTCTTCTTATTCAAGTGTAAAAAGTGGCTTAAAAATAACATTGTGGGCTATGAATTGAGTGCTTGCATTGTATCCCAACCACACACTTAAATCCCAAAATAATTGTTTATGAATTAGTTGCACCACTTCACACACTCAATTCATGGAGGGGTCTCACTTGCTAACAAACACTTGCTATTTTTTTATGGTCATGAAAGCCATGTCACAATAATAACCATCCAAGAAGAAAGGATGTTGGGTATTGACTTGCTTATGTTGTTAATGCGCACATAGCATAAACTACAACCTCTAGATGTGAGTGTGTTTTGACCTTTCAAAACATACTTCAAATTTGAATGTGTCATGGCTAGCCAAGTATTCAAACATTGAAATCAAGAGGGTTGAATTGGTAAAACTAGGCAACAATGCACTTCAAAAATTGTTGATAATGTTCAATATCACAATGTTCAAAAGGACTGGCACATGGCCATTGAATGAAGAGGCATTGGTGGATGACATGCATCCCAATGAATCATCTATTTGGGTCTAATGGATTGATTTGTATTTTACAAGTGGTTTCCTATAAGACATCTAAGGTATAAAGGACAATAGTTGACAGTCATTCCTAACTTTGGTGATTAACCATGGTCATTTCCACAAACACAAGTATATAGAAATATACTTATAGTTGATCAATCCTCTTACTGAGACTAAAATTTTAAGGATATAAAGGCAAGGTTGGTTTGACATGAAAATCTCTCTCATGACAAAATTACCAAGTCCATATTGTTTGCACCCTTGTACCTACAAGACCAATCAAATTCCTCACACACATTTCACCATTAGAGTATTAGTACTCAATTAATCTAAAAATGGAAACACACCATTAGCTATAACATGTCGTCAATAAGAGATAATGCCAATTATATTTATAAAATTATCAATTTAATCAATCGAAGTGACAAGTCATTATGAAACAATTAGTTATTAGAAATGTTAAAACTATAACATTTACCATTTGAATCATTACAAACATCCAAAGTCATCAAGATACATTTAATGGTCAAAACATTAAGACTTTTTGGCTTGATCCAAAAATTTACACTACAACATCATGCATTTAACAAAATAAATTGGTGGGGATGTGATGGGGATTTTTAATTGTTCTAATCATTTGGCCATGAGATTCACCAAATATGTATTGGGGAGGATGACTTGTGCTTGTGATGCAAGAGCATCCCCGATCTATGAGCGATCTTGAATTAACCAAAAATATTTCCTTTCAGTTTAGTTCTTGTTCAATTCAGTGTGTAGTTTTTTGTGTTCTTACTAGTAGTTGCTTGCTTTTCATTGCAGATCCTATTTTTGGTTTCTAGGCAAGTTCATGTGCTTAATTCCATATTTTCAATCCATTTGGATTCTTTTCTGGCTAGTTATCACTCTCAGTTTACTATTTCTAAGCTTCGGGATAGTTCTTGTGCTTACTGGTTAGTCTTCCTTCATTACTACAGAGGTTCTTGGTGTGTCGATGTATTTGGGGTCTTTTTCGATGTTCTTTGGTGTGTGGCCGACTTTCCTACTGATCCGCACTTCTTGGTGGTTATTTTCTAGAACAATTTCTTTGATTCTTAGGGCCGACCTAGTTACATGTTTCATTTTCCTGCATTGGTAAATGTAATCTTTTGTGGCCGACCTAGATATGTTCCGGAGGGTATATATGATATTATCTAATCATTGGTAGGCAGGGAGGAAGTAGAAATCAGAATAAGGATTGAGATTGGTGATTAGTGATCTAGTTGATTTTGAGAGTCCCAGTTGGATTGTATCTAGATTGTAGCCTGCATGTAACCGGTTAACTACTAGATGTTCTATGATGATTCTATGTTGATAACCGGTTGGTTACCAAAGATTCTAAGACAATAAAATGATATGTTTCTATGATCTTGCTATGTTTTCTTGTTGCTTTCGTTGTGTTACTCTTGCTGCATAAGCCGATTAATTCTCTTTTGAGGGTTTTATCAGTTATGGCTGCATCAATTGGTAAAAGAGATAGTTATGAACCGGTTGGTGGAAGAGTTGTTTGTGAACCTTGAGGCATTCCTTTGGGTGGAAAAATCGCCTATTGGAGGCAAGTTGCACGTGTGTTCAATAGATCATTGAGGAGAGGCAATTGAAACTGGTAGTCAAATCGCCGAGTTGAGGTAGTTCACCAAAGCGGAAGAGGAGATGTCACCTAGAAGGACGAACCCCCTGAAGGGTAGAGTAGATGATGGAGGACTTCAAGAATGAGGTAAGGAACGAAATCCGGAATGCATTGGCTGGTTTGCAGAGGAACCCTGAATCTGAGGATGAGTATGAAGAAGTCAGTGAAGAGCTTGAAGCCAGTGAAGAGCTTGAAGAGGCTAAAGGACCAGAAGGTGGAAGAGAGGAAAGATTCTCGAGAGTAGTGGTGCAAGCAAGTAAAGTTCAGAAAGTAGTATTTTCAAACTTTTTTGGAACACTGAACCCAGAGGATCTGATTGATTGGATCGGAGAGTTGGAGGATTACTTAGAGTTTGAGGATGTCAACGACCTATAGAGAGTCCAGTTGGCACAAACTAAGTTGAAAAGGCATGTTGCCTTATGGTGGAAAGAATTGCAGAAAGACATAGTGGAGAATGGTGAAATGAAGATCACTTGGCGGAGACAGATGGTTGTAAGATTGAAGGCCAAGTTCATATCGGGAGACTATGAGTTGGAATTATTCAAGAAATTGCAGAACCTAAAACAAAGAAACATGACTGTGAAAGAATACACTGAGGAATTCTACAAGGTGATGATTAGATCAGGACATAGAGAGATGGATAGAGAAAAGGTGACAAGATACATAAATGGACTTACATTTAACATTTAGGATGAGATGAGTATGTTGAGGGTTTCCATAGTTGAATAAGTTTGCCAGTATGCATTCAATGCTAAGGAAAAGGTGAGAAGAAGACATCTGAATAACCCTAGAGGGAAGGAGAGATTCAAGGGGAAAATGAGTACATAGAAGCATAATGTTGAAGAAGAATCAATACCTAAGTGGAGTAAACAACCATAATAGAAAACATAGAGGAAAGGAAGTGGTAGTACCGACGGGAAATTTCTCGGCAAATGTTTCAAATGTGGAGAAACCGAACATAGATTTTATGAAATGTAGGCAGGGAATGGAAAGAAGTTGTATGGAAAATGAGGAACTGGAAGATGAAGTTACCAGAATTGACTGTACACCGAAGCAAGTAGAATCCCTTATGTTCAGAAGAGTCATGATGGAGCAGAGCAGTGAGGATATTGGATCCATTAAGAGAAAGAGTCTTTTCTAGACTATGTGCAAATCAAGTGGTAAGTGTTGCAAGGTTATTTTGGATAGTGGAAATACTGATAATTTGGTATCTGAAGAGATGGTAGTGAAGCTTGGGTTGAAGAGGCTTGAGCATCCTTGTCCTTATAAGGTAATTTGGTTACAAGATGATCAAAAGATAGAAGTAAAGGAGCAGTGTTTGGTAAATTTTAATATTGGGCCTTTTAGGGATGAGGTTTTGTGTGATGTTGTATCTATGAGTTCTTGAAATGTCTTGTTGGGAAGACCTTGGTAGTTTGATAGAGGAGCTATTTATGACTGTAGAAGAAACCTAATAACTATCAAGTAGGATGCGCAGAAGTTCACATTGACTTCTTTGAAGGAGAAAGAGAAGGAGGTGAAGAATCTGAGTCTTGAGAAAAGTTGCAGTACTAAGAAACTGGTTGTAGAGGTTATATCGAAAGATGGCATGAGTCTACAGAACGATCTGATAAATAACCCTGATGGACAGATAGAACCGGATGACAGAAAGCTTATGGTGGCAAACCAGATGAGATCTTGTGGTAGAAACAAATCAGATTTGCAAAAGAAAGAGATAAGTAAGCAAAGACAATGTGCAGATCTGAAGCAAAGGAAGAGAAACAAAGAGATTTAGGGGTTAGAGAAGTCGGTTGAGATCCCGGAGGAGCTAAAGAAGAGGTTTGCATATAAGGAAGATGTTTGGATCAGAATTGAGCATGGGGTCTTTATTCTAAATCCTTTTAGATGTTCATCAGTTGCCTCTCATGGAACATCTCTTTCTACCTGGGGTGTATGATGCAAGAGCATCCCCAGTCTATGAGCAATCTTGCATCAACCAAAAATATTTCCTTTCAGTTTAGTTCTTGTTCAGTTCAGTGTGTAGTTTTTTGTGTTCTTACCAGTAGTTGCTTTCTTTTCATTGTAGATCCTATTTTTGGTTTTCAGGCTGGTTCATGTGCTTAATTCTAGATTTTTAGTCCATTTGGATTCTTTTCCGGCTAGTTATTGCTCTCGGTTGACTGTTTCTGGGTTTCAGGACAGTTCTTGTGCTTACCAGTTAGTCTTATTTTATTACCAGAGCAATTCTTGGCATGTGGATCTATTTGGGGTCTTGTCCAATGTTCTTTGGCATGTGGATGACCTTCCTATTGATCCGCACTTCTTGGTTATTATTTTTTCGAAGAATTTCTTTGATTCTTAGGGCCGACCTAGTTAAACATTTCATTTTCCTACATTGGTAAATGTAATCTTTTGTGGCCAGCCCGGATATGTTCTAGAGGGTATATATATGTTATTATGTAATCATTGGTAGGCAGGGAGGAAGTAGAAATAAAAATAAGGATTGAGACTGGTGATTAGTGATCTGGTTAATTCTGAGAGTCCCCATTGGATTGTATATGGCTTGTAGCCTACATGTAACTGGTTAACTACTAGATTGTCTATGATGATTGTATGCGTAGACGTATAAAAATGACCACTTTCCTAAGTGAATATTTAATATTCATTTTATTCTCATTCCTCTATTTAATTAAATTAAATTTAATTAAATTATTCACATTCATCTATTTGATTAAATAAGTTATTAAATTTATTTAATTAAATCCACCTAAGTCTCTCATAGCCTTTAATTAAATAAATCATTTTATTTAATTAATTCCCCTTTCTCCCCTTTTAATTAAATTTACATTTAATTAAATTGTTCATTGCAAATAAATAAATCTAATTTATTTATTTAAATCCCCCACTTGTGTTTATGCAAGTTGCATCTATTTTTGTTGAAATAAAGCAATTTATTTTAATTAAAATTACCCTCCATCCACTTGCATTCTCCTACATTTCCCACTTGCCTCTCTAAACTCTTTTCTAGATTCTTCTAATCACTTCTAAATTAGCCTAACCCATTTCCTAAATATTGTCACATCCCTAAACAAAGGGAAGTCACTTCTCAAACCCTCAAAGTCTTTGAAAACCATTAGAGGCTTTATGTCTTCAACAAGTTAACCTTGAAAGTCTTATAAACCATTAATGGCTAACTCAACCCTCTTGCATGATTAGATACTTTCTCTCTAACTCAACCCACATCTAACCCAGGGGTCTCATCAAGCATTCATTGCTTTGACCATGGTTATTCCTTTAACCCTTGCACAAGAGTTTATCCTTTGGGTAAAAGATTTATCCAATGGATAACCTTAACCGTTACCTCCTAAGGTAACTATGAGGTCTTCTCAAACATTTAATGCTTCTTACATCTCCTCTCAAGCAATCTTATGTTGACAATTGTAACCATTTCATTAGTGAGAATTGAGTGCATGGATTGATAACTTTCAAACTTGGCCCTTGATAAGATTATCCAATCTTGACCATCCATTGCCCTATTTTTACTATAAATAGAGCCCTCATTCCCTCATTTTGATATCAAAGTCTTTAGCATCACACTTATAGTTATTTTACTAAGCATTTAGTCTCTCTTTGAATAGAAATAATTTAATAAATATTTTAGAAGCATTTCTATTATCATAGATAATCATATTAAGCTAGTGTATCATGTTAGGATAGTTCTTTTACTAATCCTTTCATCTTATCAGCATATACATGCTAGTTTAATTCATGTTTGTTAATATCATGCACATTTAGGATTGCATTCATAGTAGATTGATCAAACATCCCTCATTATCATGATTGTCATCCCTAAGTCACTTTTCTCAAAGATCTGAGAGAAAAGGCATTGGCTTGAGGGGTCTTGTGAGATAGAGAACAATGGAACATCCCTTGGGAAGTTGAGCTATTCCATATAGCTCCATAACTTGCACCAAGAGTCCCATTGGTGTGTGGACTAGTCTTGATTTCGTATTTTTCGTTTCATCACACCACTTTTCCCGCACACATTTCTGGCGCCCACCATGGAGCATAACCCCATTTATCAAATCATTTTTTATGTAGGACTAACTTTGCAAGTACGCGGAAAACTTGAATTAGCACGTGGATACCATCCTCTAGCACATCTGGTCTTTTCTTCGATGCATCCCACTCACTGTTTAGCGTGTTAGACCTAAAACTTAGCGCGTCCCACCTTAACCTTAGCGCATAGCAGTTCTACTAATTCATGTAAGCCTTAGCACTTTAAAACATCAATGTAGTGCATTCATGCAACAACGTAGCACATCTGGGTTTTCGGCTAGCACATCGGTTCCATTTTGTAACGCATCTGGTCTACAGATTAGCGCATAAGAGGCACAGAAATAAAAACAAAATTGGAACAAAGCCAAAAAAATTAGACTTGTAGAAGTCCACCTTGAAAATTCTTATCGCTAACTAGTTTTTATTGCAGGTCACTAACATTTGTTTGCAGGGTTGGGAGATTCCATTTTACTAAGTTTTAGGCTTTTGATTGAATTTGTTTATTTCTAACTTTGTTGAGTTAGTTATTTGAAGTTTTCTTCATTTCCTTATTAGTAAAATTTAACTCATTTTCCTTTTGGGTAACTTAAAAAGGAACAACAAACAAAAACCTTACCTTGCTTTCATAGGAAGAGAAAACACTTCAATTTTGGGTTTTAGAAAGAACAAGACAAACTTTCTTTTTGCAAAGTTTTAAAATGAACCTCACCATCCTTTGGTGTCTAAAAGGATCCATTTCATTTTCTTGCATAAGTTAAAGAACCTCATTTTTCCAAGTTCTAGATAAAGAAAAAGAGGGAAATCCTTTCCCTATCGAATTCATTTTGTTGACCATATCGAAGAATTTATTTTTTTGACCAATACTTCATTACTTAGATTAAAAAAAATCACTGATTTAAAAGTTAAAAAGAACACCATGCCTTTTTGGAGCAACATCTCCCAATAGACTTAGAAAACAACTGAATTGTAAGGTTAAAAAAAATCATTTTGTGCCTTGTCTCGAAAGTGGAAGGTATATGCTCTCCCCTTAACTGGGTGACCAAAAAGCCAAACCAGTCTTACACTTTCAGTATTTCAAGCATTTACAACCTTTAGAAGGCCTTCCCTCCCGAGTTGCTCTTAGAGTGCCATTTAAATGGTCAATGAGAGGGGAACAACCTAAGTGGGAAATGACTTTATCGCCAAGTGTTTCAACCCACTATAATCAAAAGTGAAGGGTGACAAAAGTCCCTTCAATGGTTTTTCTCAGCAATTAGCCTTCCCCCAGTATCTTTATGATATGTAAAGACTTTGTTCTAAAGGTTGGGAAGCCTCCTGAGGGAGTTTATCACTAAAGACCGAACATGAAACTTGATTACGAACATTAGAAATAGAAACCTTGAGCCGAGTCAGTATCCAAATATCCTCAATATCATAGTGCAAGGGTGGGGAAGAATCCGCCCCCAAGATTACTCACCATATATCTCCCAAGATGGCTTCTCAATTGTGAAGCAATTCACATTGAGTTAATTTCTGGCAAAAGGCAAAAAAATGGGCGCACCCTAGGGGGTGACATGACTGTTTGAGCTGAAGGAGTATAACAAGACTAGTGGGCTATGGTATTGTTGATGACGTTTGAATAAAGAGTATATCTCAATTGTATTATTTGTATCCAAACCTGTGAAAACATTGGGATTTGAACACATCCTCGTAGAACATACACTCTTTGTCTAGAATAGGCAAAAATGGTTGTCTTTTTTGTGTTGTGTTTGCATTTTATACTTCAGAAAATTATCCATCAAAGTTGAAAAAGTGTTGAAAATTTCTGGAAAAACCAAAAAAACAAAACAAATAGAACAGTTTAGCACGTAGGAGCAATATCCTAACGCATTTGAAGTAAACTTTAGTACATCCAAGCTAAAACTTAGTGCATTTATTCTTAAAACTAGCGCATAACCATCTGAACATTTGGCAACTTCTCACTAGCACTCTTAGGCACCATATTAGCACATTGAAACATCAACCTAACACATTGGGGGCAAACTGTAGCGATTTGAGTCTAAACATTAGCGCTTATTGAGGACATATTAGTGCATAACCATTCATGTCATAGCAAAATTCAAAACTCTGGTTTAGCGCGTAGCACAGGCAGCTTAGTGCATTAGTGGTTTTGAATAGCGCACCTAGATCAAACTTTAGCACATCCAGTCTTTGTCTTAGCGTATAGGTAAAACTAAGAAAAATTGAGAGCAAAACTGAGCATTCTTGAAAAATTTTATCATCAGTTTTGAATACCCTTTTAGATCTTTAGTTGACCTCATCAGGCAAAACTTGAGTCAAAATGTCAGAAAATATTCCAAACAATCAAACAAGCCATTCTTAGAACAACAGTTGTCAGAATCCAAAACTAGCTAAGGATAACACTTTCTCCTATCAAAATCAGGTAACATTATCACGTTGATCAAAAGGTCTGCCAATTAAATGGATTCCATCAACAAAACATGCCTAGTTTAAACCTAATTTGTCAGATAGAGTCTCCATATTGGGAAGCTCTTATTCCATATCATTTGACACACTTTGTCGTGGGGGGGCATCTAAACCTTCATTTGATAAAGTAGGCTTAAGTTTTCAAAAAAAAAGTATCATAATCCAACCAAATCAAAGGAAACCATTGATCACTCGTGTATGACCACTCCTCATATTTTGAGAAGAAAAAGTCTTCATCACAACACTAAGTTGAAGAAATGACAACCTAGTTCCCAGAAACTTGCTAAACGGAATAGATTTCTCTACATCAATCGACAACTCTTCAAATCATATCGCACATTTCTCCATCATATGCACTTATATCTTCAAGACAAGTCAAACGAATTTGATGAAGAACCATTGAGAAGTAGAGCCTTTTGCCAAAAATAAGTATTCAGTCAACGCTTAAATCGTGGAGGAAAAATCAATCCATCTTTCTTCCCAGAAGTTTGCATCACTTATAACATAGCTCGATTTGAACCACCAACCAAAGAGGAGTTTGTCCCCTTTGTCATGGAAAGTTTCTACTAGATGTCCGCTACCACTCACTCTCAATGAAACAATCAAAGCAAACCACAACCAAAATCCAGTATGGGTCGAAGATTATCAAACCCATTCGATTACACCGATCTAGGAGAAACAGAAATCACTAAAGAACTCCTTCAAGAATGTCAAGAAAACCCTTTGTTTCAAAAACTTATGGAAAGGCTCATGCTAACAAGCAAAGGAGTTAGACTTCCCGAAGACTTCGATACTGAAATTTTTAGGACAAGGTCTCAAAATTATACTTATCAAGAACAATAGAGAGAAGAGGAAACATGTGACCCTAAGAAAAACATACATGAACAAAACATACCTGAACAACATAACATACCAAGACACACACATACCCGAACTAGGGATAACGAAAGGGAAGAACCCTTCCCTCGGCAAACAAATGTGCCCTTGGTTGCTCTTACACAATAAATGCAAATGCTACAAAGACAAATGCGGGACATGCAACAGGGGACCATAGTACGGTATTCCTTAAACAAAATTTGTCCTTACCCTTTTGAAAAGAGATTAAACATGATACTTTTTCTCCCGAATTCAGATTTACCCAAATATGATAAATATGATGGTAAGAGTGATCCCCGTGATCATGTTTGGGAGTTTTGTACCATGAGCCTTGAATTTTCCCACGATGACACTTATTTGATGAGGTTATTCCCAAGAAGTTTGGGAGGACAAACAATGGAGTGGTTATCCAAACTTACACCTCCCGTCAGATCCTTTGATGATTTGGTCAATAAATTTATCACTCAATACTCTTACAATATTCAACATGCAATCACCATGCTATATGTATGTAATACCAAATAGAAAAACAATGAAACATTCATGGTGTTTCTTCAACGTTGGAGATGGATGGTTTCGAGATATCCTCGAGATGTGCCCGAAAAGGAAAAGATGGGAATTTTCATCGACAATTTGAATAGTGAGATGAGTTATATACTCAATCTCCAATGCATACCATCTTTTGCCAAGTTAATCGAAAATGGAATCCAGGTAGAGGAAGCATGTGTCAAAAAGGGAACATTGAAGTTCTTCAAAGAAGGAGCTAATTCATCCAACTCTCACTTTAATAATCAGAACAACAATAACAACTTAGACAAATCTAGGTTCTGGACCATAAACAAAAAATGTTGGTAATGAGGGAGGAACTGATGCTAATGATATAAATTCCAAACAACCAGTATTGGCTTTATCAGGTAATCCTCAGGCCACCAAGAATCAAAAGGGTGTTAACCAAAGCACTAACACTTATACACCAAATACCAATATGGGACCTTCAAATACAAACAACACCAACAATACCCAAGGCAACAACACAAATCAAGGACCTAATCCAAATTCGAGGGGTAACACCAACAATTTTCCAAATAGACACATTTACACACCTTTGGGGCAATCCTTAGAATCAGCATTCTGAGAACTACTGGCAAACAAGATCATCACATTACCAGCCATAAACAACTTCGAACCACAAATTAAACCACCTTGGTGAAATGACTCACATTTATGTGATTTTCATCGGAACAAAGGACATCACACAAATGACTGCATGAGGCTTAAAAACATTGCTCAAGACATGATCGATCGAGGTCATTTAACAGTTGATGGTCTCAAAACAAATGGTGATCATGACACTTTTAAAAATCCTCTTCCAAATTACAACAAAGAAGGAGCTTCATCATCAAACAATACACAAGGAGCTCGCATCAATCATCTGTACAACAACACTATCAATCATATCTCAACAAAGGATAATCAGATAAATGTCATAAAAATCAAAGACAAACAAGACCATACATCAATCAATGTGACAACTCGAGCTCAAAAATATGTTCTAAAAGGGCATACATCAACATCAACCACTATCCCCAAGACTCAATATGATTTGGTAAGTCAACTGTGAAGAACCCTTGCTCAGATATCCATACTTGAGTTACTCAAACTTTCACCAAAGCATAAAGACATCCTAGAACAAGCACTAGTTGAAACAAATATACCTCAAGATCTGGATTTGACAAATTTCAAGCCATGGTGGCTCACATGACAGGGCCTCATAATCTCACCTTTTTTGAACATGATAATATCTCTTTGAGTCATCCGCATGATACTCCCCTTCACATTGAAGTCTTAGTCTACAAACATCGAGTTAAAAGAGTATTAATAGATGGAGGAGCCAGTCTCAATATATGTAGCTTAAAAACTTATCTGTGCATTAGGCTTCTCTGAGCAGTCTATTGATCCACACAAAAAGATCACCATCAAGGCATATGATGATGAAGAGAGATCATCCAAGTGAACAGTGATACTGCCTATTCAAGTAGGACCAATACAAAGAGACACTGTGCCAAGTCTTAGACATAGACCTCACATATAATATTTTATTGGGTCATCCTTGGATACATTAAATGCAAGCAGTACCATCAACTTACCACCAGTGTGTCAAATTTCCATATAATGGGCAGGAGATTTATATATCAATAGATAATAACCCCTTTCAACATTGCAATGCTATGGGGGCAGCACAAGACAACTTGGTTCCACACAACAGGGAATCTCAAGCTTCCTCAGCATTAGATCAGCATCAAGAAAAGCTCAAATCTTTATCCATGGATTTCAAACAAAAAATGAAAATCAAAGAGGAAGGCATGGGAGAATACTCTTTCTAACCCATGTGTCTAACCAACTTACCGGCATCACCAAGATCTCATGGACAACCTTCTACATCGACACATCAAGAAACACAGCCCATCACCAAGTTTGATGGCAAGTTCATTCAATTGAGTACATTAGCACATGAATCAGAAGAAAAATACATCCTTAGTTGGCTATACAAGGATGAAGGAGAAGACAAAGCTGCTACTATGGAAGTAGCTATACCATTACAACAGTATGGAAAAGGATACCTAATCATGCAATGGATGGGGTACAATGGAAAAGTACCTATAGGCAAGCATCAAGAAGGCATCATAGAACCATTGGACCCTCCTTCATAGTTTTCTAAAGACAAAACAGGATTGGGATATGGACACAGTCTACCCCCAAAGTAGAAGCCAAATAAATATCAAAAAACTCAATGGAAAGCAAAGAAGAAATGCACCGAAGACTCATGGCAAGAGGCCCTATACCAAATAGAAGAAACAATAGGGAAAGAGTGAGAACACCAAGAAAAAGAGAAACAACAAGAGGAGTTGGTCATTCAAAGAGAAGAAGCATCTTATGAGGAAGTACACCACATTCAGGAACCTGTTCCAAACAAGGCAGAATCACCCCCTGAAGAAATCACTACTCCCCAAGGAGAGATGATATATGAACAAATGAAAAGAGTACAAGCAGGTTCTGAATACAGAATCAGAGTAAACTATCAGACTGGCATCAATTATCAGGGATCTCTTTTCACCTTACAGCATACCTGTCAGCAACACTGAAAGACTCTAGGACAATACTTCTGAAATAGACTCTAATGACTATGAATGGGATAGTTGTTCAAATGTTACTGAAGATATTCCTAAGAGTACTATTCATACACCTCTTTCTCAAGAAGGACAAGGCACAGAGTCTAGACTGCTTGAATTTGGTCAACATATCTACGAAGCCAAAGAAAACAAGCAGTGACACTACAAGCAAGTCTACACGGAATATGATATCATTGAAGACCTTGACAATATCATTAACTTATCCAATATCCTAGACAACCTTAACTATTCCTCTATCATGACACTTACCGTAGCCGACCTCAACCCACCCAATGACTCTTTACCGCTTGTATTTCTTGATCTCATAGACTGGGATGAACCCAAAAACCATGACATACCTATTTTCCCAAATCACGACTCCATTATCCATTACCTATGTACTATCAACCTGGAAACAGACTCTACTAGCAAACAAAGTGATTATATTTGCAATCAGGAGGGTGCCAAGTCTTTCAGTCGCAAAAATGAAAGAAATAAAATATCTAATGCTAAAAACCAGTCAATGGCAGCACTAGATTACAAAAAAGTCAAAATAAAGGATGCATCTGAGGGTGAAAACCTTTTTAAGGCACCTAAGGATGGGAGACTTGACACTCTTCCTGAACACTATTAGGAGGGATCACCCATATTGATTGAGCCCACTCAATCAATCAACATTGGTACAGAAGAAGCAGCTAAAAACACACACCTAGCAGAATCTTTGACAGATGAAGAAAAACCAGTTTATTAGATTCTTCAAAGAAAAGAAAACCAATTTTGCTTGGTCCTATGTAGATATGCCCGAGATTGATCCAAACTTAATCATGCATCATTTATCTATTGCTCCAGGAGCTAATCCAGTCAAGCAAAAATTGAGAAAGATGAATCTGCATGTATCATTAATGATCAAAGCTGAACTAAAGAAGTTATTAGATGTCGGATTTATCCGACCTATAGACTATGCTGAATGGATTTCAAACATTGTGCCAGTTTCAAAACCAGATGGAAGCAACAGGATATGCACAGATTTTAGGGATGTTAACAAAGCTTGTCCAAAGGATGACTTTCCTATGCCCAACATCGACATAATTGTAGACCTCATAGTAGGCCATGCAATGCTATCATTAATGGACGATTTTTTTGGCTATAATCAAATCAAGATAGCTCTAGAGGATCAAGATAAAACTGCGTTCACCTGTCCTTGGAGAACGTATTGTTGGAATGTCATGCCTTTTGTCTTAAAGAATGCTAGGGTGACTTATCAAAGAGAAATGATGACAATCTTTCATGATATGATGCATACCTTCATGGAGGAATATGTGGATGATTTATTGGCTAAGTCATTTACTCGAGCAGAACATCTGGGCATATTAGAGAAAATATTTCAAAGGTTAGAGAAATTCCAAGTCAGGATCAACCCTAAGAAGTGTGTCTTCGGGGTAACATCAGGCAAATTATTAGGCTACATTGTGTCAGCAAAGGGCATTGAAGTAGATCCAGCAAAGGTACAGGCCATCATGGAGATGCCACCTCCAAACAACATTAGCCAACTTAGATATCTACAAGGACGGCTACAGTCTATCAAATGATTCATAGCCCAATTAGCAGATAAAAGTCTACCATTCAATCATTTTCTACATAGAAACATACCATTCAAATGGGAAGCCAAATGTGCATAATCGTTCTATCAGATCAAGCAATATCTAATGAACCCACTAGTTCTAGTACCACCCATAGCAGGGAAGCCACTTATTCTCTACATATCAACAATGGACATATCATTAGGGGCACTGTTAGCACAAGAAGATCAAGAAGGCAAGGAACGAGCTATTTATTACATCAGCGGGACATTAAATGGATATGAGCTGAATTACACATTCATTGAGAAGGCTTGTTTAGTTGTGGTATTCGCCTCTCAAAAGTTTCGACATTACATGATAGCTCACACAATTAAGCTAGTAGAAAAAAATGATCCTCTCAAGTATTTACTCAGCAAAGCCGCACTCACATGCAAACTAGCTAAATGGGTTATGATTCTCAGTGAATTTGATATCCAATACACAAAGTGTCAGGCTATCAAGGGACAAGTAATTGTAGATCAATTAGCCGAAGCACCACTACCAGATAAGAAACCAATGGAGTTCGAATTTCTAGATAGGGATGTCCTTACTGTTACCACCAAGCAATGGACCATGTACTTTGATTGTTCCTACACTCAACATGGCTCAGTTGTCTGCATCTTGTTCGTCACTCCTGAAGGACACACCATTCCAAGATCATATAGACTCATGTTTCCATGCACAAATAACATCACTGAGTATGAAGCACTGGTCGTAGGAATCAAAATGGTTGTAGAATGGAGAATCATAGAATTGAAGGTCTATGGAGATTCCCAACTGGTCATAAATCAAATCAACAATGAATATCAAACAAAGGATGACAAGTTGCTACCATACAAAAGAATAGTAGATGACTTCAAACAGTATTTTGTACACATCACCTTCGAACAAATTCCAAGATTGGACAATAGAGCAGCCGATGCGATGGCTACTATCGCTTCACTGCTACAAATTCCAGAGCAACAAAGTCATTATGAGTTTCTGGTAGAGCAACTATTTTCCCCAGCCTATGACAATTCTGCATCCCATGTTATCTATGCCTTAACCGATTCAGAATCTCCTTTATACAGAATAATATATGAGTATCTTAAAACCAATAGCCTACCCATTGAACTATCTCGGAATCAAAAATGCAACTTTATCCATCAAGCTGCCCGTTATACCCTAACTGTTGATACCCTTTATCGTCGAGGTCTAGATGGTACTCTTATTCATTGTCTTGATCATAATGAATCTAACTCTTCTTTATAGGAGCTTCATGAAGGTATCTGTGGCACACATTCAAGTGGTCCTACTCTCGCTAAAAAACTTCTGAGAATGGGATATTACTGGCCGACAATGGAGAAAGACTCTTATCAATTTGCAAAGAAATGTCGTAAATGCCAAATCCATGACAATCTTATCCATGCACTAGCACAAGAATTGCATCCATTTACAACACCTTGGCCTTTCTATCAGTGGGGACTTGATTTAGTAGGAAAAATACATCCTTCATCTTCAAATGGACACAAGTTCATTATCACTGCAATAGAGTATTTTACAAAATGGATTGAAGCAGTCCCAATGACCACAGTAATTGGAAAACAAATTGCCTCTTTTATTCTCAATTATCTGATCTACAGATACGGCATCCCCAGTTCCATCATCACAGACAATGGGCGTCCCTTCAAAAACCAGGATGTGCAAGAACTATGTGAACAATTCAAAATCCAAGATCGTTTCTCTACACCTTACTACCCACAGGGGAATGGTCAAGCAAAGGCATCAAATAAAACAATATTAAAAATCCTAAAGAAAATAGTAAATGATGCAGGAAAGGATTGGTATGTGCAACTCAATCCGTCACTTTGTGCATATAGGACTAGCATCAGGACACCTACATGAGCTATGCCATATTCATTGGTGTATGGATTAGAAGCAATTTTACCTCTTGAGGTAGAAATTCCATCACTCATAGTATCTTTGAAAGGCCTCATTCCAGATGAGGAGTATCGGGTCAACAGATTGTGAGAACTAGAGATTCTGGATGAAAAATGCCAACATGCCTATAATCACCTCAAAGCATACTAGTAGAGCATGTACAGAAGCTACAACCACAAAGTCATCCCTAGGATTTTTAAAGTTGGTGATCTCGTACTCAAAGAAAATCCCCAAAATCAACAGTATCGAGAAAAGAAGGGCAAATTTGAGCCTAATTGGTTGGTTCTCTATGTCATAATATCAACCTATGGATCAGGTGCCTATCAGCTAACAACTTTAGAAGGCGATGTGCTTGACGAACCAACCAATATCATCCATCTAAAGAAATACTATACTTGAGGGGTCTAATGCATGGAACAAGTGAAAATACAAAAAAATCAAAATTTTTTTTTGGAAAAATAACAAAAAAATCAAAAACAATAAAAAGGTGCAATAAAAACAAATGGTGGAAACCTGGCAACAAACGCTACTTGTGAGGGAACAACTTCTCTATCTATCATTACTCATATCTTTTGTATCCAAAGTCAAAACCACTGGCCATCGCCCAACACTTTATAAACAACATTATCCTAGACATACTTAGCGAAGTCATGTCCTTTCTTATCTAAATATTAGTTTGTTATATCCCACCATGGCTTGGTAATTACTATACATATCTACATCGATTGGTATCTATAACTAGGGGCAAGATTCATCTGATTGCAAGCAAACAAGAATCACAACATGTCAAGCAAATCCTGTTAAGCCAAAGCTCAAACAACCAAGAAAGAAAAACACTGATCCGATTAACAAATTCAACACACATGATGGATGATTTTATGAAGTGTAATTTGTTGACATCTTGCATGAAGTTTTGACTATTTTTGCACTTGAAACTTTTGAATTATTAGATCCCCTAAATTTTCTCAACAATGCATCGAGCTAGAGAAAGTGGTTGGAGACTCTGATATTTTTTCGTTTTCTGTCTGTGAGGCGATCACTTGTACTGTGCAAATACTTGTCTTGAGACGTGATTCAAAACAAATCACTGAAGACATTTTTCCACTTTGCACATACAAATGGTTCGATCGTGTCTGTTTATACGCAAGCAACACTTAGGTCGTCTTGGTTCAAATATACCTCGACGCTTGTGCCATCTTGCAATATCAAAATCCATGTAAATTTTTCTCAAGTTGTTATGGTTCAATTATACCATTATGCTTGTATAAATTTTCAACATATCAACAGCTCAATGATGATAAACACAAAGAAAGCAAAAAAATGTGACTATACAGGAATGACAAACAACATAATGAGGATGATCAATTATTTACATATCATTTTACAAATTAGTTACATATCATTTTACAAATTAGTTGCATATCATGTAAATTTGCATTTAGTTGCATTATCATTATCATACATCTCATTTTCAAGATACATCTCACAAATCAATATCATTGCATCTTCATCAATCATATCAATCAATATCAAATCAAAAGCATTCATCTAAGCATCACATCATCATCATAGAACCATCATATCAATGCATAAATCATCATCCATAAGCACATCACATGTAGATCAGAAAATCGATGTCGTATATATATATATATATATATATATATATATATATATATATATATATCTCAAAAATGGTCAAAATATACAAAAGATGTCATGTCGGTCGAAATACAACACAATGATCAAAATGCAATAGAGACAAGTCTCTCAGGTATGACTATCTCCTGAGGCTGATGGTCTTGCAGAAGATGTCCCAGCTCCTGGATCTCCACGTGGACCACGTTGAGAAGGCCCTGTAACACCTCTGCTCTCTGTCCCTGACTGATTCCAAGCTGATCGACTAGCGGTAAAACTAGGAGCCCTCTGCTCTCTGGGGACTAGATCCTCATACAGCCGCCTATAGTACTCGACCGCCATGGTAGTGTACCGTATCTCCCTCAGTGTGTCCCGCATCAGGGCATCAACCGTTGCTCTCTGCAGTCTCTCTGCAAGCTCCTCTGCTCGACCCTGACGCTCTCTTTGTATCTCGCTCTGCAGTAATCTACATAATCTAGCGCTATTGAGCCAATACTTGTGCCTGAAGCTGTTGCACTGTCATTTGTAGGGACCTAATCTATGTGTCCTCTTGGTGGGTGGGTACCCGAACCTAAATAGGTACATGTGTCGTGGTACCACCCATACCTGTCCCTGTCCTAGGTGTCGATGGAGGTAATACATTTGATCTCCTCCTCTGAGTTAGTCGCCTGAACTCATCCGTCCCACCCACAGCTGCTATCACCTTGCCTGCCTGGCCAACTCTACCAGCTCCAACCACCAAACTTCCCCTCCCTACCTTACCAACTACTCTCCTGACTAATCCACCTCCTCTCCTCCCTCCATCTCCTCCTCCAATCCTCCCTCTATCTCCTCCATCCCCTCCTCTATCTCCTCATCTCCCTCTACCACCTCCCCTCCCATCTCCCTCGTCATCTCCTCCACCATCCCCATATCCCTCCTCCATCTCCCCTCCCTCATCTCTCTGTCTCCCTAGCCTCTCGGGCTGCTCATCCTCATCATCATCAAAAGAAGGAATCATCTCCGCGGGATTTTATATTCGTGCTACGGCATAAGCCATGAAGAGCACTCCAAACTCCTCTGTCATCCCAACATCTACCACTTCAAACCTGTAGTCCCATATCTGTCCAGCCAAATGCATATACTCCTCCACAGCCGCTGCACTATCAATAGTTGGACCCCACTCTAACACATCCTGCCTTTGATGAGCATATAAGCATGCTCCCTGTGGTACACCCTGTTGTCGACCATACTGCCGCTAAACTCGGCTGTGCAAGAACTTCTCAATGATAAAAGGCATATGCCCTATCAAGTATCGCGACATGTACACATAGAGCATCTCTAGCCCATCCTCCGCCCACACCTCGCAATCCATCTACGGTCTCCAGATGACCGTATCAATGTCATCAAGCACTCTCCTCCAATGCTCTAGCTTGCCCAACTTACGTTGGACAACTATCCATGTATACCCATATGCATAAGCCTGACCAATTGGCCTATCCTTGTTTGCAAGTGGCCTCACTATGAGAATGTGCTCCCAAGCCCACACCTATAATAACGTGACCCCGGTTGATAAACTGTTGTATCCTAGATACACCACCTAGTGCAAATCTCTATACATATGGGCCAACATACAAGACCCCCATGCAGACCTACGACCCTGTGTCACCATATCCTCTAGCACCAATCCCCATCCCACTACCAGTCCCTTCGACCTACGGTCGGGACACAAGAAGCCACCTACTAAACCTACTAGTACAGAAGGTAGTGGAGCATAATCAAAATCTATAAACTCCTACCAGGGGATCTCATATTCGCAAATTTGATCATCATGAAATATCCAACAAAGAGCCTCTATCCCATCCTCCTCTGTCTGCTCATATGGCAATAATGCCCCTATCACTGGAATCCATAGAATCTGATAACAATCCTCTAGAGTGACTGTCATCTCGCTAGTAGCCAAATGAAAGGTGTTCGTATCACTATGCCACCTCTCTGCCAAAGCTATCAGCAAACCCCGGTTAATGACATATCGAGGCATGGCCAACAAAGAGCATAATCCACACCTCTCAATGATATCCCTATCTACTTGTGTCAACCAAGGAATCAGAGACCATGGTCTAGGAAATCCCTCTCGCGACTGAAGTACGCCAAGTCATTCCTGTAATAGCAAAACATATCCAAATATCAGTTCCCACATCTATCTGATATATCTAATCAACTTGAAACAACGAAATATCAAATCAAGTTTCATATCAAAAATCGAATCCCATATCAACTTGAAAATCAAGTTTCATATCGAAAATCAAATCCCATATTGAAATCAAAACAAAATCAACTTGAAACAACGAAATATCAAATCAAATTTCATATCAAACATCAAGACCCATAACGCAAGCACCATATCGAGAATTCATATCAAAAGATCCATATCGAAAATCAAGACCCAAATCGAGAAATCACATCAAAGACCCATAACGCAAGCAACTCAAAAATCCATATCGCAAGAATCATATCAGGAACCATATCGAAAATCATATTAGACATCACATTCAAGGCAAAAATCAAAGATCCAAATCAAAAGACAATTTGGATCATCATTCAATCAATCAGCTTAGTACTTCAACAACAAAAGCAATTTCCCAATCTATCACAACTTGGACATCATCACAACCAGCACAAAATTGGCTAAACACCCATCCCAAAACACTTGGTAGACACCCACCCACCCCCAAATCATCTTCCTTCATCTATTTTTCCCTCGTAGCACCACCTTTCTAGCTAAATTTTTTGCTCACGTGCTAAGAAAACCCTCCCATGCGCTAAGCTGCCACCCATGCGCTAGCTAAACTCGACTATGCACTACAAACTTTACCCTATGCGCTAGGTTTACCCTACGCGTTATCAAAATTACCCTCTGCGCTAACCTGCGAACACTATGCGCTAGGTTAACCCTACACGCTACCCTGTTCCCCGCATGCGCTACCCTATTAGCCCTATGCACTATTCTATCCTACGCACTACTCTAAATTTGCGATGCACTGCCCAAAGACTCCTAGATGCTACCCTACTTGTTAAACCCTACGCGCTAACTATTCTATCGTATGCATTACGGGACAAACCTGACGTGCTAAACCGTGAAAATTCGACACAAAAAATTAAAAACGTGCCCAAAATCGACAAAACAAAAAGCAAAAGGGGCAAATTTTGGATGACTTACAGGTGGACCATACATGGCGGGCCTCCGGTATCGACAAACGCACTCGAATCGGTGCGAAGCATAGGGAACCGACATCTTGTCACTCTCCAAGTGTCACTCTCACAAGAAGTCAATGGGTGCAAATAAAACAAATGAAATCACTTTTTACCTTTTATAGGGTAAAAGTCAACTCGGGTTAATAAGTGGGGCATGTATTTTGCTCATTTTTCTCACTTCGACCCCTATCGAACATCATTTTTTTGGGAGATGAATCAATTAAAACGCATTAAACACAGACAAAATTTAAAAATGCGATCAAATAAAAAACGATTATCAACTCAACCAAATTTTCAATTTTTTTGATTCATCTCCTGAGGGGGCATCATTAATATCATTCATCAAATATGGGGCACGACATCGACATCTCAACACGAGCATCATATCCGACAAATTTTCTTTGAATCAATATGTGCACACATGTCACTTCAAAGAGGGGCAAAATATAGATGTATAAAAATGATCACTTTCCTAAGTGAATATTTAATATTCGTTTTATTCTCATTCATCTATTTAATTTAATTTAATTAAATTAAATTATTCACATTCATCTATTTGATTAAATAAGTTATTCAATATATTTAATTAAATTCACCTAAGTCTCTCATAGTCTTTAATTAAATAAATCATTTTATTTAATTAATTCCCCTTTCTCCCCTTTTAATTAAATTTACATTTAATTAAATTGTTCATTGCAAATGAATAAATCTAATTTATTTATTTAAATCCCCCACTTGTGTTTATGCAAGTTGCATCTATTTTTGTTGAAATAAAGCAATTTATTTTAATTAGAACTACCCTCCATCCACTTGCATTCTCCTACATTTCCCAGTTGTCTCTCTAAACCCTCTTCTAGATTCTTCTAATCACTTCTAAATTAGCCTAACCCATTTCCTAAATATTGTCACACCCCTAAACAAAAGGAAGTCACTTCTGAAACCCTCAAAGTCTTTGAAAACCATTAAAGGCTTTATGTCTTCAACAAGTTAACCTTGAAAGTCTTCCAAACCATTAATGGTTAACTCAACCCTCTTGCATGATTAGAGACTTTCTCTCTAACTCAACCCACATCTAACCCAAGGGTCTCATCAAGCATTCATTGTTTTAACCATGGTTATTCCTTTAACCCTTGCACAAGAGTTTATCCTTTGGGTAAAAGCTTTATCCAATGGAAAACCTTAACCTAACCTTAACCCTTACCTCCTAAGGTAACCATGAGGTCTTCTCAAGCATTTAATGCTTCTTAAATCTCCTCTCAAGCAGTCTTATGTTGACAATTGTCACCATTTCATTGGTGAGAATTGAGTGCATGGATTGATAACTTTCAATCCTGGCCCTTGATAAGATTATCTAATCTTGACCATCCATTGCCCTGTTTTTCCTATAAATAGAGCCCTCATTCCCTTATTCTGATATGCAAGTCTTTAGCATCACACTTATAGACATTTTACTAAGCATTTAGCCTCTCTTTGAATAGAAAAAATCTAATAAACATTTTAGAAGCATTTCTATTATCATAGATAATCATATTAAGCTAGTGTATCATGTTAGGATAGTTCTTTTACTAATCATTTCATCTTATCATCATATACATGCTAGTTTAATTCATGTTTGTTAATATCATGCACATTTATGATTGCATTCATAGTAGATTGATCAAACATCCCTCATTCTCATGATTGTCATCCCTAAGCCACTTTGCTCAATGATATGAGAGCAAAGGCATTGGCTTGAGGGGTCTTGTGAGATAGACAACAATGGAACATCCCTTGGGGAGTTGAGCTATTCCATATAGCTCCATAGCTTGCACTAAGAGTCCCATTGGTGTGAGGACTAGTCCTGATTTCATATTTTCCGTTTCATCGCACCACTTTTTCCACACACAGTATGTTGATAACCAGTTGGTTACCGAAGGTTCTAAGACAATAAAATGATCTATTTATGCGATCTTGATATGTTTTCTTGTTGCTTTCGTTGTGTTGCTCTTGCTGCATAAGCCAGTTAATTATTTTTTGAGGGTTTTACCGGTTATGGCTACATCAACTTGCTTGATGCAAGTGTCAACAAGGCCAAGATTGTGGGATTGTGGAGGATTTTACGAAAAGAATTAAATTAAAGTGGTGGATGAGGAAAGTAGAAATTAGATCCGTCTTCTTACATTTTCAAGGGACCATCAATATTCTTTTGTAAACAGAAGAAATGCAACACTTGATATAACGATTCAATCATGTTGCAAGCACCTTTAAGATGTTGAGTTTGATTTTTTCAATATTTAAAAAAATGTAACAATAGCTTCAAACTAACAATAAAAGTAAATGAAATGCTTACTTTGACAAATAAGAGATTGCCAGCTAAATTTGCATAATAATATTTTTCTTGATATCAAACTATCATGATTTGGCATATTAAGCATATGAATTAACTGAAATGAGAACATGAAAGTAAACGAATTTATCTAACTCAATACTTCTTCATATTAGATCTTGCTAAACATAATCATATGAAAGATAGAGAAAGGTTTAGAGTCTACAAATTTTTTTGCTTGTCTATATAGATCTCCAATCAAGTCTCGACATATTATGTGTGAGGGAGAGCATCATTAAGATACTTTTCCTCCAACCACAGACCTGACAGTCTCCCGCACACCTCCCTCTTAAAAGTGACCCTACTCTTCGCAAAGGTGCAAACACAAGATTAAGTCTAATTGTCATATGAGCTTGGTGTTTAGATGCCTAAACAACTCTAATTGGCCACACACTATAACCCATTGACTAGGTTATGCATCTGATCTTCGTGAACTGACAGACGCAAGTAGAAGTTTGTGTCACATTGACCAAAGGTTTTTATTTACTTTCTAAGCATGTCACTGGTGTAGTCAACCCATCCCTACTCGACTTGACACTTTCAACTCTCGTTGCTTACAATTTGACCCTTAACTTAAGACGTGCTAATCACTGCACTCTACATGTATTAAAATGTATTATCACTGTACTCTTCGTAGCTTAATCAAACTTCTCTGCGTACTAGGGTATTATTAATGCATTCTCTAAGTAAGGAAGGCTAAGTTAAAACCATTAAACATAGTTCTATTTCAGTGAGCTTCCTACAGGTTTTTTAATGTTTTCTCGTGTGAGTCATGGTAAAGATTCTTAATAAAGAATTTAGGTAAAACTAAGAGCTTCTCTGCTAATTTCCATGAGAATAAAGTTTCTTAAACAACTGAACTGACTTATTAATTTTGGGATGAAAAAAAGGCATATAGATAAAATCTATCAATCTAATTTTAGTAGTATATTGATTCTTCACAACATTTTTATAATTGTCCTTCGAGGTCATGGATAGATCCACACATACTCCATTCACACATAATAAAAGCGGGCATCCCTTAGCATTTCTATCTAGCGAAACTACATCGATAAGATGAGAAGAAAGTTCATTGAATCGATGGGCATCTTTGAATCTGAGACAATGCAAAGTTGATCTAGTGTTATGCCTTTTGCTCCACCTAGAGCCAAACTCAATGCCACATATATGAGACAAAACATCATTCTTGTTTGCACTTACTTGTAGTGCTTCCTTTGAAAACTCAAGTGAGAAATTTGTTTGACTATGAATTGAAGACTTGATATTCAGTGCTCCTCAATTCAATGTATACCAAGTACAATAATCAACAAAATAGAATTGTGCGTCTACAATTTGACTAAATAAGAATTAAAAAAATTATTAATGATTGATTTCAATAGACTAGATTTACATAAATTTGATTGTATGGAAATGTTGAATAATGATCTTATTTATAGATTTTTCTAGGGAAAATCAAATGGAAGATTGAGATGAGGTCAAGGATTTGAGGTTGAAAATGAAAATTTGTCATTTGAAAGTGATAAGGAGATAATGATGAATTATTTAACTCAATTGATGATAATTATGAGGATATTCTTTTTTTTTTAAAGTTTCAAATAGAAAAAAGAAAAAAGGAAAAACATATATAAAATCAATAATATAATATAATAATTTAATTTCTCACTACTCCACTTAAATTATATAATATTATAATTTTAATATTAATATATCATTTTATAATATTTAATATAAAAAATTATTACTATAAAAAATTCTTAAAGATAGAAATAAATGTTTTTCATTTTAAAAATAGTTTTTAAATATGAATTTATAAACTTACTTTAATTACTTTTAGAAAGGATATCCTTCTCCATTGACAATTTATTATTTAATATTTTAAATAAATTTACATTTTTGTGAAAGCATATCTTTATCCATATCATTCTTATGTTTATTTAACATAACATAGGATTTTTAAATATTGATAAAATATTTACAATTTAAAATAAATAAATGACTAAAATTATTTATATAAAAAAAACAAATGGACAATGTTTTTCAATTCATTATGGAAGTGTAATACACCTCTCAGTGTAATTAAATAAAAACAAAGCAAAAATTCATCTCAAGGGTGGTAACCCTAAATAAGTCTATTCCCACAACACAAGGTCCTTGAATCGATATCCCTCTGAAACACTAGGTCAACCACCATGAACCCTATCAGAGACAACTTATCTCAGAATGGACTTAGATTTGACTTTAATGACAACTTCACCTCTTCTCATGTACGCATACCTCTCCCCAATGATATCCTCCTCTCCTTCTAAGGGTAGTGAAGTCTCTCCATCCACTTAGATTCACAAATATAATTAGACTATATCTTAAAACCGTATTAATAATATAAATATCAAAACATTATATCAAATATTTATTTGAAACAAAATTAATTCATTTCAATATAACTCATCTAATTGATGTACATAACTTCACATGTGCAATAAAAAAAAACTAAAAAATTGTTGAGTGGTAAAGATACTTCACAACCAGTCTCCAAATTTAAAATTTATTCTTTAAGATTGATTTCTGATTGGTAATTAAGAATCTATTTATGGGACATGCTCAAAAGGACTACATTGTATACCATTTCCTCTTTGGATGACAATTTGGTTCAGTTTGCTCACTAGAGAAGGTCATTTACATAAGTAATTTCACTCAATTAAATACAATTGTGGAAACAGGCACTGATTTAAGCTTTTTTGGTTCGATATCTGCAACGTACACAGCAATACTGAAAACACCAACAGATGGCAGCCATGCTGTGTTCTCCTCAACATAGAAAATGGTCGCCCACCGTCTCACCCTTCACAGATGATGAGTAAAATGATGAAAACAGTGTGGAGATGGATACGGGATGTTGCATTCTCAGTCTCCCTGCTGCTCATGCTTCCTTCTGCCATATCTTTCTGCAAATTCTTAAACTTGGTCAATCTAATATTGTTTGGAATCCCTATCAATGTCAAGGGAAAAGTGGTTCTCGTTACAGGAGCCTCTTCAGGCATAGGCCAGGTGATCCAGAATGTTGCTTTGTTTTGTTTTACACTCCACAAATGAATTGGGCAAAAAGAATTTTAAGGATCTTGGGTATATTAGAGCACCATTTGAGTCAGGGGACCTCACTGAACTTATCAGAGTTTCAGTTTCACAATTTTCAAAAACTGTTTTAGTGTTGTATGTATAAGAAGTTATTGAATTGGGCATAAAGAATTTTGAGGATCTTGAGTATATTAGAGCACCAGTTGACTCAAGTGGCCTCACTGAACTTGTAACAGAGTTTTAGTTTCACAATTTTCAAAAACTTTTTTTGTGTTGTATGTATAAGGAAGTTATGGGGATGGTTGTATGTTCATAAGCTTCTAAAAACTATTGGAATTATAGGTGTGTTAAACACTCTCTGTTACGGGCCTGTAGTTTTGAAGTGGGATGTTTAGATTTTTGGTCCTTTGATTTAGCTTTGATTTCTTGAGTAATGGGGATTTCTTTATTGCAGTGTATAGCGAAGGAGTATGCTAAGAGAGGTGCAAAATTGGTTCTGGTAGCGAGGAGGGAACACAGGCTGCAGGAAGTAGCAGAGGAGTGCAAAGTCTATGGTGCAGAGGATGCCCTAGTTTGCCCTGCTGACTTGACAAATCCAGATGATTGTAAGAAGATTGTGGACTTCACAATTGCCAGCTTTGGACGTTGTTAAGTGTCTCTACTCTTTCATCTGCACATATTATCATGTTTGTCTATTTACTGTCAAAATTTGTAGAATGACTAGTTTTTAATTCAGTGTCAATGTTAACAGAGCATTTACATGGCTAGATAGTCTGATTTGTCTGGTGGCTTTCACTCAGTCTTATCCCTTAAAATGCCATTTCAGTGAGGCAGAGCAGACCTCAACAGCAATGTAACCCTGGTGGATTGTATGAGGAACTGTATTGAAACTACCACCCTCATGAGTTGAATTAGCATGAGTGAGATTTTAGTATATAATATATCACTCAGTGATTAGCCTTGTAGCTTTTCTTAAAATAGGCAGTTAAGATGTTATGCATGTAGTATGTACCATGCATAATGAAGCTTCAAAGCAGGCTCTAAAAGCCCCTGATTGTTTACTAACCTAACTATGATGTATTACAAGGGCTGAAAAGTTTGCTAACTTCAAGTGAAAATTCAATGGGATATTGGGAAAGTGCTATTGAATGACAATTTCCATTGTCAATGTAGATCTTTCATAGGTGGGTATCTCATTTTGATGGAATCTGAAACTTAGTTCAGATGATGAAAAAGTAATTTGGTGAACACTGAAAATGCCAAGTTACTAGGTAAATCGTTTGTATATACATGTGGAGATGATTTTTTTAATGTATTGCAGAACTGACAATCCTTCAATGTACTAATCCAGGCCATGTTCTTGACTTGAACTATGTCTTTGGTGTATTACAGTGAATGTTCTAGTCAACAACTGACAATCCTTCATGTATTAATCCTGGCCACGTTCTTGAACTTTGTCTTTGTTGTATTACAGTGAATATTCTAGTCAACAACGCTGGAATTGCTGGAGGGTCTTTCTTTGAAGAATATAAGAGTTCATCCCAGTACAAGAAAATTCTGGTAAATCTAACTTCATTTTTCAGGGTATTCAAATTTTCTCTTTTTTTTTTGTTCTCCAAATCACAAATATGGTTGATCAGAAATAAAACAATAGGATAAGGACAGCAAATCTACTCACTATCTTTTGCACCGATATGAGAATGCAGGATACTGATTTCTGGGGACATGTATACACAACCCACTGTGCTTATGAACACCTTCGGCGCACCAAGGGTCAGATAATCGTTACAGATTCCATGACTGCATTTCTTCCTTACCCATATTTGGCAGTTTATAGTGTATTTTCTCAACCTCTTTATTCCTTTCTCATACCAACATTGATTACTTAAATCCTATTTAAGTCTGAATTGGAAGAAAAGAATTTCCATATTAACCTCAATAATTTCTTTTTTTTTTGGTTTTTTTTTCCAGGCATCCAAATCAGCACTTTTAAACTTTTTTGAGACACTCAGAATTGAATCGATTGGTAAACCCATAACAATTACAATCGCATTTCCTGGTTTTATACACTCTGAATTAGCAGCACTTGAATCCCCGGTAAGAATTTCATACATCAGTTATCTGTAAAGTTCACCATACCTCAGTAATCTGTCATTTTCATTAGTATTATCCATATGGAATCATCTAATCCTATTTGGAGTATGTGGGCTTGGTCCTATATGGAGAATGTGGGATTGGTCATAGAAATTTTCAGCATCTGGTAACCCTGCTAGATAGAAATCCTCTGTTTTTTTTTACAGAAAAACTACTCCATAGCAAACTTCAAGAGTGTACTAGTATCATTCACAAGAACATAGAAGAAAGTAAGGTGTAAATCCACTATAGTCCCTATTGGGTTTAGTATTGAACTTTCTCAAAACTTATGCATTCCCTTGTCCACTATAGTCCCTATTGGTTTAGTATTGAACTTTCTCAAAACTTGTGCATTCCCTTGTCCCTATTGTTGTGCTTATTGCTGCTTATTGCTTTAACTTGTTTAGATGTGCATTCCCTTGTCCCTATTGTTTATTGCTTTAACTTGTTAAGGTCATACATCTGAAATCACACTAATATCTGAAATGACACTAATAGGTGGGCTAGTTCCTTGTCCCTATTGCTTTAACTTGTTTAGGTCATACATCTGAAATCACACTAATAGGTGGGCTAGTTCCTTGTCCCTATTGCTTTAACTTGTTTAGGTCATACATCTGAAATCACACTAATAGGTGGGTTAGTTGACAACTGGCTTAAGCTTAGGTTACTCATCTGAAAGTAATCTGACAGCACACTAATAGGTGGGTTAGTCGTTCATCTGAAATCACACTGATAGGTGGGCTAGTTGACAACTGACTTAAGTTTAGGTGGCTCATCTGAAATCACACTAATAGGTGGGTTAGTCACTCGTTTGAAAACGCGCTAATGGGTTTGAAAACGCATTAATAGGTGGGCTAGTTGACAACTGGCTGGTGGCTCATCTAAAATCACACTAATATGTGGGCTAGTTGCAATTGATTTAATCCTAGGTAGCTCATCTGAAATCACACTAATAGGTGGGTTAGTCACTCATCTGAAATTACACTAATGGGTGGGCTAGTTGACAATTGGTTCAATCTTAGGTGGCTCATCTGAAATCATACTAATAGGTGAAATCATACTAATAGGTGGGCTAGTTGACAATTGATTTAATCTTAGGTGGCTTATCTGAAATCACACTAATAGGTAGGCTAGTTGACAGTTGTTTAAGGCTAGTTTAGTTGACAGTTGTTTAAGGCTAGTTGACAATTGATTTAAACAGCATACTCTAAACTTTAACTTACAAATGTAGCTCATAAAGATGGATAATGCTATTTCTTTGCACAATTTCAGGGAAAGGTGCCATGGTGGTTCCCTCTAATGAGAACAGAAGATGCTGCCAAGGCGATTGTGGAAGCTGCATTGAGGAAGAAACGACAAGTTATAACCCCAAGCTGGTATTCGGCCTTTCTGTGGTGGAAATTAACGATCCCAGAAATACTAGAGTGGATCCCAAGAGTTTTCATCTTGGGAAAACCCCCAACAACAACAATAGAGACCATGTGCAACGTTCTTTTGGGAAAATCTAAGACGCAATCACTGTTTGAAAGACTAAAGCTTTCTTGATTTGTACGAAATACTATCAAATAGAATAGTGTCTACTCAAGATTAATAGTAGATGAATAATTTCTATTGAAAACTAGGTATGTTCTTGCTGAATACCATCGACAAAGCTTGGCACAAAGTCATTAAAGGGAAAAATAAATAGAAGATTTAAGATTTTCCGTTTCACCTTGTTGAAACGATGATCTCGGGATACAAACTATCACTTGTAGAAAAAATTAGATATTTGTTAAGCAAATACCTTGACCCCTTGGGTTCAGCTCGTTTGATTCCGGTTTCCATTCTAGTCTAAGTCGTGGGTTTCATTTGCAAATCTTTTTAAGTTATTTTATTATTTTTATATGTTTTTATATTGAAGCATCAAGAATCGATTTTAAAAAGAATTCAATTATATGCACATTTTATCCTCAGTAAAGATTTATAAAAAATTCTTCTAGGTACAAAGGACATTTTCAAGAATTCAAAGAGTGATCTATTTAAAATAATAATTATAAGATTAAATAAATGTCAATAAAAAATGAAAGTCGGGTGTCACTGAATAAAGGGAGGCAAAATGACAGAGAAATACAAAACAAATTGACAAAAATAATAATAATAAGATTAAATAAATAATAAAAAATGAAAGCCAGGTGAATAAAAGGGAGTCAAAATGACAAAAATAATAATAATAAGATTAAATAAATAATAAAAAATGAAAGCCAGGTGAATAAAAGGGAGTCAAAATGACAAAGAAATAGGAAACAAATAGTGAACGACAAATAGTGAACGACAAATAGTGAACGTGAAAGAGAAGACAAAGTGACAAAAAAGTAGGAGAGAGAGGATTCCACAAATAGTGAAGGTAGAAGAGGAGATAAAAGGATGAACATCAAGATAAAATGCAATTAAGTTATTATTATAATATTTTTAAATAACTTTTTATACTAACCAAATTGTGTAAGAGTGTAATATCAATATATCAAGTTTATTATGTAAAAAAATAATTTAACAATTATTTTATTCAAAAGCTTAATTTTAGTGAATACAATAAATATGGTATTAGAATAATGCATGTATTGAGGTATAAACAACAATTAATGGACATCAAGAGGTTAAAGAGCATTCAAAATTTAATTAAAAAATATATATAGAAAGTGTTGTGCGTTTGTGTTAGAGAAAAATAGTGTGCATGCATCCATCATAGAATTCAATAATAAGATTGTTTAAAAATATTTGAAACACTCTCAATATGATTGAGGAATTGATGATCAAATTCACATATTTAGGGATACATTTTTAGTGGGATCTATACTTTTAGTGGTAGATGTTGACATTTTTCTGTCAATAAAGTTGTAGATCCAATTTGAGCAAATTCTAATTGTTTTTCATAACTTGCATGTTATGCACATCTAGAAAACCTGCGTGTTATGTGCATTGTTTAAGCGGCAACGATGCGGCTATTTTCCTTTCAGGCTCTTTTTTGAGTTGACCGGTTCGGTCAGTCAATTCACTTATTTTTCATCGGTTGGAAGGCTCCTAGTCGTTAGCGGGCCGATTTTCCCCTTTTCCTCTTACCAGTCGTTGGTGGTTGTTAGCATTTGGCATTATAACAGACAATGGAAGATTGTTGGCATTTCAACAAGGATATTGAGAAGGTTGTTGATGATTATGGATATAACTAGTTAAGGATGTTTACTGTCTTAATATTATTATTTTGTCATTGATGCCAAGAAATTGATTTTCTAATTCAGTATGATGTTGCCATATCTTGAGAAGTATGATTTGAAGAGTATAAAGATGTCGGTAAAAGACACAGAAAGATTATGATGAATAAGATGATGAATAAGGTATTCAATGGGCAATTATTACCGAGTCAAACAATGATGAGATCATGATGTTTAGATTGTTTTGACATCATACATATGTTGTAAATTGTAAGGTTAATACTATACCATGTTACCAAGCAAAGAACCTAGTCAGTAAACCCTAAGGTTATCGCTATCGGTTAATGAAGGCGGAATGTCTACCGAGTGAAGTTTAGTATTTACCGAGTTGTAACCAAGTTGTAACCAAGCTGTAACTGAATGCATTAAATGTTTACATGTGTTATTTAATGAAGGAAGCTGATGAGCTGGAACTGATTAAATGATTGGTATGCCATAAATATAGTTTGTTAAGAATCTATGACAATGGAAGATCGGCAGGAAGATCTACAGTTCAAATTGAACCGCAATACCCTAGCACAAGTTCCAAGAAATATATGCAAGTTCCAAGGCAAGGTAAAACATTTTTCAGATCGAAAGATGCATTGAACCTGGTCAAGCATGAAGATCTGATGGCTATGATTGATCATGGGAAATGTGATCAAGGAGATTAAGCAGTTAGCTAATTGTTTATAAATAGGGAACTATTGATAAACAATGTATGCGGGCAAGTGTATGCACAGGGATGCTACATAGTGATTACCGAGCACAGAAGCTTGAAGACTTGTTTGAATAACAGAGTATAGAAGCCCAACAAATGGACAAGATTAGTTCTATGTCTAGATTGTATTGAGCAAATAAGAATCTGCTTTAACATTTTAGATGTGAAGTTGTAGATAGATTTTATTACTATTATTTTGTGAAAGTGACAGAAAATCTCTTAACCGAGTGGACTTAATAGTCTTATTTGTAAAACCCTCTAGTAAGGTGACATTCTGATTGAGTGTTTGAAATCCTTTAACAAAGTCACTTCTAACAAGGTGAAGATCCTAACAGATCTGAGGGAAATCCCTTAACCGGGTCACATCTAGCAATGTGTTTGTAATCTTTAACAACATTTGCTTTTAACCGAACATACTCTAGAAGAGTATATTTCTTAGTGGGTCCGAAATCCCACAGTGGTTTTTCCCTATTTGGGTTTCCACGTTAAATCTGGTGTTATGAGGTTTATGATGTTTATATGCTTTTGAGTTTGTATGTTTTAGCAGTTTTGGTTATATTACTAAAGTATATGTTACTGAGCTTGAATCTGATGTTTTTATCCAAGATTAAGTTTGTATGATTCACCCCCCCCTCTCATCTTGTTGGCTATTGGATCTGTACTTACATTAAGTATTAGAACTATCAATTGGTATCAGAGCTTTGGACTCCAGAAGAAAAGTTTAAAGGCACTTGAGTTAAAGATCCAAAGATGTAGAAGAGGGATGCACCGAAGCTGAACAAGTCAAGTTTCTCTACATGGTAGAAAAGAATGAAGCTACATCTATCAGGAGTTGGAGAATATGTTGTATACTATCTGGAGAACGATTTTGTTACATCGAGCACCTATCCATTGACAATGGAAGAGATAAAGGCAAAGCAAGAACATATCCAAGCAATGATTGAAATAACATCTGCATTGACCAACTCAGAGTTTAATGACCTAGAAGGCTACAATGATGCAAAGGCAATGTGGGATAAGCTCATATCAGTATATGGAGGAGATGAACATGTTCAAAGAGCAAAAGTAGATAGTCTAAGAGGACAACTTGAATCTATGAGGATGAGTGAAGGTGAGAACATAACTTAGTACAGTACAAGACTAAAGGAGATTGTCAATCAAATCAAAGGAGCAGGTGGAACTATTGAAGAAAAGGATATAACATGTAAGTTGTTAAGAACCCTTCTACCAGCTTATGCAATCTGAGTCTCTGCAATCAATGAATTGAGGTTTGTACCTAATATGCCAGTTTTTTTAGATGTTACTATTGGTAAGCTACATGCATTTGAGTTAAGTAACTTTGATAACAGTGGATCTTCGGTAAATAAAGTTGAATCTGCATTTAGTTCTTTTCATCTTGACGAATCTAATGATTACAATGAAAGAAAGTATAAGTACACTGAAGGAGATCGCAGTAGAGCAAGTGAAAGATTTCGTAAGAACATGGAAGAAGTACACAAACTGTATGAGGAAATCAGAAAGCAAGAAGAGTTTGAAGCACTATTAGCCAAAAGGTTACTGAGAGGCAAAGGTAAGTATAAAGGAAAACTACCTTTGAAATGTTTCAATTGTGATAAGATAGGACATATGGCTTCTAATTGTCTTGACAAAGATTCTATTGAAAAGAGAGATTACTGAGATGACAGACAGAAAGACAATCATTACAGAGGACACCGAGACTTTAGAAGAAGAGATAGAAAGACATGCTTAATAGCCAATGAGGAATCCAATGATGATAAATCAGATGAAACTAATACAGAGGAAGTAGTTTATGTGGCTATCAAAGATGGATCAGATGAAGAAAAGTATCAAGAAAAAGCCCTAATATCTCACATAAATACTAATGATTCTTGGATCATAGATAGTGGATGCTCACATCATATGACAGGAGATAAACACAAATTTGTTATATTAGAAGATTATGATGGAGGCTATGTAAGATTTGGTAATGATGCACCATGTCCGGTGAAAGGTAAAGGATCTATAACACTTCTTGACAATGCAAGATGCAATGATGTTTATTGGGTTGAAGGTTTGAAATACAATTTGTTGAGTGTAACACATCTAAACAATACAGGTTACCGAATAGAATTTCATAAAGAAGTTGTCAAAGTCCATGACAAGAATGGAAAGTTAGCTACTACCGGGACACAAACAAAAGGTAACACATTTCACCTTGACTCAACTCAGAACAAGTGTTTGTATGCAAAGATAGATGATACCTGGTTATGGCATAAAAGGTTTTGTCATGTAAATTTTGATAATCTGATCAAAATAAGCAAGAAGCACCGAGTAAGAGGTCTACCAAGTCTTGAAAAACCTGAGAATGTTATGTGCCGAGGATGCCAGATGGGTAAGATGACAAGATCAAGCTTTACAAGTAAGTCTTACAGTTCTAAGGGAATTTTAGATTTTGTGCATACTGATCTTTGTGGTCCTATGAAAGTTCAAAGTTATTATGGTGATAAATATTTCATATTATTTATGGATGACTATTCAAGGATGATGTCAATAATGTTTTTAAAGGAAAAATCAGAAGCCTTTCAAATGTTTAAATGGTACAAGGCAAGAGTTGAAAATGAAACAGGAAGACAACTGAAATTTCTTAGATCAGATAGAGGAGGAGAGTTCACATCTAATGAATTCAACTTATTTATGCAATGATCATGGTATTAAAAGACAAGTCTCTGCACTGAAAACTCCACAGCAGAATGGAATAGCTGAGAGAAGAAACAGATCTATTGTGGATTGTGCTAGAACACTGATGATTGAAAAGAAAGTGCCACAAACATTTTGGAGAGAAGCAATAAGAACAATAGTTTACACCCTGAACCGAGTACAATTGAAGAAAGGTACTTTGAAAACACCATATGAAATCTGGTATGATAAGAAACCTAATGTAAGTTATTTTAAAATCTTTGGAAGTAGATGCTATGTTCACAAAGATGATAGAAATGACAAGTTTGATCAGAAGAGTGAAGAAGGAACATTTCTAGGTTATTCTTCTAGAAGCAAAGCATTTAAATGTCTGATCAAATCATCTAACAAAATAGTAGAAAGTGCAAATGTGAAAATTGATGAATTTGTAAAAATAAATGATGAAGGAAATTCCAAGGAACCAGAAGACTATGATGAATTTGTCTATGTTCAACCGACAAGTCTTACCAAGAAGACTGTTGAAGACAATGAAGAGAATATCCAGTTACCGAGTGATGAAGAAGATCATACAAAGCCTATCGAGCCTGTATTAGCCAAGTATGTCAGAAGACATCATGCACCAAGTCAGATTATAGGAGATAAGGATGATCCAGTGATGACAAGGAACAAACTGAGACAGAACACATGTCTGATATCTGAATTTGAACCGAGAATAGTGAAAGAGGCATTTAATAGTGAAGATTGGATAAATGCTATGACAGAAGAGATTGATCAAATCAAGAAGAATGACACATGGACACTAATCCCAAGACCAAAGGACAAAAATTTAATCGGTACAAAGTGGATTTTCAGAAACAAGCTAAATGAAAAAGGAGAGGTCATTCGAAACAAAGCAAGACTAGTTTGCAAAGGTTATGCTCAAGAAGAAGGAATTGATTATGGTGAAACTTTTGCACCTGTTGCTAGACTTGAAGGAGTAAGAACATTGTTGGCATATACTGCTTTCAAAAACTTCAAGGTATATCAAATGGATGTCAAATCTGCATTTCTGAATGGAATATTAGAAGAAGAAGTTTTTATTGAACAACCTAAAGGATTTGTTGAAGACAATAATAAAGATCAGGTATGTAAATTGAACAAAGCTTTATATGGTTTGAAACAAGCACCTAGGGCATGGTATGAAAGATTGCACTCTTATTTGATTAAGATTGGTTTTATAAGGACAAGTGAGAACAACAATATGTACATGAAGAATGATGAAAATGGAATACTGATCTCAACCATATTTGTTGATGATATTATATTTCGTGGAAATGACTCTCTATGTGAGAACTTTGGAAATGAAATGAGCAAAGAATTTGAGATGTCATTAATCGATGGAATAAAGTATTTTATAGGTTTACAGATACTGCAAATGAAAAATGAGATTCTCATTACTCAATCCAAGTACATAAAGGAAATCTTGAAGAAATTTGGAATGAAGGATTCAAAACCAGTAAGTACTCCTATGACTACCAACTGTAAATTATCAAAAAATGATGAATCTGCATCTGTTGATGAGACACTTTACCGATCCATGATTGGAAAGCTACAATATGTTATTCACAGAAGACTAGACATAGCACATGCAGTAGGTATAGTTGCAAGATTCTCTGCAGATCCTAAGGAAACACACATGACAACAATCAAAAGAATTTTTAGATACTTGAAAGGCACTGAAGATTATGGCTTAGTATATCAGAAAGGAAATGATTTTGATTTAAAAGTTTATGCTGATGTTGATTGGGCAGACAACATTGATGACAAAAAAAGCACTAGTGGAGGAGCTTTCTTTTTAGGAGAAAGACTAGTGAGTTGGCTTAGCAAGAAACAAGGATGTGTTTCATAGTCAACAGCAAAAGCTGAATACGTTGTTGTAGCATTGAATTGTACCAACATTGCATGGATCAAACAACTGTTGGAAGGTATAAATGAGAAATTTATCGAGTCAGTAACTATATTTTGTGACAATACTACTGCCATTAACATTTCAAAGAATCCTATTATGCACTCTAAGACAAAGCACATCTCTATCAAATATCATTATCTTAGAGAAGAAGCTCAAGAGAAGAAAGTGGTGTTGGAGTATGTTAGCACAAAGGAACAAATAGTAGATATCTTCACCAAACCACTACCAAGGGACACTTTTGAATATCTCAAAAGTAAGTTAGGGGTCCTACCCCTATCTTCTACTCACTAACCGAGTTCGGTGAAAGCATCAATCCGATGACTCTATCGAATATCTTTTAGGAGTTGATGTTGATTTGCACACTTTAGGGGTTTTCTAAAGGTGTGCAGGAAACAATACAGGATACCATACAGGGAACAGGAATTGAAGACAAAATGCTCTGACCAAGACTCAATTGATACACAACAGCAGGAAATCACTTCATACAGGAAGAAATTATGTTTTAATTCTTTACTTTTTGGCATTGTTGTCAAAAGGGGAGAAGACTAATATAAGGGAGAGAAGACTGATTGAAAAGACTGAAGAAAATAGGAGAAGTCTAATGTATGGGGGAGAGCATTTCAGCATTTCAGAATCACAGCAATCCGAATCTTTTAAGGTCAAATCAATTGGTTTTTCCATCAATGCCAAAGGGGGAGATTGTTAGCATTTGGCATTATAACAGATAATGGAAGATTGTTGGCATTTCAACAAGGATATTGAGAAGGTTGTTGATGGTTATGGATATAACTGATTAAGGATGTTTACTGTCTTAATATTATTATTTTGTCATTGATGCCAAGAAATTGATTTTCTAATTCAGTATGATGTTGTCATATCTTGAGAAGTATGATTTGAAGAGTATAAAGATGTCGGTAAAAGACACAAAAAGATTATGATGAATAAGAGGATGAATAAGGTATTCAATGGACAACTATTACTGAGTCAGACAATGATGAGATCATGATGTTTAGATTGTTTTGACATCATACATATGTTGTAAATTGTAAGGTTAATACTATACTATGTTACCAAGCAAAGAACCTAGTTGGTAAACCCTAAGGAACCTAGTCGGTAAACCCTAAGGTTATCGCTATTGGTTAATGAAGGCGGAATGTCTACCGAGTGAAGTTTAGTATTTACCGAGTTGTAACCGAGCTGTAACTAAATGCATTAAATGTTTACATGCGTTATTTAATGAAGGAAGCTGATGAGCTGGAACTGATTAAATGATTGGTATGCCGTAAATATAGTTTGTTAAGAATCTATGGCAATGGAAGATCAGCAGGAAGATCTACAGTTCAGATTGAACCGCAATACCCTAGCACAAGTTCCAAGAAATATATGCAAGTTCCAAGGCAAGGTAAAACATTTTTCATATCAAAAGATGCATTGAACCTGGTCAAGCATGAAGATCTGATGGCTACGATTGATCATGGGAAATGTGATCAAGGAGATTAAGCAGTTATCTAATTGTTTATAAATAGGGAACTGTTGATAAACAATGTATGCGGACAAGTGTATGCATAGGGATGCTACATAGTGATTACTGAGCACAAAAGCTTGAAGACCTATTTGAATAAAAGAGTATAGAAGCCCAACAGATGGACAAGATTAGTTCTATGTCTAGATTGTATTGAGCAAATAAGAATCCGCTTTAGCATTTTAGATGTGAAGTTGCAGATAGATTTTATTACTGTTATTTTGTGAAAGTGATAGAAAATCTCTTAACCAAGTGGACTTAACAGTCTTATTTGTAAAACCCTCTAGCAAGGTGACATTTTGATTGAGTGTTTGAAATCCTTTAACAAGGTCACTTCTAACAAGGTGAAGATCCTAACAGATCTAAGGGAAATCCCTTAACCGGGTCACATCTAGCAATGTGTTTGTAATCTTTAATAGGATTTGCTTTTAACCGAGCATACTCTAGAAGACTATATTTCTTAGTGGGTCCAAAATCCCATAGTGGTTTTTCTCTATTTAGGTTTCCATTTTAAATCTGGTGTTATGAAGTTTATGATGTTTATATGCTTTTGAGTTTGTATGTTTTAGCAGTTTTGGTTATATTACTAAAGTATATGTTACCGAGGTTGAATCTGATGTTTTTATGGAAGATTAAGTTTGTATGATTCACCCCCCCCCTCTCATCTTGTTGGCTATTGGATCTGTACTTACATTAAGTATCAGAACTATCGGTGGTTTCCCCTCAACTTTTTGGCCCCGCTACCTCGCAAGTTTTTTTAAAGCTAGCAAATGATGTTGCGGGATAGTGGGGCAGTGATCTCAGCCTATGATATCATCTCCCCATGTAGGCAAACAGGGAGGCATAAAGGTTCACGAGATAACAATGTGAAGAGGTGGATAGTCATCCCGCCATCCCGCAAACCTTTCCATGTAGTCACGGCGACCCTGCAGGGTAGGAGAGCATAAGGTTACGGGTAGTGTCCCTGCCACCCCACAAGGTAAATATGACAGACAAAGGGGCATTGTAGGGTAAATGAACAAAATGAACAAGGCTTCCCTGCTATCTCACAGAGGATTTCTTGGGAGGCAAAGCGGCCTGCGGGGTAAGAGATCGTAGGGAGAGGGTGTTCCCCACTATCCCACACAGTCAGTCAGGCAACTAGGCTATCACATAGCAAGGTGGAAACACGGCCCGTGGGGCCACATCAATCATCTACAACCATTGGATTTTCATAAATCCCAATCTGATGGCAATGTTTTAATCTTCAAGATGTATTTTGAGTGCTTATATGGTGAGATCTCATGCATCCATTTGTGCGTGAGATCTCTTGATTAATGGTGGACTTTCAATTTTGCGGTGACTATTGAAATTCAATTGCTCTGCAAAGTGGGTGGTTGCTGACTCGGTAGTTGAGACATTTTTTGTGCTCAGTCGGTGCCCGATCTCGAATCTAATTTCATTCAACCACTAGGGATTATCTCCATTACTCCAGAAGTGACCCTGCAGGCCAATTATGGATGCCACTCATGCCTCTTCATGCAAAACAAAGACTTTTGTCCCTGCAAGTGTGCTCGGTCATGCTTGTTGATTGGGATTACCTCACCGATGGGTGGTTTTTCTCTTTCCAAGGCTAGAGGACATCTTGTAGAAGAATCCAACATGCCATCAGATCTCATATCTGATCTCCTCCTTTTCTGCAAATATTTTGTAACCTAACCCTGGTTAGGGTTAAGGTTTCTTGATTGTAACCATCTCAGTTATGCTTGAACTATAAAGGCAAACTTTGTATTTTTCCTAAGGATCTTCTCCTTTTTCTCTCTTACAGTAGTCTATGACTTTTGCAACTATAAAAAATTACCTTGCCTCTGCATTAATAAGATTTTGTTTGCCTTTCCTAGTTTTAGTTTATGAAAATTTATGTATTTCTCTTAGCTATTTGTGTGAATGCATCTTTTTATTGTTTTCTCAGCATCTATGATAGCGTTGACTCCTCTTAGAGTGGCATCTGAGAACATTGTTCGTTCTTTTGCCATTGTTAAGAATTCCAACCTTGACTCAGTCTTAGAAAGCTAGACTTAGATAGGAATTAGTGTATCTTTTAGGCAGTTTTATTGATGTTCTGTGTGGTTATAGGTGGGAGTAGATCAACTTTCAGTCTAGGTGCAAACCTTTTTTCCCTTCTTTCATGCAACCCTTCTCTCTCTCCCTTTTCCCTGTCAGATCATAGATTAGTTTTACTAGTGTTGGGTTGGTCCAACGCACTTGCACTAAGATTGAATAGGAAGTTGGCCTTCTCTGGAGATTCAACCTCACATTTAGAAAGGTCCCACACTTGAGAGGTTGATTCAATGTTTCACAAGGTTGATGATCAAGGTTTCTTGGGTCATCAAGGGTGCAAACTTTTGTGACAACAATTTTTTGGCACACCCGGTGGGACTGTTGAACTTTTAGTTCATAGTACAAACTCTTAGTCACTGGTCATATCTTTGTTGATCTTGGTGTGTGGATCAACAACTTAGCCTTTGGAATCAACAAATTACATACATGATGACTCTCTACAAATCTACTGGTTAAGCAGTTTAGTGCTCACAATAATTGAAGATTTGGTGTGTTCTTTAGTTTCAAGCCTTTGGAGGCGGTCGTTCTTCAAGCACCCAACTTCAAGCCATTTTTGGTGATCTTGGTATGTCACTTTTCCTCTCTGGTAGGGAAGATCTTTTGTTATGTTCAAAGCATTTTGTGTTGTAAGAATCATTTATTTTAAATGCGTCAATATGAGCTCCTACCATGGGTGCAATTTATATTCACCCCCATTTTTTGAAAATACCAATCAATCCTCCCCAATCTACCAATACGAACAAACTAGGACTGTTCCTAGTTTTAATCCAAATGCCCTTGTTCTAGCATCAAGTGGGTATTTCCCTAATGCTTGCCACCCATCCACCCCTGCTCTATCTTCCACTCAACCTCAAGATGATGATAGGGTTGTTATCACTGAAATGAGAGACATGATACTCAGTTTCAACAGACAACTTGATGAGATCAAGAAGCAACAACTCTGGGATTAGTAGCAGGAGGCCTTTTACCAACAACAACAACAAGAGGAGCTTGTTTATCAAGCTCAACTACATCAGCAACAAGAGTTGGAGGCTCAACAACAACATGAAGCCTTCCTTGTAGAGCGACTTTCTTCTGCAAGGAAAGAAGAAAAGATCAGACAGTTGGCGACACTTTAGGTCAGAATCAGGCAAGTAGAGGCCTCTGCTCCTATTTCCCCTAAAAGAAGATTTCCAAGTTTCAGATAGGGGAGCCCTCCTAGATCTTTTGAGGAGCTTGTCCTTGAGAAAATCCACCCTTACACTAAGCCTATCCAAGAGAGCTCTAATTTCAATGCCCTAGGTTTCATGGGAATGCCAACTATGGATGTGCAAGAGCCCATTTTCTAGGCTCCTTAGTGGTCTAGCCCTGTTGAGATCCATCTTTGCAAGGATGGGACTATTGTCTAGAGGGAAGATGGTGGTCATCTTCTTCCTAATTTTGATGGGTGGTTTTCTCATGAGGAGGATTCCATGGTGGAGCTTGAGGTGTTGGAGGAGCAAAAAGAAGACAACTTGCAATATTTGGACACCAAGAAAGAAGAATGCAACAAGGAGGAAGCTTTGATCAGTTTTGATCATCTTCCCTCCTTCATTATGGATGAAGAAGCTCTTCCTTCATCTGAGCTAGTGTTGTATTCTCTATAGGAGGGGCCTACACTTGAAGAGGTTAGCCCTAGTGACTATGGGATATTGGGAGAAATCAGTTATGCTCTCACTCCCATTGTTTCAGTCCCTCAAGAGAGTTGCAACAATGTCCAAGTCAATCCCCTGTGTTTTAAGAGCGAGGAGGAGTTGAAAGAGGACTCTTTTTGGGATGACTTGGAAGGTTTTTATTCAAGTTTGCACACTTTGTTGCCTTGTCCTATGCAAGTCCAGGAGAAATCAAATGAGGACTTTCAGCTTTTGGAAAGTCAAGATGATAACTTCCATGAGGTGGTTGTCCAAGGTGAACAAGAACAAAAATCAAAGTTGATTAAGAGGAAAACATTTATTTTCTCTAATTTTAATGATGAGGTTGAGTTAGACCATGTGGAAGATGTCAAGTTTGATTTTGACCTTGATCTCCACATATTCTCAACTATAATTGACACTTTTTGTGCCAACCTCAGTGAAGTTGAGTTCATCCCCTTAAGGGTGGGTAATCGGGTCAGCATGATTAGATTTTGATGGTGGAGGTGGTATAGCAACAGCATGCCAGCAGGGAGAGCTCAACCCTTGTCAGATCAAGGGGCTGCCCAATTATATTCTTCTCTTTGATTGGGGTTGGGCATGAAGTTGTAGAGCCACATACCTAGGTCACAAGTGTATCTCAGACCAGCAATGTATCTGATCAACAAATTGGGGTATGTATTTTTGTTTCCAGGTTGCAGGATTTCTTACAACTATTTATGGTTTTGCCTTCACTTTTCTAGCTCTATGTTTTGTTTCAGAGACATGAAAATCACCCCTCCCTATTTAGGGTGGGAAGCTACTTAACCAATCTGTGAATGGTTTTGTTTAACAACTACAAGTTGATTGGTTAGAGTAGGGTAGTGTGGGATTTATTTTCCTCCAAGTTCTTTGACACATTGTATTTAGTTTTTAGTTTTTCCTTCCAAGAAGTGCGTGTGCACACTCTGCTTTTTCAATACGGCAGAAAATTTTGATGTAATCCAGGTTGCACAAGGCGCAGGTTATGTTTTTGTTTTAGGCCTTGACTCTATGCCTAATGGATATCTAAGACTTCTGGTATTGCCCTAAGAAGGCTTAGGGCCCCCTCTGAGTCGCCAAAATGTTGACCTTTTTTTGTCAACAAAGTTGTAGATCCAATCTGAGCAAATTCCAATTGTTTTGCATAGCTTGTGTGTTATGCACATCTGGATAACCTATGTGTTATGCACATTGTTTAAGCAGTAGCGGCGGGGCTCTTTTCCTTTTAGGCTCCAATTATTTTTGAGTTGACTAGGTCGGCTAGTCAATTCACTTATTTTTCACCGACTGAAGGGCTCTTGATCATTAGTGGGCTGGTTTTCCCCTTTTCCTCTTATCAGTTGTTGGCGGTTTCCCCTCAAGTTTTTGGCCCCGCTACCCTGCAAGTTTTTTTAAAAGCCAACAAATGATGTTGTCGGATAGCGGGATAGTGATCTCGGCCTATGATATCATCTCCCCACGCAAGAAAACATGGAGGTAGAAAGATTCGCGAGATAACGATGTGAAGGGGTGGATAGTCATCCCATCATCCTCCAAACCTTTCCATGGAGTCACGGTGACCCTACGAGATAGGAGAGCATAAGGTTGCGGGTAGTGTCCCCATCACCCCGCAAGGCAAAGACGACAAACAAAGGGGCCTTGCGGGGTAAATGAACAAAATGAACAGGGCTTCCCTGCTATCTTGCAGGGGATTTCTTGAGAAGAAAAGCGACCTACGAGGTAAGAGATCGCAGGGAGAGGGTGTTCCCCACTATCTCGCACAGTCGTTCAGGCAGCTAGGCTATCAAATGGCAAGGTGGAAATGTGGGCCCATTGGGCGGCGTCAATCATTTATAGTCATTGGATTTTCATAAAGCCTAATCCGACGATAATGTTTTAATCTTCAAGAGGGATTTTGAGTGTTTATATGGCAAGATCTCGCATGTCCATCTGCGCACAAGATCTTTTGATCGACGGTGGAATTTTAATTTTGTGGTGATCATTGAAATTCAGTTACTCTACAAAGTGGGTGGTTGCTGACTTGGTAGTCGAGACATTTTTTGTGCTCAGTCAACGCCTGATCTCGGATCTGATTTTCATTCAACCACCAGGGATTATCGCCATTACTCCAGAAGTGACCCTACAGGCCGATTATGGACACCACTCATGCCCTCTTCATGCAAAACAAAGACTTTTGTCCCTGCAAGTGCGCTCTGCCATGCTTGTTGACATGGATTACCTCGCCGATGGGTGGTTTTTCTCTTTCCTAGGCTAGAGGACATCTTGTGGAGAAATCCAGCACGCCATCAAATCTCATATCTCATCTCCTCCTTTTCTGTAGATATTTTGTAACCTAACCCTAGTTAGGGTTAGGGTTTCTTGATTGTAACCATCTCAGTTACAACCCCTTCACTTAGGATTTCCCTTTGGGACCCTTCATGTGGGATCGAAGGGTCATATCAAAAGAAGGCAAGGACCTCTTAGACTGTTTAGTGCTATAAGATAAAATTTAGTTTCAATATTATTGGGAAGCTACTGGAAATTGTTGGGAATCTCTAGTTCAATAAAATTATTAATGATATTCAATGCTTAGATCATACCCAATTAAAATATGTGATTGTATGCAAATCTAGAAATTAAGATGACTTAATACGAAAAACCATTGAGATATTTATCTTCTTTGTTATGTCAAACAACATCACTTTGACATGCTTAATAAACCTATCTTATCATTACTTCACCATAAGATATTAGCATTAACAAAGTATAAATCAACAACAGAAGAAGAACATCTCACAACACATGATTTACATGGAGAAACCCTTTCGGGAAAAAAACTCTATCAAGAAGAGAGGCCAATGCTTGTATTATCTTCATGAAACAGAGACTACATACAATAATGCATTCCTTATGCTATTCAACCTTCAATCCAATAGAACCTATGTACACAAATGAACTCCCATAATGTCTCTATCTCAAATGAACTCCCATAATGTCTCTATCTCAAGCATTCAATATATAGACTTATGGAGGCTCAAAATACCACCATAGAACATTACCATGGGCCAAAACAAGGTTCTAAAATACCATGGTAAAAATACATACGACCCACTATCTTGTAATTATGCATGTAGCTCAAAATAGTCACTTACAGATCCTCTTGCAGTTTTCATAACGTATCTCAACAAACTAAGCACCCAGGGACCAAGATAGTAATATTTTATCATAGATGTCATCCTAGAATCTTATGACATCTATCATAACTATCATAGATTCTCTTACAAGATCTTACATGTGTCCCAACAACCAAAAAATGAAAGATTCCAAATGGGACACCTAGCTATTTTGTCCTTTTCCCAAAGTCTAAATGGTAACTATAACTCTGTCTTTACATGAGGTCTTTTACTATTGCTAGTGAAACGATTTCATTTCTTTTGGGTAATTTACAAATAACATTAGGAAAATAATTAATACAAGGATTCACAAGGTTGATGTCACCTAAATCTTAGCATTCTCCCACTTGACATCATACATTATAAATTACACACATAGAAATACAAATAATCAAGTAGAGTAGGCCTTCTTGCACCAACAGGGGAAAGATATCCCTTAACTACACATGTACTACTTGATTCTTACACCTACTTTTGTGCTCCAACAAGATACTTGCATTAGCAACCAAGGTAACCATCATCAAGAAAAAATAATCCTCACATCCTCCACATGCCACCTACAGAAGAAAATGAGTATGCCAAGGTGAAGCATACCGACTGTCACTATATATTTAGATGAACATAAGCATAAAATTCAAATGATAACAAAGGCTCTAAGAAACTGGCTTACTCATACCACCAGGAATAGAAAACACAACAAATTGCAATTCTACCAAGCTAGCCATACCTCAAACCAGGGTATACCAACATAGATAAAACTTTGTGCCATCAACATATCAACTCAAAACTACAATCAAGTCTATGTATATCCATCCATCTATCTCAATGCAACATACCAATGCACAAATGACCAAAGACAAGGCCAACCAGCAAAGTTTGCAATAACACTGAAACAATCTTGTGGATATAGATAGTCCACATCCAAATCATCTCACAATAACCAAAGGGTGATCAATCCACATAATTGCATAACTCATAGATCAAAATCCAATGAAACATGAAAACTCATCATCACATTAGTAATCAACAAATCAAGATATCAAAGAGGATAACCAGACATATATATCTAGAAACTTCCACTGCACGAGTAATGTCAAATCCAAAAAATAGATCAAAGCATTTCAAGCCTATCTATAGTACTTGACATAGAGGATGTGGATAATTCCTCTATCACATAGTGTCAAGGAAACATACATTGATCTATAAATTATGCAACCAAATATATCTCTCTCACCATAGTCTCCATAGCTCTCCCAAGTTCTTCACAATCAACAATAATTTCATGTGAAGAAAAACATCCATGAAGAAGAACAAGACCAAATAGAGAATTAGCAAACAAAACCATATCCTTGTTCCACACTAACATGTACCAAGTGTTTATCAATAAAATTCATCATAGCTTAAAAATAATGATTGGAGGAGAATTAAAGAATGATGCAATTAATTGAATTGAAGATTGAAATAGATTGAATAGTTAACTGAAGATGACTGATTGAATGCTTTTTGGAAAAAAACAAAGTGGAAAATAGAAATAGAGATTGAAAAGATAATTGATTTAATTAATCAACTAATTGAATTGATTAATTTAGCATGTGCTTGAACTTTGATTTTGATTTTCAATTTAATCTTTGCATGATATTGAATTAATTATATTTTAAATTCAATTTGATTTTTGAATATATTTAGAACTTGACTTTGGCATTCAATTTAATTTTTCAAATCATGAAATTGAAATGCACATGTATTTGAAATTGGACAAAATTGGAAGAATATGATTTTGAATATGAATTTGGAGAATTAATGAAATTAAATTAAATTAGAAGAATTAATGAAATTAAATGAAATTAGAATTTGGGGATTTGGAATTTGAATTTGAATTAGAAGAATAAATTATTTAATTAAATAATTTTAAAAAACTATTTAATTATTTAGAAATTCAATTTAAGTAAATAATAAAGATTATTTAATTAAGGGAATTAAATCATAATTAATTAAATAATTAATATTTAGTTAATATTAAGAAAAGGGTTTAAATGATTAAATGATGATAGAATTGAAAATGAAATAATTAGTAAGATGATGAAGAAATATGAATTTAGAAGAATAAGATTAATTAAATTAATAAAATAATTAAAGAATTATTTAATAAATTAGAGGAATAATTAGTACATGATCAATGAGACATTTTTAGGTGTCTACACCAAGTTGTAGTAAGATCTCCTTCACCAATCCCAAACTAAAAGGTTATCAACATCTAATATTCCTCATGTTGAAGGTAGATCAAACAAATCATTCATTCCCATAACAAAGAGAATATTCCCAAATCTACAAACCATTTCCTATACCTCTCCAAATAAGTCCTCAAAACTAGATCCATAGCTAAAGACCAACAACAAGGAGAACAATGAAAAACCATAAAACCATGCATCTTCTTCTTAACAAGTTCTCAAAATATCTATATTCAATACTGACTCATATGAGATGGCAAGATACAAAATAAGAATGCATCTGATAATCAAGTGAAAAATACCTCTCAGATCATTCACTTGTCGAATATACAAAGAGTGGGATTCAAGACTATCCTATGCACACAACACCAAGCATTAAAAGCTTATAACAAAGAGAAATCTTCTTTTCATGTCCCTAATGGATTCACATCCATAACCAAGTGTAGGCTCCTCAGACTTTCTACTCAATTCCTCATCAAAGAGTAACCATCTCAATACACGATCCTAAAAAAGCATGAGATCTGCTAACCTCACCAAAGTCTCTTTAGTCTACATTTGTTGGAAGTTGTTGGCATTGATGACTTGGTGTTGTTATTGATGTCAACTACCAATTTGTGTGTTGATGGTCTTGGTGTTGTTAGATTACTCCATGTCATACTCAGTGTTGTGTTTGTCATATTGTAGTAATATTACTAGTTCAGTGTTGAGGAATATAATGAAGATTGTTGTTATCATAATTATGATGTTGGTGTCAAATCTTTGTTGATGATAGTACATGTTGTTGATGAATGGTGTAGCAGTTTTTTGTTCCTAATATGTTGTGTTGCAGTTGAAAGAGATCTTTTGTTGTGGATGTCCACCTTTTTGGTGTTGATGTTTACATTTGGCATATGTTGTGGTGAAGTTGATATTAAGATGAGAATTTGAAGCATTGAGAAGAGGATTAGAAGCATGATGATGAAGTGATATTTTTTGGATGATCTTGTGCATACTATAAGTTGTTGTAGTATCTCCTTTTTTTACTCTTGAATGAAGAAAATGTTGTTCTAGTGTCTGAAAGTTGATTAAGAGTAAAATTGTAGAAGAAGTGTGTTGAAGACAGTTTGGAAGAATGCTTTTTATTTATTCACATTTATAGATATGTTGTTGTGGTTTTATATATAATTTCTATGCTCTTTGGATGTTGCACTCCTATCTTGTCAAGTCCCTAGCATTGCAGCTGATGTTTTTGGTGATGGTAGTATGTTGGCAATGTGTTGATTGGTTAGAACTGGTTCAAAGAATGCTCTACATTGCTCCACATTTATGTTATTATTGGTGCGTCTTGGAGGACATGCTTATAATATTTTTGTAGTGTTTGAGTTCATATATCAAGTGATGAAATGTTTTGGAAGTGTTTCTGTCAATGTTTATCTCATTACTGTATTTCCTTGCACTCTGGTAATGAAGAATTATGTGTCAAATTGGCTTTTACTACCTTTTTTTGGTGTCATAGTATGAAATAAGTGTATGAGGATGTTGTTGAGGGTTCATGTAATTCCTCTATGTAGTTTGCATGATGTTGGATGGTCTAGTTGGTGCTACATTGTGTTTGATATTGGGTTTTAGGATAATTTATTGTTATTTGGCCAATAAGGCTTCTTCTCTTTCTTGTAGTGTATCTCTGGGGGGTCTCTGCAAGTGTTGGAAGATGTGTTGAATTGTATTTGGGCCCTGCTATTGTTGGGATCTTCATTGTGTGAATTCATCGAAAATAAGTGTTTTTAGGTTGACTGGTTATGTGCTACTCACTTTGCCTAAACGTTACTCTATTGTTGACCCTAGAGGATGTGCGCTAGCGTGTTTATTGTTTAGTATTGTGTTGGATATTTTACTATGATATTTATAGGTCATCTTTATCTCATGGATAGAACTACTTTTACTACAACTATGTTTTGCGGCCGACCTTGTGGGATCACTTCTTTCATATCCTTTGTCAATGGAACCAAAGATGTTGAACTCTCATTGTATTATAAAAATAGAATCCAAGAGTTTTACATGACATCAAAGATTATCCATGTCTTGCTACACACTACAACATCAACAACTTAGAACCAAAATCTTGAAACAAATAAGATAGAACATATAATGTAACTACATAAAGCTTCTACTGAAAGTGACATCAAGTTATACATGGCATCATGTCCAATATTATTACCAAAACACCACTGAAGTGAATAGTGCTTCTCATGCACCATTATTTACTACTAAGATTCAAATGAAAAACTATATAAGGTACTCCAAAAAAAATCCTTTTGTCATTGCAATCAACATACTAATGTAATAATGATGACCAAGAATAAGGCTAACCAAACAAAATCCACGTCGGTAACATGCAAAATAGGGATACTTAGGTATAACATGTGGATTTCCAAGACTCAAACACTAGAATCAATCCTAGATTTGAATTACCAAACAAACCCACATAGGATAATCCATATAGATCAATAAGAACCCTCCAAGTAGCCATGCAAACCTATAATTATCTCCATCCAGAACACACTAAATTCGGTCTTACCACATATTTGGTTAAAATGTAAAACCTAGAAAATCATCTTTGTAAATCTACAATCCACCTCAACATCTGGGCATTCGCATCAAATATGTCATCTAAAAAATGGAATAAACATAGATCTGCAAACCCACAGCTTTTAGAAACAAAAAAAAAACTACAATCTATCAAATTGTCTAGGAGCATTCAAGTCATCGAATAACCAACTCTACAACTCACAAGCAACTAGTGGCTAATCATCCAATTCTTTCATGTAACCAATGGGTGAAACCTTGAACCCAACTTAATTACTCCATAATGTAGTCCAAATAGTAGGTGCTAACACATTTGACTACAAGGCTAAAAGAACACAACCGACATGCATACCCTTTCACTATATATGACCACATGGAAAATGAACATAACCACAATGTAAGATGAGAGTAACATATTGTCAAATTGGAGCTCCAGATCACTACTATGTAAGAATAAAACACATGACCAACTCTAATAGAAACACCCATGAGCATCAAATACCCACCACAGATCTCTTTGAAAATATTTAACTTAAATTTATATTTCACAACTTCCATTCTCACATATCTGCAAAAAAATGTTAACCCATAAAACATCCACTAAAATACATAAGCCACCAACAATTCACAATTCCTTAATCAATTCCCACAAGATTGCAAAGATAAGAAATCAAAATAGAGGAATATGCTGAACATTAAACACCATTGAAATTGGCATGCAAGTTCATGCAAGTACATGCAACTCACATACATGCACATGCAAAAACATGCAAAACTTGGAAACCCTTAAAGCTTTGATACCAAATGTATGGAAGTTAGTGGAAATTGTTGAAAATCTCTGATTCAATAAAAATATTGATGAGATTCAATGCTTAGACTATACCCAATGAAAATCAGTGATTCTATGTAAATCTGAAAATTAAGTTGACTGGAAAACCATTAAGATATTCATCTTCTTTGTTGTTCCAAACATCACCACTTTAACATGCTTAATAAACCGATCCATAATGAACAAAAGAATCATGGAAATGAACATTAATTCACCATAAGATAACAACAATAACAAAGCATAAATCAACAACACAATAGGAATATCATACAACACATAATTTATGTGGAGAAACCCTTTCGGGAAAAAAACTCCACCAACAAGAGAGGACAATTCTTGGATTATCTTCACAAAACAAAGTTTGCATACAATCATTCATTCCTTCTCCTCTACAACCTTCAATCTAGCGATACTTATGTACACAAATGAACTCCCATAATGTCTCCATCTCAAGCCCTCAATATATAGATTTATGGAGGCCCAAAATACCACTATAGAACATTACCATGGGCCAAAACAAGGTTACAAAATACCATGTTAAAAATACATATGACCCACCATCTTGGAATCATGCATGTAGCTCAAAATAGCCACTTATAGTTGTCATAAGGAATCTCACCAAACTCGGCACCCAAGGACCAAGATAGGAATATTATGTTATAGATGTCATCATATAATCTTATGACATCTATAATAACTATCATAGATTCTCTTACAACATCTTACATGTGTCCCAAAAATCCAAAAATGGAAGATTACAAATAGGACACCTAGTTGTTTTGCCCTTTTCCCAAGGTCCAAACGATAATTGTAACTCTGTCTTTACATGAGGTCTATTACTATTGTTGGTGAAATGATTTCATCTCTTTTGGGTAATTTACTGTTGGAAAATGCACACTCCAATGAGAAATTGTAGGTGATTGCAGGTATTGTCATTGATGGCAACCTTACAATTCTATGGCACCACCACAGGCACAAACATCGGCATAGGCACAGACACCAACACAGGCACAAGCACCAGCACCGGCACTGGCAAAGATGTTTACCGACACCCCAGCCGACAAGATTTTGTTTACTATATTTTGTATTTAATTGTAAAATCTTTTTGTAAAGCCGACAAGGCAAATTGTAATAGGACTCATATAAGTATGAGATCTTGTAAATCATTTATATAAGCATAATGGAATGTAATAGGAGATGCGAATATTAAGGCAGATTTTGGAATAAGGTTTATGGAAGTTGTATGAGCTTAAACTGGTACTGAACCTGGCATAGAAGATGTCGAACCGAAGCAGTACATGATATTGGATTTACATAATCCATCTTTGTAAGTCAGTGAGACTTCCCTTTTTGTATTTGAGCAGTGAGCTCTAGGCAGTGAGCCTTCTTGCATGTGCAGGCACCACATTTGTGAGTAATATTCACTTATTGGCCAGTGAGCGAATATTGTGGGTCACAAATCCCACCGATGTTTTTCCCACACTGGGTTTCCTCTCCAAAAATATTGTGTCATGGTGTTCTTTCTATGTTGTGTTTACTGATCTTATTTACAGCATTATTTCTGGTTTACCGGTACACTGTTTTGGCATGCAATTCATTTAATAAGTTTAGAAAATCCATTAAACGGTTAGATACTGATTCACCCCCCCCCCCCCCTCTCAATATCTTTGGGAATCCTAACAATTGGTATCAGAGTTTGGTTCTCTATTTTCAAAAGCCTAACAGCTTGAGGAAGATTCTGACACCGGTAGAGATAGATAACTTGAGAAAGCAATTGGAAATAGCTCTTTCAGACTATGATGCCAAAAAGTTGAAGAATATCAAACTTGAAGATGATCTAAAGGCTGCACAAGAAATAATTCAAGGACTTCAAAAAAATTTCACTATTACTAGGAACAAAAGAAGAGAACTTCATGAAAAAATACAAAGTTATGATGATGAAAAAGAAACTCTTAATGATCTTGTAAGCAAGAAGAAGCAGGAAAACATGGCCTTGAGGAATGAAATGCAAGTGACCATGAGGTTTTGTAAAGACATTGATGACCGAAAGAAGAATGAAGATGACTTGGCTAGGAGAATCAATGATGCTGGAAATGACAATCTAAGACTTAGTCATGAAAATGATATGTTGAAGACGGATATAATTCACTTGGAGCATGATAAGACTGAACTCATGAGACAGAAAGATTTCTTAGAAAATGAGTTGGCTATTGCAAATCAACACAAAGAAAAAATCAAGAAAAGTTCAGAGGAACTTGATGACATGTTGAAAAATCAGAAACTTAATGGAGATATAAATGGCCTTGGCTTTGAAGTTGGTGAAAGCTCTGGTACTACAAACAATCTTGATCACATTAAACCGGTAAGACAACCTAATGCCTACAAATTCAATGGAAAATGCTTTAACTGTAACAAGTATAGTCATAGAGAAAATCAGTGTAGATCTAGAAACTATTAGAACACCAATGCACCCACCCGTCAATGTTCTAAATGCAACAAAATTGGTCACAACTCAGAAAATAGCAGAATGAATGTAAGATGTTATGTTTGTGGAAGATTTGGACACTTATCTAATCAATGCAGAACACATACCAGCATAGGATATGGAAAAGCTATTCAAAAAAACAATGTGACTTGTTATGCTTGTAACAAGATTGGACATATTACAAAATTTTGTAGAAGGCTTCACCAACAAATAACAAAGGACCCAGTTTTAAAGGTGAAGAAAAGGTTGAAGAAGTAAGGCAAGAATTTTCAAAACAATGGATTAGAAAGTTAGATCAGAATGTTAGTGAAGTTATTCCTTCACTGGTAGAACAAAGTATCACTCCACCGACAGGAGATTCTTCATCTAACTGAAAAGAAACCTTTTGAGGGTATGGCAACAAATTGAAAAACATGTTAATTTACCCTCGGTTGATGGTGAGAAGTTGAAATACTTCTTTACCGACAGATGTGTTAAGTTTCACTTAAACCAGCAAGCATTTAATGTGGTAGTTGAAGGAAATGACATTATAAAGCAAGTGTTTTCAGCTCTCTTTTTCATTCACCGAGCATTCAAACATCCTTAGAGTGCGAAAATCCTAAGCGAAGGCATCCACAGCGAGAAGTGAAGCAAATCATTCAAGCATTCAAACCTAAAGGTAGATTAAGGTATTTATACAATGGCTTCCTCCTCTGCACTTGAATTCATTGCAAACCCTACTGTAATTGAAGTTGTTAAGCACCCTAGACCCATATTTAAAATCATTCCCGAAATTGCGAAGAAAGATGATACCCTAGGAGCTTTTTCAAAAATACCCAAAGGAGTTTCTTATGCTGAGGATCCTAGAATTTACATACATTGTCATATTGAAGAACTAGGAGCTGAAGAGATAATGAACATGTATAGAACAATAATTTGTGATGTAAATGGAAATGTGAAACCAGAACATAAGATAGTAGAAACACTAGGTTTTGTGGAAATTCTTAGTATCCCTGATTTTCCAAAAGATGTTATAAGGATTGTTTTAAGCAGAGTACATGGGGAATTATTTTGGTTGGATTCGATCCACAAGATAACAAAAGAGGCAGCTAGGGCAGTGATAGGCTTACCTTCCACCAGTAGCAGGCCTGACAAGACTAAAAAGGTTTCAAATGACACTGTAATGACCCTAACCGGTGCAACCTTTGACAAGAGATCCTTTAGAGTAAACGATGTAAAGGATATCAATGTAAGGTTCATCAGCATGATTCTTGGATACAAGGCTACACATGCAAATAGACTAAACTATGTTTCTAGCTTATGTATCAAAAGTGCCTATGACATGGTAAACAACAATGCAAAGATTGACATATGTGAATGGTTAAAGGATGAACTGTTAGACAATCTGAAGAAAATCAAAGGTGATAAGAAGGGTACATTCATATTTGGCAACCTACTTGTATGTTTGATGTTATATATTACCAAGGAAGTACCCGGTATTGGTAGAAAGGATTTTGGTTTTGACATACCTGTAGGAAAACAACTTCTGGACACGATAAACAACATGGGAGATGACAGAGAAAAGAACATAAATGAACACTTTCAGGCATTGAAGGCTAGGATGAAAACCAGGATAAGCCTATCCCAAGCTATAGTTGATAAATATCAAAAAGAGATATGCTTTGTAATAAAGAAAGATGAAATCTAGATGGAGGCAATTGTCCCAAGGACAGTTTGGGTTACAGAGATGGGATATGAGTCAGATGAAAACATAATAGAAACTTATGCAAAAGCCCTCCTAGAAGCCCCTAAAGAACCAATAGAGAAAGTATTTGGAAATACGGAAACAATTGAAAGCAACATTCAGTCACAGAAAAGAATAAAGAAAAATGAACAAATAGTTAGGAAAGGAACAAGGCAGGCAAAAGCAATCAAGAAAGACATATTGAATAAAACTGGTATTAAGGAGAGTGACTTGGAAGGATTACAATCAAAAACACATCTTTCACCGGTTGCTACATCCTCTGACAGTGAAATACCGACATAATTCAAAAGGGTAGAAAGAAAAAGAAAACCCTCACCGGTACCCTCTCTTGCACCCAAGAGAACAAGACAGAAACAACAGGCAGTTAGGCCTCCAACAAAGAAGTTAACTCCAAAGAAAAGGAAAGAATAACAAGTTGTTCCTCCACTTGACAACCTTTTGAATGAGATAACTGAAAATGGTAACTTATCAAACATTAGCAAGTTGTATGATACTTTTAATAGTGATGAAAAGGAAAGCATAGAAAACAGTGTTATCCTACACTTAGATATCTACAAGAAATTTTTGATTGAGGTTGTAGATGATTTACCCAATGAGTTGTATAGAAGGTTAGAAGCAAGGAGAGCAACAATTGTTGAATTGGATAAAAAGATGAAGTTAGAGAAAATACTTGCAGTTCACCCTGTGAATTCAACAGAAGAAACTGATGAACTGATAAGTGAGGCTAACCAGATAGTATTTTCAACTAGTCACCGACATGTACCACTAATGGTTGGCAGAGTTAATGAGATATCAGAAGAAACTGCAGATAAGTGGGATATATTCTTTGTTGAGAAAGAGAAACAAGAAGAGCTTAAGAGACCAAAGACTTTTAAAGTCTACCAAAAGGACAATGATAAGGGTAAAGGTAAGGTAGGTGGTCCTCTGAGTATAAAGGTGATAGATAACTTACCCCCACCTCCTTCTGATACTCCACCGGTTACAAATGTTGTAAATGTTGATACACCACCGGCAACAGAGAGTATGGAAACAACACATGAGAACACAAATCCTGATTTAGAGGTGTTGTATATAATGAATATCAACACACAGGAAGTCAACATTGTGGTTGATAAGGAGACAAGTGAGAAGAGTGATGTGGCAACTGAGCCATCAGTAGAAAACATTTCAGTTGAGACAAATATTGAGATTGAGATTGAAACACAAGTTGAACAAACTGGAAAATTAATTTATCCCTTGGTTACTGGAATGGTGACTAATACCATTGATGCAAACATTGAAAAACCAATAGATGGGATACCGACTACAGAAAAGCCTACTGAGTCATCGGTAGTGGACAGTATTGAGATGCAGATAGAAAAACTGGTAGTGGATACCACTATAAAATCATCAGAGAAACCATCAGTAGAGAGCATAGAGAAATAGGTAGAGCAACAGGTTCATTCACAGGTACATACAGAGACAGTGCCACCGGCTACAACTGAAAAACCTAAACCTTTGGTAGCTGAAATGCAGACACAAACTGACCCTCCAGAGAAAGAGGAAAGCAAAGATATTACTACAACCAACAACATGCAAATTGTGAAGGCAGTTGGACAGTCATCTGGAAGCTCCATGACTGAATTTAGACCAACTAATGTGATAGAGGTATTATTAGATTCAATGAAGAAAATAACAGATTGTAATGCACTAGCATATAAGGCCATTGATGACACCTTACCAGTTTTGAAATTGATAGCACCCAAGTGTAATATAGAGAATAAAGATTCTTTAAACCAATTAGATACATTGTCTAAGTATATAACCGACAATCTACTAACAATTGATCAGATCAATGAGGAGACCTTCAGAGAGAAAATAAATAAAGAGAAGGAAAAATTATTTGAAGAGACAGTAAAGAAGAATAAGGAACATATAGATACATTATTACTGATACTAGGTAAGACAATTTTGGACTTCAAGAAATTGTACAGAGATACATGCAAGACAAATATTTTGATAGAGGACATAGACACTCAGATTAGCAAAGCACAGAAGGAAATCAATAATATTGCTGACAATTTAATAGGTTCATCAGATTTAATATTGGTAGTAGAACAGGAAATTGCAGGATTTGAAGAGAAAATTGAAAAACTTGAAAAATATAAGGAAAGGTTAAAGTTTAAGGTAGAAGAACTGAAATGCAGACTAGGTCCTAAACTAGATATCCTCATCTCTTTGAGAAAAGAGATTTCTGAGGCTCTTGTTCCAGGACTTAAGCCACTGGAAGAGAAAATGCACATACTCATGGGTACAATCCAGAGGACTGAAGTAGCACTAAAGGATAGTGAGAGATTCTACAATAGCTTAAATTTTGCTTTAGCAGATCTTTATCAGATTGTAACCCACTGGTTACAAGGATCAAGACCGGAACTACACTCAAATTAACATTGAATGACAGCCTTTGTCATTGATGCCAAAGGGGGAGTAGTAGAGGATGAGAAAAAGGAGTAAGACAGAAGAGATCATCTGCTCAGGGGGAGTACACAGTTTTGGAGCACACAATTTTGGTAACACAATTTTGACAGTTTGGTAAGATTTTTTTTTGGACAACACCTTTTGGATACAATTTTAGCTTTTTCTCATGAGTGTTGCCATCAATGCCAAAGGGGGAGATTGTTGGAAAATACACACTCCAATGAGAAATTGTAGGTGATTAAAGGTATTGTCATTGATGGCAACCTTACAATCCTATGGCACCAGCACAGACACAGATACCGGCATAGGCATAGACACCGGCACAGGCACAAGCACTAGCAGCGGCAGCGGCAAAGATGTTTACCGACACCCCAGCCGACAGGATTTTGTTTACTATATTTTGTATTTAATTGTAAAATATTTTTGTAAATTTGACAAGGTGAATTGTAATAGGACTCATATAAGTATGAGATCTTGTAAATCATTTATATAAGCACAATGGAATGTAATAGGAGATGCGAATATTAAGGCAGATTTTGCAATAAGGTTTACGGAAGTTGTATGAGCTTAAACCGGTACTGAACCTAGCACTGCAGATGTTGAACTGAAGTAGTACATGATATTGGATTTACATAATCCATCTTTGTAAGTTAGTGAGACTTCCCTTTTTGTATTTGAGCAATGAGCTCTAGGCAGTGAGCCTTCCTGCATGTCCAAGCACCACATTTGTAAGTAATATTCACTTATTGGCCAGTGAGCAAATATTGTGGGTCACAAATCCCACCAAGGTTTTTCCCACACCGAGTTTCCTCGCCAAAAATATTGTGTCATGGTGTGCTTTCTATGTTGTGTTTACTGATCTTATTTACTACATTATTTTTGGTTTACCAGTACACTGTTTTGGCATGCAATTCATTTAATAAGTTTAGCAAATCCATTAACCAGTTAGATACTGATTCACCCCCCCTCTCAGTATCTTTGGGAATCCTAACATTTACAAATAACATTAGCAAAATAAATCATACAAGGATTTACAAGGTTGATGACACATAAATCCTAACAAATATTATAATTCAATATAGGTAACTATTTTTGTTCATATTGTATAAAGACATGAGATTGATATTATAGAAGAAAAAAATTTGATCGTATAGACAAGCAATAATCATTCACATTGGTCAAAGCTTGTGCAATAAAGTTCAATGTATTTTATTATAGTTTAAAAAACAAAATTGAGAATAAACATCTCATATTGTCAAAACAATTATGCATGACAACTCAAAATTTCTAGAATATTTTATTGACTATTTAGGGCCTATAAAAAGAAGAATTCCAAACATGTGTGAGTTTATTTGAAACTGGGTATGGTAAAGGAGAGCAATATGAAGCTAGAGTATGCATGAAAAAATCTTTCTAGGGAGTAATTAAAGTTTACGGATGTAGTGAAATTTAACGATGCACATGCAATTATGGATCGATGTAATGCAAAATTGTCTATAAGATTTTGAGAAAATGCAAAATTTTAATGGTTAAAAAATAAAATATTCTACAATGATAGGATTGTGAGGCACTAACAACCAATAAAACGGCAATTATTTAAGATTTCAAATGTAAGCATATGGATTGTGTAGAGTAGGGAGATTCAACTTATGTATTCTTTTTAGTTTTGAATTGAAGGTGAGTAGGAATCATATCAAAATATTAAAAAAATTCTCAACCTTGCCCTTAATGTTATGTAAAAATGTATATTTTTTAGATTATAAAATAAAAAGTTAAATTTTGAGTTATAAAAGAAAATTATTTGAGCAAATAGAGCAACTAGACCCCAAAAAGGTGGAGAATGTTAATATTATGTGAGAGGACTTCAATTTTGTGGATACAAGTAAGAAGATTTTGTATTTTTAGAGGGATATTGCCGAATAATATAGAATTGCAATACTAAAGGAACACTTTGCCTTGTTTGAAGGTTATATAGATTTTGAAAGATTTTTGGTGATTAAAATAAGTCCAAACCTATATATTTAAAATACACACAAGTTGGATATTGTTGATAAAACCTTGCTTGCTTGAGATAAAAAGATAAGAGTGAATTTTGATGCTTCCAAAGGACTCAATCAATAAATATTGGATGAGTATGCATATTTAAGAACAACTAAAGAAAAGGTTGTAAACACAATCAAAGACCTTAAAATAATACTTGATCAGTTTAAGCCAACACTCAAATATGCCTAGTTCAAAGTTGAATGGCTAGATGATCTAGATGAGCAATAATTGAACCTTAGTTTGTCCATCTACAAGCAATAAAGGCATAGCAAGAAGAAACAGAAACAACAAAAAGTTTGAATTTTCAAATTAAGTGAAATATTCTTTGGTCCTTAGAAAACAATATTTTTTATCCTTTAGTTATGTATTTATTAGGTGGCCTGTGGGAGTGGTATGAAGTGCATTGAGGCTTATTTCACCAAACTGACACTTATTTCCATATATTTTGGGTGTATGGTCTACATCTCTAGCGAACTAGCAGTTCCTGCATGGAATTAGTGTGAACCTAGTTTTCTAACACATGGGGACCTAAATATATGACAGTGTGGTGTTTTTCTCTTTGGGAACTGGACTTACATATGTTTAGTGTGATCTATCTTGCTCCTTTGAACTGCAGCCTTATAGGTGCATATCTTTTTTTTAATTGATTTTTGGGGAATAAAAATAGAATTTCATGGAGCAATTTTTTGCATGCTAGTTGATTTCCCAATTTACTTTGTTATTGGGTAGGAGTTTTTATCTTTCTCTCATTTTGGGCTACTAAAATAATTTTTAGACCATTTGTTAGGGTTCGAAGATTGAAGCAAGAGTGACGGTGCTAGATAGATTTTGATTTCATTATGTTTCTTGTGTTATAGCTAGTTAAGCCCTATTCAGGTACATTGTACAACCATGATATTAGTGAAGTCAAGATAATATCATTTTCTAAATATTAATGGATATTAAACAAATTCTAGATTCTGCAATTGGTTGGATATGTCTCGCACATGATTGGTGTAAGTTAAGTAGCAAAACAACTTCCTACACTAACCTTGAGAGGAGGGTAATGCAAAAAATTTTGCAAATCCTTACAACAGTTACAAAAAATTAAGAGAAATAAACATGAATAATATGCATACAAAAACACAATGATTTACATAGGGAAAACCCTTTCGGTGAAAAAACCCCACCCCCCAAAAGTCACCCAATATACCATTCATAGATCAATAATAGATTACAATATACTTACAGAGAAAGATTTTCACAAGAGTATCACCAACCATAGATTCAAAGGTAATTCAATAGCTATAAGACCCTTACATACAACCTCTATCTCACGCACCTCATATATAAGAGATACAATACACAAAATTGTCAAATAGTATTACAAAACCATGGGCTAAAACCACCCAATAAAATGGCACCCATCTTATATCCAATCCTATATGTCCTATGATGTGTCAAAACACACAACAACATGTTTAAATCCCTTTACAACTCATTTATGTGTCTGACACATTTTTATATTTTCTATTTTAGGAGACCCAACTTCTGGAGGCCATAACTTTTAAAGTGGGTGTCTGATTGACAAATTGTTTGAAGCATAAAAAATATCACTATGTGCTCTATTAAGCTATAACCCACTATATTGGTTACATACACTTTTGGGTTGTTTTGGAGCCTTTAAAGACCTCACCCAATTTTCAAAAATGAAAACTTTAATATCTTCAAATCTAGACATGATCTTGCAACAAAAATTTGTTGGCATGTTTATCTAGCCAACTTGAATCTTTGGAAAAAAATTCAGACCAATCCGTGCTCAAATGGAAACTTACTAAAAATAGTAACCTTATGTATATGCAAGGTTGAGACACCATTTTCCCAACAAATGATATTCTTTTTTTGTTTAATTATGTTCATTGAATCTAGAGAGATTACACTTTTTTAATTTAATGTAATTTATTTTAATTTTTATTTGTGCATGTATATGGTAATTGGTTTTGATAAATGCATTTAAAACCCAAAATTTTCCATAGAATCTTGGATCATTAGTATATAAAATTGGATTTAAAGATTGATTTGTGTTACTAGTTGTTTTTTTATTTCTCTTTGGATATTATGACCTAAATTAGTGAAGGTTAGGTATTAATCGTTCATTCTTCTTGTATGCCTATAAATCTTTTTACATTTTATTTAAACTTTGGTTAAAATAGGATTAGACAAAAGAATGCTCCCAGATCGAAATAAAAAAACCAACAATCCATCAAACAAACAAGCCCCATTGACCACTCAGTTTACATAGTATCATCGTGACCCATTTTCCAAGACCTTGGGAAAAAATAGATCAGTAGGCCTTTTAGTTATTTCAAGAGAGGCTAGGTAAGTTTACCAAACCTATGTTGCATTGTGTCATTTAGGCCATCAACAAGGAGGTTCTCATGCTAGAGGGTTGAGTGAATGAAAATTATGATTCATGTAAGTTCAAGAACCATGATTTGAATTACCCCACTCACAATTTGGAGCTAATGGAAGTTGTCTACGTTCTTATTTGATGGAGGCATTTTCTTTTGGGTCATCAATTTGAGCTTCATACCAACCATCATAATCTATAGTATATCTTTACTCAGCCAAACCTAAATTCTCAACATCATTGGATAAAGTTTAAGTGTGAGTATGAATTTGGTGTTCATTACATCAAAGGTAAGGAGAACATTTTTGTAGATGATTTGAACAAGGGGAGACATGAGATCTCAGTTTTGACCCTTGGTACTAATTTGCAAGGTTGTATTCTTCAGGCACTTCATAGTGAAACATCGTATAAAGAGATGATGGCAAAGATTGAGTCTAGGAGATCCCTTGAGCGTAGGTTTTCAAGATACTCTTTGGAGTCATGTATACTTTTGCAACATCTTTGGTTATATCTATGTCTCAATTTTTGGTGATCTTCATTCAAATGTTCTGTTTGAGACACATTATGCTCCCTATTCAACAAACCTTTGAATTAAGAATATGCATTCTACCCTTACCCAGTTGTATCATTGGGCAAGGATGAGGTGTGTTGTTATCAATTTTGTGGTTAGATTCATAGAGTCTTAGTGAGTGAAGGTTAGACATCAACATCCAATGGGTCTCTTGTAGCCACATATCATTCCTAAGTGGAAATGAGATACAATTTCTTTACATCTCATTGTTTGGCTACCTTTGTCTCCTCATTTCCATGATGCTATCATGGTTAATGATGAGAGTTGTTAATATCTTGAGTTCACTTATTTTCCCACTACTTTAACATAATTTTACTAGATTATCATCAGACTCATTATATGTTTTAATCATCCTTAGAACTGCATTATTACTGATTATAATATATGCATATGGTATATTGATATGGATACACAATGCGTTTTAATGGATGACATGTTGTTAAATGTTATAAATTTTATTTTATGTGGATTATTGCTACTGCTAGAACTAACATGGAGTAGAAAGTAGGAGTTGGTCATAGCCGACATACCTTTGTTTCCATCCATAGCCAAAGAAGGTGGAACTTTGGCAGCACACATGGAAGCAACAAATGTAGGGAAGAAGAGTCTCTGTTGAAGAATATTCCTTATTGACTTTGTCTTTCCAAAGGATGTTGAGAAGATAAAGCATAACAAAAACCAATGAAGTTGTTCATCATTAATTTTGAATTAATAAAGCAGCCATATTCCTAGTTATGTGTTACTGCTCAATAAAAGAGTATGTTATGAAACAAACCCTTGTAGTATTAATTAGTTTTTCTTCCTAGAATAAGTCACCTCAGTGTTAGGGAGAAGCGACATTTGACTAGAGATAGTTGGAAAATGTTAATGGCATAATTTCTCTGAATGTTTTAAATAGGGAAATGTCATTCCAGTTAAAATCTTCTCATATTGTTAGAAATCAATCTACTTTTGTACTTATTAGTTGAATATACAATGCAGACAATATAAATTGTGCTATTGTTAGATCTTTTATGTAATCATTATCTAGTTGTTTTGAGCATGAGTTAATGGTGATGGAATTATTATTATTTTGTAATTTTAAGTGTATTGTTATCTTTCATGGGGATTACATTCCTCAAGCAAGGACTACTTGAGGTAATGTGAACCTCCTTTCTTCTTTTTGTTATTTAATTTCATGAATGTAGTTAATAATTATTCTTAAATCTTTTGTTGTTATTTCATGTTTAGTAATATTGTTGTAGTGAGTCATGGTTGCAACCAACTTCTAGTTTGTTTGGTTATATTGATAATTTATACCCATATCCATTGGTAAGTTACTCACAACAACTCTTGTGTTAGTTAGTTTTTCATTTCAGCATCATTTATGTTTTTAGTAGATTAGTACATTCCTTTTACACAACTATAGAAAACTTAGGAATCCTTGCTACACATACAGTGCCAATGCCATCTTTGAAGATATGTCCCTGGTAGATAATTAAACGATCCTTCACTTAAGACATAGGGTTACCCCATTGAATACCTCAATCGGGTTGTGTGCATGACAAACTGCACCACCTCAATGGATATAGTGGAGACCAGTCATTTTTGGCAGTGTTGTGAAGGATGGTGCTAACGTTTAGGAATATCGAGTTTATGATTTATTTTAATCATTTATTTTCTATAATTTTCTTTCTGCTATATACTTTGAGTAGCATAGGTGTTTGTTTTCAGCTTTAGGAAAGTTAGATTTTGAAACTAGCATCAACGTCTTTACTAAAAAGTGCAAGAAGACAACCCATAAGCTCAACACATACATTGCAAGCACCAATAGAGAGATGCTAGAGGAAGGTCTCTTCCCTATACATCAAGTGTAGGAGACACCCTAGCTTAAAGAGAGGGGCCAAAGGACTCATCAGTTTCAACACAAACATCAAAAGATCCATTTAGTGCACCTATAAATCCAATACCTTATGATAACATTCAAGAAGACCCTACTCAAGAGTGTGCACAAGAGAAAGTAGAAACAATAGGTGATGATTAAGTAAAAAATATTGATACACCAATCACTGACCTAGAGAGGGTGGCAACATTGAAGAATATATCTCCAAACACCCTCCCTAACTTTTATGGCCTAGTCACTAAAGATCTTGATACCTTTTTTTTTTAATTTGATGCAATTTGTAGAAGTTATGACTATGTAACTAATGCTCATTGTTTAAATTTATTTCTAGCCACTTTGAAGGATTATGCATTATGGAATTTCATGGGGTTGGGAAGCAACGCAATTACTAGTTGGGTTGTAATGAAGGAAAACATTCTGCAAAAATATCGGGACTATTGCAGAGGTGAAGACACAAGGAAGGAATACATTTTTAGGATGTCTCAAATAGAAGATGAATCCCTTGAAGACTAAATATATAGATTCCAATTTTGTTTGAAAAAATCCAAACATATTAGGCTCACTCCTAAGTCTCTTAAACTAACTTTTCTCAAGGGAGTTGATGAAGAATGCATTGATGCACTCAATTTGATGGGTGGAGGTGATATTACACAATCAAACTTTAATGATATTTACAAACTATCAAGGAATTAATCTAGGGCTACCTTGAGGAAGGATAGGACCTCTAGGTTTCTTACTACCACTAAGACATCTACTAGAATCTCAAGGGTGGAATTAAGCAACCTACTCTCCAATATTAAAGGAAGATATAATAAGTCATTTGGAAACATAGTTGGATACTCTACATCTTAAGAAAAAAGAAGAAGAAGAAGAAGAAGAAGAGGGTTCTCTTGAAAAGTATTGTCCTCACTGTAGACACAAAAGATCTATTTGCATATGTAAAAAGTTTGTTGCCATCACTCAAGACAAACCAATTCATCCAAAATTTCATGCAATAGAAGATGAAGATGAACAGATCTTCTACATAGTGCAATGTGGGCCATAAAAATAAAAGCAAGGTATGTCGTCAGACCCATTATCCTATAATCCTTCATTTCCTAGAGTTCAACAAAATGCTGCCAACTGGAATTTTCAGCCTTGGAATATAATGTAAAACCCCTAATGGAAAGGTAATGCATCAAATTGGATGCCCTAGCAGGGCTCCTAGCCACCCCAATATCAATACCCAACTTATAACCAGTGGCAAGGTCCCCAAAACCCATGGTCTCAACCATGGCGTGGAAATCAACAATGGTAATAGTATAATGTCAATTACTTGCAGCAACAACAAAATTCACCTTAGCAACCTGCATTAATGCCTAACACACGCCCTCAAGAGCTAGCCATTATTCCCAGTCAAAACACACATGCCTTTTCTCCACCAAGATAAACTTAGTTGCATACTCAACCTACACCATCCTAACAATAATCCTACCCAACAGGCTTAAGTGAATGAGACAACTTAGTATCCAATCTATATAGTTGAGATAAGTGATGTTCATTTATGTTTAGGTAAGACTCTTCCTTGTCCTACATCTCCACATATCACAGAACTTTTTGATGAGGAACCAATGATAGACATCACTAACCAACCATTAGAGAAGCCACAAACACAAGATGAATCACCTAATAAGGATGCACATTTTCCTGAGAGGCTAGCCATACACAAATACAAAGATAAACCTGAATTTGATCTCGTAGGACAACTAAAATATGTAAGTTTAAAAATACCCCTCCTATAAGTCATTAACGAAATTCCCATCTACACCAAGGCTGTTAGAGATTTGTGTCTTAGACAATTGGGTAGGAAGAAATAGGACCCTAAAATAATCCCCATCATTAGACAATTGGTTGGGATCATGTTGGGCACCATAGAAGTCCCTAAATATTCAAATCCAAGGAGCCCAGTTGTAGATGTAAGTATCAATGGGATCCTTATAAAAAATGCATCAATAGATCTTGAGGTAACAATCAATGTCATGAATAAGAAAACAATGGATGAATTATAGTTGGACAACTTAAGGCCAACACCAATAGTGTTGCAGTTAGCAAATAGATCTACTGTGAAGCCAGAAGGAGTGATTGAAGATTTATTGATAACTATATACTCGTGTGACTATCTTGTTGGCTTTGTAGTCTTACAACCTAAGGTTGGATTGGGTGGATAGCCACTAATTTTATGGAGGCCTTGGTTGGCCACTGTATATGAATTAATTGGTTGTCAGTCAGGTAATATGACAATCTCTACTAGGGATAAAATCGAGAAATTGGTATTATAACCTCCATCTCAACCTCATTGAAATTTGAGACAATATGTTTGGCCTACCCTAGAAGAGGATGAACAATACTCACTACACACTCTAATGGTGGTAGAGAGAACTCCTATGATGGAACCCCTTGAGATAGCAATGTTGTACTTGCTAAAATCATACAAAACTCATATGGCCTGGACTCGTAGCAAGAAGAATTTTTATCACATGTCTTACTTGTCTAGTTCATAGCTCTACAACATATGAAGATTCAACAACTTCATATATTCTCTCTACTATTTTTCCTAATGATTCTAGCCTAAACATAATAGGTCTTGGCATTTCCTCTATTTCCACAGCAACTAGTTCAATATAAATATCACTAGGAAGAACGTTCAACATCACTAATGAGATGACAACAACATAATTTGATAGCCTACTATAGATGCTACAAGCTCACACTTCAGTGTTTGTGTATGACTACCACGATATGAGAGGTATTGACCCAAAGCTTTGTATGCATAAGCTATATATTAATGAAGGTTGCAGACTAGTTAGGCAACCATAGAGGTCAATAAATCCAGCACGCAAAGATATAGTCAAGGCTGAATTGCAAAAATTGCTTAATGCAGGATTCATCTATCCAATATCGAATAGTGAGTGGGTTTCACCATTAGTGATTGTGTCAAAAATTTGAGGAAAGTGGTGAGTATGTGTCAACTATAGAGAACTGAATGTAGCCATATGCAAGGACCACTTCCCACTTCCCTTCATTGATTAGGTCTTGGAATCATTGGCTGGTAAGAGGTACTTTTCTTTCCCGGATGGATTCATTGGATACAATAAGATTAAATTTTCTCCTAAGGAATAGGATAAGATAACCTTCACATGTCCCTTAGGGACATATGCATATTTAGTACTTCCATTTGGGCTATGTAATGTACCAGCCACCTTTCAAATCATTTTTTTGAGAATTTTCTCTTATTTTCCTCACGATACCATGGAAATTTACATGGATGATTTCACAACCTATGATAACAAATATGAGTAGGCCCTAGCAAATTTTGAAAAAGGTACTGCAAATATGCCAAGACCATAATCTCTCTTAGACAAGAAAAGTGTTTTATCATGATGGAAGAGGGATTTGTATTGGGACACTTTGTCTCTACCAATGGAATCCAAGTTAACCTAGCCAAGATCGTAATTATCTCAAAGCTTCCAGTATCTCAAAAATAGAGACATGTTAGAATTTTCCTTGGACATACAGAGTATTATAGACACTTCATTAAAGATTTCAGAAAGATAGCTTCACCACTTTACACTTTACAAACAAAGGATTCAACATTTGATTAGACTCCAAGATGCCAACATGCATTTTAAGAACTAAAGTGTACCCTCACACAAGCACCAATACTTAGAGGACCTAATTAGAACATTCCTTTCCATATCCATACTAATGTGTCTGACTCTATAGTTGGAGCGATATTAGGGCATGTTAGGAAATAATGCTTTAAACCCACATACAAATAATCTATTTCCTACATAACCCATGAGAAAAAAGAATGCACACAAGATTATGAAATCACCATAATGCAAAGATCAAATAGACAAGCCACAAGATAACACAAGATATATCTTGGAAAAACCCTCATTAGGGAAAAACCCAACCTCGAAAAGAATCCATACTCCATTATATTAATCAACCATAAAGAAACATAGAGTTACAATGAATAACTTTGAACCATAAATCCCTCTAATTCATTCCCACATGTGTCCAAGCATGAATCCACACATCCCATGCCATGCTTCACAAATTCAATCCTCCAAAGAACTCAATACAATGACAACCCAAAACCACTAGCCTATATTAACCATTAAACATGTTCTTGCTTATATATACCCAAGCTCACAAAAAAATAACTAGTGGTAAAGTAAAACCATGTGCCACAAAACCATATGACAAAACCATGTGCTAACTACCCTTCACACCACATTTAATATTGGGTACTAAATTTTATCTTTTTAAATATTTTTTCCCAATATTAAATAAATGCAATATAATAATCCCAATGTTACAATACAACTCATCAAGTGGCCCCAAGAATATTCCAAGGGAGCCTCTATATGTTACACGTCCATATGCAACATCACATAACAAATAAAATATTACAAATTATAGCATTATTATGTAAGGTGTACAACATCTTATTTCTGAACATTCTCCCACTTGTTGTATACATTGAATAAGGGTCAATCAATGAAATACATCATCACACGAGGGATTCACTTAGTGAATTTGGGTTATATCATGTGTGTTCATTGCATACTAAACAATCCCCCTATTTTCAAAAAATATTCCCCTAAAATCCTTTATTGCCACCCCCTCCCAATACACAACCCGAATTAAAAACCCCCCTATTTTCACCATATAGGAAATATATTGAGCTCATTTTTGGGGATATTAAACCCCCCAATATGAATGCACATGATATAATATTTCCTAGCCAATTAATCCCCCGTGCATCATCATAGCCATACATGTAATCACATGAATCTCCAACATGTTCTCGTGCTCCAACAAGATACCTGAAATAAAACCAAGTGATCACCATCTCAAGAAAGAACTCCTCTCATCCTCCAACATGCTAGCTATGGAATAAAAGGGACAAGCAAAGGTGAAGATGCACCAATCCATGAACACAAGCATAAAATCCAATGTGATAAAAAAAGTCTCTAAGTTGTTATCATAAAGTAAAAACCCATGTGATCGGAAATGACATCCACAACACATGTCAGTACATCCAATCATCCATACCTCCTAGGTATAACCAACATCAGTAAAATCATGCCAATATCATATCAACCCATAAACTGTAATCAAGATCCTTGTATCAAAACCTGTCAATGTCAATGAAGTACATACATATCCAAGAACTCCCACTACATGGGTAATACCAAATCTGAAATTAAGCTGAAATCATATCAAGTCTATCAATAACCACTCATATCAAGGTGTGAAGTAAATCAAAACATGTAGTACCAAGAACAATAGCAACGATCCATACATGCAACCCAACTGTTGCATACTCTCCCACAATATGTCACCATCCTCCCAAACAAGAGAGAATACATAGAATAAAAAGAGACAACCTGTACACCATGACCTATCCTTCTACCAACACTTTAAATAAGAAATTTTGTGTTAAGTATGATCCTCTCCAAAACACCCCAAAAGAGAAGTCAAAACAACACCCAAACCCTCATTCAATCTCTTAGATCAAACAAACATAAGTATCATGTAATGCCGACATGGATGTAAGCCTCTCATAACCAAGAAGATCAAAATCATAATAACCATTCCCAATGAAAGAAATTATCCCACTAAACCATCTCCTAACATCTTCAAAATTATATCATAATATCAAACCATATGCACAAGGAGATAACCAATGCTATACATCTCTCAAATGAACTCTCAAGAACTAAACATCTCCATAGCTAAAGATCCATTTCTATGTAAGATAAGCATATATATAATGCACCTAAAAGGAAATAATGGGAAATACCTCTCAAGTAGTAAACTATTGAGTAGACCAAGAGTGGGGAATGAGAATTCTCATCAAGAGATCCAAGTCATCATGACTCACACTAAAACAATCTCCTCTCAAGTCTATACTAGGTGAACACTCCTTGAACTTCCTACTAAAACAACCAATCGCCCAACACATATCTCTAATCACAAGAGGATACTAGCATTACCTAAATCTCCATGTATCCATTATCACCTATAACTGATCAATCCATGCCAAACTCCAAATGCAACATAGCACCATCATGAAGTATCAATCAAATGATCATACACTCAATACAAATAGAACCACCAATACCAATGTCAAAGCTCCAATAGTTGAATCGGGAACATAAACATGACAACATGATCTAACCATCTCCTCCAAGAAGATAACATGCTCCATATGAACATATCAAATAACTATAACATGTCATAACTCTAAATACACATCAAGAGTGTACCATGACATAGCAACAACCATCCTATCAAATAAGGATAATATGTCAAATAAAAGTATAAAACCACACCACAACCAAGGATTCCATGAGCCTTAAAATATGTTTACATCCTCAAATACCATGAAGATCACCATCTCCTACTAATGCACCTGCAAATGTGAAAGACCATCTATATCAATGAGATCAAGAGCCCCTCCAACATCTATACACTAAGAAAATCATCCACCATCCAAAGGTGAATACGCATCACTGCCAATAACTCCCACTGAACCGTGGTACCGAGTCACACATGGCATTGTGATAACCATCTCCTAAATGAAGAACATCTAGTTCTACACACATACAACTGAAAATTCAATAACATCAAGTGTAACCATGAACTCAAATCCAAGAAGATACATACAACTGCCAATAAAACCACTAATCAAGAATCAAACCTACACCACTAATACATCACTATCAAAAGATCCCACTAAAAGTGTAACCAATGAATAACCAATCTATCATGACATTGTGATAAACCACATGCTATAATTCCCAAATCCAACTATCTAGGTACTATAAACATCATCCATCCTCTCATCCCAAATCAAACATACCAATGCACAAATGACCACAAACATGGCCAACCAAAAAGTATGGACCACAATAAATCAATCGTGTGGATATAGCTAGTCCACATCTAATCATCTCATTGCAAGTTAATGGGTAGCTAATCCACAACCTGCATATATCGAAGGTCTAATCAATGAGACATGCAAACTCATCATCACATTAGTAAACTGCAAAGTGAGATATCAAAGAGAATAATCTTGTAGACCATATGACTCAAACACCAAATCAACATCCAATCTGATTCTCCAAACATGTCCACAACCAAGTACCATAGTCAAGGAACCAAATAAGCATCAAGGAGATAATCAACAACCTCCTAACATCAAACCAAATCACCACAAACTTGACTATGTCGTGTCAATGCTAAACATGTACCTGCATACCCATGACACCATAATCATAAATAATGTTGTACCTACACTCAACTATCATCCACAGGAAACTCCAAGTCTCAAACCATGTCCTCAAACTGAGAACAACCTATGTACCTGTCACCATCAAAGTCCAACTCTGAAAAACACCTATAAACATATACCAAGGAGCACCAAATCTGATAATCAGTTGTGGCATCATAAATATCTCATAATAATATGTACTCCCTCAACATTTCACCTCATGACTCGTCTCGATGCACTCATACTTACACCCCAAATCTCAAGCACCTCCAAGTGATCAAACAAGTACATGCCTATCCATACTCATCAAACTGATAAAATAAAAGTGCCACTGAGTAGTCAACTAAACATGCTCTCCAACACCTATTTGAAATCCAAAATATGATTCTAATGCAAAAGTTATGACCAAAATTATGAAAAAGAGAACATCTAGCTTCCAAGCTCCCAAAAAATGTCAAAATGGAAAAATCAAGGAACCAAACCTATACTAAACTATAGTACTCAGAATTAGCTTTCCAACGAGTATAAGAAGTTGAAAAACAAACCATTTGGTGAAAGTTATGCCAGTTGGAAGAAAACATCCAATTTCACTATACAGGGATCACATGAACTTAAAAAATTTATCAAATCCCCTTGTCCATTTCCAATTTTTTCTCCAATTGAATTGTATTTTCCTTTCTGGGTGGGGCCTGCTAACTAGACCCCACCTCTCATCTTCCAACTCAAAAACTCGTGGCAATTATTTAATATTTTATATTGTAAAACAAAAATGCTTAATAAAAAACATTAATAAAAACCAAGAAGTTTTTTTTTTAATATTAAAAATGGCAGTTTCAAATGGACCACGTGGGGTCCACCCGACCAGGGCCCAAACTTTTTCAACAATTCCTTAATGTATTTAGACTATGAAATGAAAATTCCCTTGTCACTCTGATTTACTTGCAAACCAAGAAAGAAAATTAACTCACCAATCATGGACATCTCAAATTCTTTTTGCATCTCATTAGCAATTTTTTTGCACATAACTTCATTTCCTCCAAAAATTATGTCATCAACATACACTACAACAATTAAGATTTTACCAAAGTCAGTTTTGAAATACAAATTGTTGTTAGCCTAACCCTTCTGAAAACTTTGATTAATCAAGTACTTATCTAGCATTCCATACCAATCTCTAGGGGCTTGTTTCAATCAATATAGGGCCTTCTTCAATCTGCAAACAATGTTCAGATCATCTTCCAACTTAACACCTTTTGGTTATTCAATGTAAACTTCTTCTTTTAACTCTCCATTCAAAAATGTTGATTTCACATCGATATAATAGACCTTGAAATTCTTAAAAGCTACAAAAGCAAGAAACATCTAGATTGCCTCCATTTGAGCAATTAGGTTATATGCCTCCTCAAAGTCAATTCCTTCAACTTGAGTGTAACCTTTGTAAACCAACCTTTCTTTGTTTCTCACAACCTTTTTATCTTCATCCAACTTGTTTTGAAATACCCACTTTGTTCCACTCACATTCTTATCTATTGGTTTGTAAACTAATTCCCATGTCTGATTCTTCTCAATCTGATCCAGCTCTTCTCTCATTGCTTTTATCCAATTCTAATCAGTGCATGCTTCTTCTACTGTTTTTGGTTCAATCTTTGAAAGTAAACATAACAAGACTTGTTCTTGAGCTGCTTTGCTTCTTGTGATGATTCCTTTGTTCTTATCTCCAATAATTTTATTTGCTGAATGATTCTTCTGTACATACCTTGGGTCTTAGATGTAGATGTCGGAGCTTCATGAGCTTCCTTTTATTCTTCTCTTTCTCAAATTTTCTCTTCCCTTTTTTTTGTCATCCAGTTCACCAGACTCATATCCTACCAAATTTTAAGAATCTTTAGAAGTATCTTCATCAACTTTCACATTTACACTTTCAACAATCTTGTTCAGCCTTTTGTTGTAACAATGGCATGTCTTGCTCCTTGTAGAGTATCCTAGGAATATGTCTCCATTTGCTCTGCTGTCAAAATTTCCAAGATTGTCTTCATCTCTCTGAATGTCACACTTGCTTCCAAATACCTTGAAATATTTCCTGTTGGAGTTCTACCATGGCATAGCTCATAAGATGTCTTCCCATGTCTTTTCTAGTAGAAGATTTTATTAAGAGTGTAGACTGTGGTATGAATTTCTTCTCTCCAATAGACTTCTAGGAGTTTTGCTTCTTTGATCTTTGTTTTGGCTGCCTCTTGAATTGTTCGGTCCATCCTTTCCACTACACCATTCTGCTAAGGTGTTCTTGGGGCAGACAATTGTCTTCTAATGCCATGTTTCTCACAAAAATTGTTAAACTCATCAAAATTAAATTCTCCTCCTCTATCAGACCTCAAACACTTAATCTTTTTGTCAACTTCCTTTTCAACTTTAGCCTTGAATATCTTGAATTTCTCTAATGCTTCTGACTTTTCTCTCAAACATGCAACCCATGGTGTTCTAGAATAATCATTAATTAACAACATGAAATACTTCTCACCTTGTATACTCTTTGTTCTGGTCAGACCGCATAGGTCTGTGTGCACTAAATCCAACAATATAGTGGATGAGTGCTCCTTTCCTCTGTAAGTTCCTTTCGTTTGCTTTCCAACTTGACATTCTATGCAAATGTTGTTGTCTGGTTTGGTTGGCCTTGGTAAATCTCTTACTGCACTTGATGAACTAATCTTTATCAGGTTGTCAAAATTGATATGACACATCCTCTAATGCCAAAGCCAGCTAACATTGATATGACATAATAAAGGGTCGATGCAAGAAGTTGAGTCACTTTTTGGCCAAAAAAGTGGAAATATTTTCCCTGATTTTCAGATTTTGCCACATTTGACCTAAACATTTGAAACACTTAGAAATTGAAACTTGAAAAAATTCAATAATAAAAAATGTAGCACTCAGAGTCTACTTTCTAAATATGTAATTTATTTTAATGCCTAGATAATAGAAATTAAATTTCAAAAGGGATTTCTAAAAACCAATTTTTAACAATTTTTGTTTCAAGACCATACCATGCACGTACGGCAACTACTTTTTGACACATGAAAAAAAAAATTCAAACCCTTTTGGGAAAAGATTTGTAACACATTGAAGATTGACGAGGATTTTTTTTTTTTGAATATTTTTTTTTTATTAATTTTCTATTAGTTGTATTTGTTGTTTTGGAAACCCCTAGTGTACAGCCACCATAATTTGACAAAAACTTATCATTTTTTGAAGTCTTTTTTATATTGAAAATAATTCTCTTTAGATTGATGTCATATAAAAAAAAATCAAAAGACGTAAAAACAAAAAAGTTATTAAATAAATAAGAAAACTTAATATTTCAAGTCTATGGACCAATTCTAGTACAAATTAATTGAAAAATAAAATAAAAAAATCAAATCATATATATATATATATATATATATATATATATATATATATATATATATATATATATATATATATATATATATATATATATATATATATATATATATATACAGAATCTACACAATGTAATCTCTAATGGGTTTTAATTTTGTCTGATAATTTTGTAAAAATGGGCATCAAACATATGCCAGAAGTCAGTATTTTGTTACTCACATAGTCCAACCTTGTACTTGCAGGTCCAAGGCTTAGGTTTGGGCATTCCAAGCCTTACCCAACCCAAATCCCAAGGCACATGGCGGGTTTGGTTTTTAAATTTCAAATAATGGGGCCCTGTTCTATAATGTGTCCCTGTTATTTAAATATAACGGGTTCCCCTTATATAAAGTGCAAAAATGAGTTTGTATGGATTTCTTTTTCAAAAAAATACTTTTACAAAACGGGGCCCCATTTTTTGAATTTTTGGCTTGAGAGCCCGAAGCATAATCGTTTTCTAAAAAATGGGACTCCATTTCTAGCGACATTCTTCCCAACGCATGCACTCCCTCCTAATTGGGACCCAACTTCTTGCACCCACCCTAAACAATGTTTTCTAGCTTCTTCCAACATATACATGTTTCCACCAGTCCTCTTTCCTCCTACAATAATAATTTTGGATCCCTTCTGGATCTCACAACAATCATCAAGAAAAACAACATTGTAACCATTTTCACACATTTGCCCAACCATAATAAACATTGTTAGTATTATTTTTTTCATCAAAATAAATAGAATCAATTCCAACAATCTATGTTGTATGATCATCTCCGAACCTAACAAAACCACCATCATACTTTTCAAGTTTTACAAGCTTACTTTTGTCACCAATCATATGATTTGAACATTCACTATCAATTAGCCATTCATTTCTATCTCTTCTAACATGTAAAGAAGTAGCAATAGTCTTAGGAATATCAATTTTGGGTTCATCTTTTTCTACCAAAAACAAGCAATCACCATCTTGATAGTTTGATTCATCGTCAAAAATTTCAACATCATCTTTGACATAATAGGCTCTCTTATTAAACTTCCCTTTTCCTTCTCTATATTTTTGTCTTGAACCTTTCTTTGGACACCTAGTAGCAATATGACCACTCTTTCCACATCTAAATTATTTAAGGGGTAACATACATTTATATTTGTTGATTCCTTTCTTCAGTTTCCTTACAAAGTTCGCTTGCATCTCATCTTTACTTTCATCTTTCAGATCTTCCTCGGATGCTTTAAAGGTGGATTCAATCTTAGCTTTGTCTTTTACAAACTTCCTTATCTCAAATGTTGATAGAGCACCATACAACTGTTCTCTAGTAAACTTCTTTGGATCATAGGTTTCTTCAATAGTTGAGATCTTGTCACTATAGCTTTCTAGTAGGGACATCATAATCTTTTCAATTATGTCTTCATCTGTCAAGGTGCCACCAAGTTCTCTAATTTCATTTACCTCACTATCAACCTTCTAAAAATAGCTTGTTATTTCTGTTAGGATTCCCAAAGATACTAAGAGGCGGGGGGGGTGGGTGAATCAGTATCTGACCGGTTAAATAATTTTCTCAATTTATAACATGAAAAACATATTAAAACTATGTACCGGTAAACCAGAAATAATGCACCAAATAAGAATAACAACCACAACATGAAAAGCACACCATAACACAATATTTAACAAGGAAACCCAGTGTGGTAAAAACCTCAATGGGATTTGTGACCCACAATATTCACTTACTGGCTAATAAGAGAATATTACTGCTTACAATAGGGGCCTGCACATGCAGGAAGGCCAAGTGCCTAGAGCTCATTGCTCGGTTACAAAAGAAGTCACACCGACTTACAAAATATGGATAATACAAATCCAATGTCTTGTACTACTTCAGATCAACATCTGCTATGCCAGATTCAGTACTAGTTTAAGCTCTGCTACATACATAAACCCTTAACCTAATAATTCACACATTAGGTCTGTTATATTCCTTTCATTAGTCACCTATTAAATGATCTACAATGATCTCATACATATATGAGTAATATTACAATCCACCATGTTGGCTTACAAAAGATTTTATAATTAATTACAAAATATGTTTATACAAAATTGTTGTCGTCCAAGATGTCGGTATTCTTCCTTTTCGGTGTCGGTGTTCTGTATGTCGGTGTAGAGTTTGTTAGTGTCGGTGCCTGAGTCTACTTGCCGGTATCACATGATTGTAAGTTTTCCATCAATGACAATACCTTCAATCACCTGCAATTTCTCATTGGAGTGTGCATTTGCCAACAATCTCCCCCTTTGGCATTGATGGCAACACTCATGAGAAAAATCCAAAAAGAATATATCCAACAATGGTTTGCCAAAATTGTCTTACCAAAAATGTGTGCTCCCCCTGAGCTGATGATGTCTTGTTCTGATCATTTTTCTCATCACACTACTCCCCCTTTGACATCAATGGCAAAGGTTGTCATTCATTGTCAGTGGAGTGTGGTTCTTTCCTAGATTTTTGTAACCAGTGGGTTACAATCTGGAATATATCTGCCAAAACCAGATTTAAATTGTCGCTGAATCAAATTGCTTTCCTGTAATGCCTCTTGTGTTCTCTGAACTATACCGGTGAGTATGTGCATTTTCTCTTCCGATGTCTTAAGTCCGGGAACCAGAGCCTCGAAAATTTATTTTCTCAAAGAAATGAGGTAATCTAGTTTAGGACCAAGTTTACATTTTAACCTTTTTGCCTTATCCTTTATTCTTTCTTTATCCTTCTCTAACTTCTCAATTTTCTCTTCTAGATCTGCAATTTTCTTTTCTATCTCCAAAAATGAATTGGATGTACCTATCAAATTGTCAGCACTATTGTTTATTTTAGTTTGAGTTTTGCTGATCTCTGAATCTATATCTTGTGTCAAGATGTCTATTTTGCAAGTATCCATGTACATTTTCTTAAAATCCAAAATTGTTTTTCCAAGTTCCGGTAATAAGGTGTCCATTTTATCCTTGTTCATCTTCAAAATTTCCTCAAAGAATTTCTCTTTTTCCTTAATCATTCTCTCCTTAAATGTGTCCTTATTTATTTGATCAACTATCAAAATATTGTCGATGATGAACTTAGACAATGTGTCTAGTTGACCTAAAGAATCTGTATTATCCACTATGCATTTAGCTGCTACCAATTTAAGAATAGGGATTGTATCATCTATAGCCTTATAGGCTTGTGCATTACACTCTGTGATCTTCTTTATTGAATCCAATAAGACCTCTATTACATTTGTAGGCCAGAATTCTGACATTAGAGTACCAAATGTCTGCCCAACTATTGTCACAATATCCATGCTGTCGGTTGTAGTAATCACCTTGCTTGATTCGACCTCTGGTAGGTCAGTCTGTGTTTTCATTTCTACTAGCAAAGGTTTAGGCTTTTCACTTTTAGTAGGTGGCACTGTTTCTGTCTGAACTTGTGTCTCAACCTATTTTTGTTTCGGTTTCTCCATCTGTGTATGCACTTCCGGTTTCTTAGTTTGTACCTCTGCACTATCTATTTCCGGTTCTCCTGATTGTTTTTCAGTTTTATCTACCGGTTCTTCTAATGTTTTACTTGTGGTGTCCTCTGTCGGTTGCTCTATTAGAGTAGGTTTTTATGTGCTTATTTTTATAGTGTTATTAACCTCAACCTCAACATCTGCAGTCGGCGACTCAGTAGTCACTTCTTCCTTCTTATCCTCAATGGTTTCCCTGTCAACCACAACATTTACTTCATGTGTGTCTATATTTACAGGGTACAAAATTTTTGACTCAGGATTAGTATCCTCTAGTGGAGTCTCCATACTCTCAGTGGCCAGTTGACTGTCTGTAGTATGTGCCAATGGAGTATCAAGAAGAGGTGGGAGCACATTATCAGTTATTTTAAGGCTTGGAGGTCCACCTACCTTACCTTTTCCCTTATCCCTATCCTTTTGGTATACTCTGATAGTCTTGGGTCTTAGTAACTCTTCCTGTTTCTCTTTTTCTACAAAGAATATATCCCATGCATCTGATGTTTCCTCAAAGACTTCATTCACTCTACCTACCATTAGTGCTACATGCTGGTGAGTGGTTGAAAACACTGTCCGGTTAGCCTCAGTGATTAATTTGTCTATTTCATCAGGTGAGTTAACTGGATGCACTACAAGTAATTTTTCAATTTTTATTATCCATCTCAACAATGGCTACCCTTCTAGCTTCTAATATTTTATACAAATCTTTTGCTATTTCATCAACAATTTCTATCAAGAATTTCTTGTAAATGTCCAAGTGTAAAATTACACTGTTCTCTATGCTTTCGTTGTCATCAGCTGATAGTGTGTTGTATAGTTTGCTAATGTTTTTCAACTTTCCATCTACTGTTATTTCACTTAAGAGTTTATCCAGTGGAGCAATATCTTGTTTTACCTTCTTTTTCTTAGGAGTCAACTTCTTCACTGGAGGCCTCACTGCCAATTGCTTTTGCCTTATTTTCCTGGGTGTAGTTGAGGGTACTGGTGAGGGTTTTATTTTCCTTTCTACCCTTTTGAATACCGTCGGTATATCACTCTCAAAGGAAGTTCCAACCAGTGAAAGATGAGCTTCCAGTTGAAGTCCTTCCAACTCACTTTCTTTTATACCAGTTTGTTTCAAGACATCTTCCTTAATTGCCTTTGCCTGTCGGGTTCCTTTCCTTACTATTTCTTCAACCTTCTTAACCCTTTTTCTTGATTGAATTCCACTTTCAATTGTTTCTACATTTCCAAAGACTTTCTTAGTGGGTTCCTTTGGTGCTTCAAGGAGGGCTTTTGCATAAGTTTCTATGATATTATCATCTATCTCATAGCCCATTTCAGTTACCTAGATAGTTCTAGGGACAACTGCCTCCATCTAGATTTCATATTTCTTGATTACAAAACATATTTCCTTCTGATATTTATCTACAATTTCCTGTGATAGTCTTACTCTTGTTTTCATTTGAGCCTTCAGTGCTTAAAAATGTTCGTTTATGTTTTTCTCCTTGTTTTCTCCCTGTTTTCTCCCATGTTGTTCAATAGATCCAATAGTCGCTTTCCTATTGGTATATCAAAGCCAAAATATTTTCTACCAATACCAGGTACTTACTTAGTAATGTACAACATTAGGCAAACAAGAAAATTTCCAAATCTAAAGGTTCATTTCTTATCTCCTTTAATCTTCTTTAGATTCTCTATCAATTCATCTTTGAGCCATTTACACACATCTATTCTAGCATTATCATTTACCATGTCATATGCACTTTTGATACATAGGCTAGAAATTGAGTTCAACCTATTTTCATGTGTGGCTTTGTAACCTAAGATCATACTGATAAATCTGACATTGATGTCCTTTACATCATTTACCCTTAGAGATCTTTTGTCAAAAGTTGCACCGGTTAGTTTCATCACTGTATCATTTGGGACCTTCTTTGTTCTGTCAGGCCTGCTACTGGTGGAAGGTAACCCTATTACTACTTTTACTGCTTCTTTGGTGATCATATGGATGGAATCCAACCAAAAGAATTCACCATGGACTCTGCTTAGAACTATTCTTATCACATCTTTGGGAAAATCAAGAATGCTAAGGATATCCACAAAGCCTAGGGTTTCTATTATCTTGTGTTCTGGCTTGACATTACCATCTACATCACAAATCATAGTCCTATACATGTTTTTGATCTCATCATCACCTAATTCCTCTATATGACAATGTATGTATATCCTAGGGTCTTCAACATATACTACTCCCTTAGGAATTTGAGAGAATGCACCTATGCTATCATCTTTCTTCACAATTTTGGGAACCAGTTTGAATACAGGTCTAGGGCGCTTAATAACCTCAATTACAGTAGGGTTTTCTATAAATTCAGGAACAAAGGAGGATGCCATATTTATAAATACCCCAATCTGCCTTAGGGATGAGTGCTTGGATGAACTGCTTCTCTTCTTTGCTAAGAATTCCTTCGCTTGAGAATTTTTGCACTCTCAAAGATTTGAATGCTCGGTGAATGAAAAAGGAGCCAAAACACTTGCTTTACAATTTTATTTTCTCCAACTAGCACATTTAATGCTTGTCAGTTTAAGTCACAACTTAACTCATCTGCCGGTATAGAAGTAATTCAACTTCTTACCATCAACGGAGGGTATAATAGCATGTTTTTCAATTTGTTGCTAAACCCCCAAGGGATTTTCCTTCAGTTAGATGAGGAGTCTCCTACCGGTGGAGTGTTACTCTGTTCTATCGGTGGAGGAGTATTCCCATCAACATTTTGATCTGACTTTCTGATCCATTGTTTTGAGAATTCTTGCTTTACCTCTTCAACCTTTTCTTTACCCTTCAAACTAGGACCTTTGTTATTTGTCGATGATGCCTTACTTCTACAAAATTTTGTAATATGTCCAATTTTGTTACAAGCATAACAAGTCACATTGTTTTTTCTGAATAGATTTCCCATATCCTATGTCGGTTTGTGTTCTGCATTGATTAGATAGGTGTCCAAATCTTCCACAAACATAACATCTTACATTCATTTTGCAATTTTCTGAATTATGACCAACTTTGTTGCATTTAGAACATTGACCGGTGGGTGTATTAGTGTTCTGATAATTTCTAGATCTACACTAATTTTCTCTATGACCATACTTGTTACAGTTAAAGCATTTCCCATTGAATTTGTAAGCATCAGGTTGTCTTACCAGTTTGCTATGATCATGATTGTTTGCAGTACCGGAGCTTTCACCAACTTCAAAGCCAAGGCCATTTGTATCACCATTTGGTTTCTGATTCTTCAGCATGTCAACAAGTTATTCTGAACTTTTCTTGAATTTCTCTTTGTGTTGATTTGTAGCAGTCAGTTCATTTTCCAAGATTTCTTTCGGTTTCATAAGTTCAGTTATGTCGTTTTGTGTGTGCATCAAATTTGTCTTCAACATATCATTTTCATGACTAAGCCTTGTGTTTTCATTTCCAATATCATTCAGTCTTCTAACCAAGTCTTCTTCATTCTTCTTCCAATTTTCAATTTCTTTGTAAAATCTCATAGTCATATCTTGCATCTCATTCTTCATTGTACAGCTATCTTGTCTTAGTTGGTTCACCAGATCATTAAGAGTTTCATTTTCATCTTCCTCATTCTGCATCTTCTCATAAATTTCTCTTCTTTTATTTCTTGCTATTGTGTAATTTTCTTGAAGTCCTCGAATGATATCCTGAGTAGCCTTCAGATCATCCTCAAGTTTGATATTCTTCACTTTTTTTGCATCATAGTCTGAAAGAGTTGTTTCCAATTGCTTTCTCAAGTTTTCCATCTCTATCGGTGACAAGATATTCCTCAAGTTGTTAGGCTTTTAAAAATAGAGGACCAAGCTTTGATACCAATTGTTAGGATTCCCAAAGATACTGAGAGCTGGGGGTGAATCAGTATTTGACCGCTTAAATAATTTTCTCAACTTATAACATGAAAAACATATTAAAACTATGTGTCGGTAAACCAGAAATAATGCAACAAATAAGAATAACAACCACAACATGAAAAGCACACCATTACACAATATTTCACCAAGAAACCCACTGTGGGAAAAACCTCGGTGGGATTTGTGACCCACAATATTCACTTACTGGCTAATAAGAGAATATTATTGCTTACAATAGAAGCCTGCACATGCAGGAAGGCCAAGTGCCTAGAGCTCATTGCTCAGTTACAAAAGAAGTCACACAGACTTACAAAATTGGATTATACAAATCCAATGTCTTGTACTGCTTCAGATCAGCATCTGCTATGCCAGATTTAGTATCGGTTTAAGCTTTGCTACATACATAAACCCTTAACCTAATAATTCACACATTAGGTCTGCTATATTCCTTTGATCAGTCGCCTATTAAATGATCTACAATGATCCCATACATATATGAGTCATATTACAATCTGCCATGTCGGCTTACGAAAGATTTTATAATTAATTACAAAATATGTTTATACAAAATTGTTGTTGGCCAAGATGCTGGTATTCTTCCTTTTCCATGTCGGTGTAGAGTCTATTTAAGAAGAATAAAGATAAATATTTGTATCTTACTGATGAAGGAGTCACTGATGATTCTGATGAAGATCTGACAGACAATGAATGGGTTTTTGTTTCTATAACAGAAGATCAACTGACACCTACTGTTCAACCGGTAGAGCAGGCCCTGGTAGCTAAAATTGAAGTTAAGGATGAATGGATCATTGATTCAGGATGTTCACATCATATGACTAGTGATAAAGGTAAATTCTTGAACTTTCAGGAATATAATGGAGGTCTGGTAAGATTTGGAGATGATAAAGCTTGTTTGATCAAAGGAAAAGGTACTATATCTCTAAATGGTAAGCATAATACTGACAATGTTTACTATGTAGAAGGTTTAAAGCATAATCTTTTGAGTGTTGGTCAATTAGTTGAGAAAGGATTTTAGTTACAATTCAATAATAGAAAATGCAAATTGGGCACAAGATGTGGATGACAGAAAAAGCACCACCGGTGGAGCATTTTTCTTTCTACAACTCCATTCTATTGTGGTGTCTGGGGCGCTGATAACTGTCTTCTAATTCCATTCACTTCACAGAATGTATTAAATTCCTTAGATGTGAATTCACCTCCTTGATCTGATCTCAGACATTTGATTTTCTTACTGGTTTCATTTTCTACCATTGCTTTGAATAGTTTGAACTTCCTAAGTGCTTCTGATTTTTCTCTAAGAAAAGTAACCCAACACATTCTAGAATAGTCATCAATGATTAGCATGAAATATCTATCACCTTGTAAGCTTTTAGTTCTAGCTGGACCACATAAATCAGTGTGAATTAAGTCAAGAGCATTATTGGATTTTTCTAGAATACTTTTAAACGATGCTCTAACTTGTTTTCCAAATTGACATTCCTTACATACTGGATTGTGAGGTTTAACAATCTTAGGTAAATCTCCAATAATTTAAGGGGTAACATACATTTTTATTTGTCGATTCCTTTCTTCAGTTTCCTTACAAAGTTCACTTGCATCTCATCTTTACTTTCATCTTTCATATCTTCCTCAGATGCTTTAAAGGCGGGTTCAATCTTAGCTTTGTCTTTTCCAAACTTCCTTATCTCAAATGTTGATAGAGCACCATACAACTTCTCTCTAGTAAACTTCTTTGGATCATAGGTTTCTTCAATAGCCGAGATCTTGTCACTATTGCTTTCTAGTAGGGACATCATAATCTTTTCAATTATGTCTTCATCTATCAAGGTGCCACCAAGTTCTTTGATTTCATTTACCGCACTATCAACCTTCTGAAAATAGCTTGTTATTTCTTCTCATTCTTCCATTTTCAAATTCTTATATTTGTGCTTAGATGTTATCTTCTTTGATAATTTCACTGTCATTTCCTTCGTCGATATCTTTCAACTTTTCCCAAACCTCATAAGTAGTATTCAATGAAATAACCTTTGTCAATTCAATCTTTGATAAAGCGCTAAAGATAGCATACATTACTTTTTTCATTCTCTTCATAAGCTTGAATCTCATTTGGAGTGGTAAGACCATTTTTTTAGTTGAACATATTGAGTTTCTATAGCTTTCCAAGTGTTGTATCCCAAAGAGAGCAAGTAGCCTCTCATCTTCACTTTCCAAAAACTATAGTCGGATCCTTCAAAGATAGGATTAGTCAGTTTATGTGGCATCGGATCGGGATCTACCTCAAGCGGTTAATCTCTTCTCCAAGGAACATGTGCTTTAATACCAAGAATTTAATATCCAGGCAACTGAGAGTGGGGAGGGGTGAATCAATTGATAACTTAAATCCAATTTATTAAATTCTTTTACACATTCGAAATAACCAACAGATTAAATAAGTGCAAATATAACATGAAAACACATACACAACACAAATGCGCAATGAACACTAGATGCAACGTGGAAAAACTAAGAAGGCAAAAAACACAGAAAATGTTAGTTCTCAATATAAAACACCAATTAAGGTGATACCAGTTAAGATGATTTTTACAAAGGGTGGCTCACTGCCTATAAAAAGGATCACTACCGAAGAAAGAAATAAAAGAAGAATCCACCACTGTAACACGATCTGTAAAACAGACTGTTTCCAGTGCCTCAATACAAACACTCTTCGCACAACATCAACAATCAAATCCTTCCTTAATGATCTCACATATCTTCAATAACATCATTTGTGTATTCATTGGCCATGTTTGAAGACTTTTCATTTGAAATCCTTGCTAGAATTGGGGTATTTTTATTAATTTTGTCTATGCTTATTTATAATTGGTTTGAATAGTTATTTTAGCATTGGTAGGACATTAATAGTCTCTCGTGATTTTTATTTCATTGAATTTGAATATGTAGAATTAATTATGTGAAATAAAAAAAAAATTAAAAAGAGGTTATAATGTCCATTTTTTTTAGAAATTATCAAAATGTGAAATTTTATGTCATAAATGTGGTTGGGCACTTCCTTTCCAATAGGATGTGTTTAGATTTTTGAATTCGGAAATTCAATTTTGATGAAATTTGAAGCTATTTTAATGGAAGTATGCCCTTGTGATGGTAATCCATATGAGGAGATTTACTAGTATTTGTAATTTAGTGAAAAGTTGGAAAATTGAAAAATTGTGGTGGATTATAATGTTTAGAAAGTGGCAATGAAGGTATACTTCATAATTTTTAAAATTAAATCCATTGGGATTATGTTGTGGAAAATATTGTGAAAATGAGAAACTATGCATGGTTTTGGTTTTTGTGAAATTATGCATTGTTGGGGTTTTGTGCCACATCCATTAGAGGATGTGATGAACCTAGGGTATAGGTATTATGGAAGTGGAATCAAATGAACATCAAGGTATAAAGAGGCCTCTAGGGTAACTCAATGTGAAGTCATGGTAATAAGTGAAAATAAAATAAATAAGGGTACTGAATTAACCAACATAATGGATGCCCCTCTCATGCCTCAAGTGCTCGTACAAGCTCAAAATTTTGGAAAGACTTGACCACTCATGAAGAAATTGTTAGTTAAGATGAGAGCGGGGGGGGTGAATCATAAAAACTTAATCTTCAATATATTCAATAGATTCAACCTCGGTAGCTTTTATAGATATGCAACTATGACTGTAAATCATTCAAACTCATAAACAGATACACTTAAAACATCATAACACATTTAACACCATATTTAACGTGGAAACCCAAATAGGGAAAAACCATTGTGGGATTTCGGACCCACTAAGAAATATACCCTTCTAGAGTATGCTCGGATAAAAGCTTATCTTGTTAAAGATTACAAACACATTGCTAGATGTGACCCAGTTAAGGGTTTTCCCTTAGACTTGTTAGAGTCTTGCACTTTGTTAGGAGTGACCTTGTCAAAGGATTTCAAACACTCATTTAGAATGTTACCTTGCTAGAGGGTTTACAAATAAGAATGTTAAGTCCACTCCATTAAGAGATTTCTTGTAACCAACAGTAATAAAATATATCTACAACTTCACATCTGAAACGCTAAAGCAGATTCTATTTGCTCAAAAAAATATTGTCATACAACTTATCTTGTCCCTTGTTGGGCTTGCTGGGCTTCTCAATCTGTTCTTTAATCAGATCTTCAAGCTTTTGTGCTCGGTAAACATTACTATAGCATCATTGTGCATACATTTTCCCACATCCATTGTTCATCAATAATTCCTTATTTATAAACAATTTCTAACCGCTTAATCTCCTTGATCACATTTCCCATGATCAATCTTAACCATCAGATCTTCAAACTTGACCAAGTTCAATATATCCTTCGATCTGAAAAATGTTTTACCTTACCTTGGAACTTGCATTCCTTCCTTGGAACTTGTGCTAGGTTATTGCGGTTCAATCTGTGTTGTAGATCTTCCTCTTGTGTTTTCCATGTCGTTGATCCTCAACAAACTTCAGGCACGGCATACCAATCACTTATTCATCTCCAGCTCATCAACATCCTCTATTAAATAATGTTTTTATCCATCCAATGTGATCTATTATAACTTGGTAAATACTGAACTTCACTCGGTAGACATTCTGCCTTCTTTAACCGATATCGATAACCTTAGGGTTTACCGACTAGGTTCTTTGCTCAGTGACATAGTACAGTATTAAACTTATAATAAACAACATATGTAGGATATCAAAACAATCAAAACAACATGATCTCATCATTGTCTAACTCGGTAATAGTTTCCCATTGAATAACTTATTATTCCCCTTCATTATCACATCCTTATTGTGTCACTTACCGACCACTTAATATTCACCAAAACATTATTCTCAAGATATGGCAACATCATACTAAGTCAGAAAATCAATTGCTTGACATCAATGACAAAATAATATTATTAAGATAGTAATCATCCTTCTTCAGTTATATCAATGATCTCCAACAACCTTCTCAATATCCTTCTTGAAATGCCAACAATCTCCTTTTCTATTGTAATGCCAACAATCTCCCCCTTTGGCATTGATGAAAAAACCAACTTGATTTGATTCAATTGATTCGAATACTGATTGTTGTATAAACTTCTCCATTGCTGTGTAGATTTCTTGTGAAGTCTTCTCCCCCTACCATTAGTCTTCTCCATTTAGTCTTCTCCCCCTTTGACAACAAAGCCAAAAAGAAAAAACTAATTCATGATTTCTTCCATTGTGAAGTAATTTCCTTGCAGTCTCATTAACGGTCAGGGCATCTTTGTCTTCAATCACTTTTTCTTGTACAACTTTAGTTGACCTCCTAAAGTGTAAAGCAACATCAACTTCATAGATAGTTATCCTTTAAATTCATAGAATTGATGCTTTCACCGAACTCTGTCAGTGAGTACTAGATAGGGGTAGGACCCCTAACTGACTTCTAAGATACTCAAAAGTGTCCCTTGGCAGTGGCTTTGTGAAAATATCTACTATTTGTTCCTTTGAACTGATATATTCCAGCACAACTTTCTTCTCTTGAACTTCTTCTCTGAGATAATGATACTTTATAGAGATATGCTTTGTCCTAGAGTGCATTATCGGGTTCTTTGAAATGTTAATGGCACTTGTGTTATCACAAAATATAGTTACTGGATCAGTAACTTTTTCATTTATACCTTCCAACAGTTGTTTGATCCATGCTATATTGGTACAATTCAATGTTGCAGCGACATATTCAGCTTCAGCTGTTGACTGTGAAATGCATCCTTATTTCTTGCTAAGCCAACTTACTAGTCTATCTCCCAAGAAGAAAGCTCCACCACTTGTGCTTTTCCCATCATCAATGTTTCCTACCCAGTCAACATCAGTATAGACTTTTAGGTCAAAAATATTCACTTTTTGATATGCTAAGCCATAATCTTCAGTGCCTTTCAGGTATCTGAAAATTCTCTTGATTGCTGTCATATGTGTTTCTTTGGGATCTGCAGAAAATCTTGCAACTATACCTACTGCATGTGCTATATTCGACCTGTTGTGAACCACATATTGCAGCTTTCCAATCATAGATTGGTAAAGTGTCTCATCAACAGATGCAGATTCATCACTCTTTGATAGTTTACAGTTGGCAGTCATAGGAGTACTTACAGGTTTAGAATCCTCCATTCCAAATTTCTTCAAGATTTCCTTTATATACTTGGATTGAGTAATGAAACTCTCATTTTTCCTTTGTAGTATCTGTAAACCTATAAAATACTTTATTTCACTCATTAATGACATCTCAAATTCTTTGCACATTTCATTTCCAAAGTTCTTGCATAAAGAGTCATTACCACAAAAAATAATATCATCAACAAATATGGCTGAAAGCAGTATACTATTGTTCTCATCTTTCTTCATATACATGTTGTTGTTTTCACTTGTCCTTATAAATCCAATCTTGATCAAATAAGAGTGCAGTCTTTCATACCATGCTCTAGGTGTTTGCTTTAGACCATATAATGCTTTGTTCAGCTTACATACCTGATCTTTATTCTTGTCTTCAATAAATCCTTCAGGTTGTTCAATGTAAACTTCTTCTTCTAGTATACCATTCAAAAATGCAGATTTAACATCCATTTGATATACCTTGAAATTTTTGTAAGCAGCATATGCCAACAATGTTCTTACTCCTTCAAGTCTTGCCACAAGTCCAAAAGTCTCACCATAATCAATTCCTTCTTCTTGAGCATAACCTTTGCAAACTAGTCTTGCTTTATTCTGAATAACCTCTCCTTTTTCATTTAGCTTGTTTCTGAAAATCCACTTTGTACCGATTACATTCTTCTCTTTTGGTCTTGGGACCAATTTCCATGTTTCATTCTTCTTGATTTGATCAATCTCTTATGTCATAGCATTTATCCAATCTTTATTACTAAATGCCTCTTTTACTATCCTCGGTTCAAATTCAAATATCAGACATGTGTTTTGTCTCAGTTTGTTCCTTGTCATCACTGGATCATCCTTATCTCCTATAATCTGACTTGATGCATGATTTCTTTTGACATACTTGGCTAATATGGGCTTGGTAGGTTCTGTATGATCTTCTCCATCACTCGGTAACTGAGTATTTTCTTCATTTTCTTCATCAGCTTTCTCGGTAGGATTTCTCGATTGAATAGAAACAAATTCTTCATAATTTTCTGGTTCTTTGGAATTTCCTTCATCATTTCTTTCTGCAAATTCATCAATTTTCACATTTGCACTTTCTACTATTTTGTTAGATGATTTTATCAGACATTTAAATGCTTTGCTTCTAGAAGAATAACCAGGAAATGTTCCTTCTTCACTTTTCTGATCAAACTTTTTGTTTCTATCATCTTTGTGAACATAACATCTAATTCCAAATATCTTAAAATAACTTACATTGGGTTTCTTATCATACCAAATTTCATATGGTGTCTTCAAAGTTCCTTTCTTCAGTTGTACTCGGTTTAGGGTGTAAACTGCAATGTTGATTGCTTCTCTCCAAAATGTTTGAGGTACCCTCTTTTCTATCATCAGGGTTCTGGCACAATCTACAATTGATCTGTTTCTTCTTTCAGCTATCCCATTTTGCTGAGGTGTTCTCAGTGCAGACACTTGTCTCTTTATACCATGATCATTGCAAAATAGATTAAATTTATCAGAAATGAATTCTCCTCCTCTATCAAAGCTTAGACATTTCAACTCTCTTCTTGTTTCTTTTTCAAATCTATCCTTATACCATTTGAACATTTGAAAGGCTTCTGATTTTTCTTTTAAAAACATAACTGACATCATTCTTGAGTAATCATCCACAAATAATATGAAGTATCTATCTCCATAATAACTTTGAACTTTCATAGGACCACAAAGATCAGTGTGTACAAGATCTAAAATTCCTTTAGAGGTGCAGGACTTACTTGTAAAGCTTGACCTTGTCATCTTACCCATCTGGAATCCATGATATATTGTATTCTCTAGTTTTTCCAAGCTAGGTAGACCTCTCACTCAGTGCTTCTTGCTTATTTTGATCAGGTTATCAAAATTTACATGACAAAGCCTTTTATGCCATAACCAGGTATCATCTATTTTAGCATACAGACAATTGTTCCTATTTGAGTCAAGATGAAATGTATTACCTTTTGTTTGTGTCCTGGTAGCAGCTAGCTTTCCATGTTTGTCATGAACTTTGACACATCCCTTCTGAAATTCTATTCGCTATCTTGTATTGTTTAGTTGTGCCACACTCAACAAATTGTATTTCAAACCTTCAACCTAGTATACATCATCACATTTAGCATTGTCAAGAAGTGTTATGGATCCTTTACCTTTCACCGAACATGGTGCATCATTACCAAATCTTGAATATCCTCCATCACAGTCTTCTAATTTAACAAACTTGTGTTTATCACTTGTCATGTGATGTGAGCATCCACTATCTATGATCCAAGAATCATTTTTATTTATGTGAGATATTAGGGCTTTTTCTTCATACCTTTCTTCATCCGATCCATCTTTGATAGCCACATAAACAACTTCCTCTATATCATTCCATCAGATTTATCATCGTTGGATTCCTCATCATCTACTAGGCATGTCTTTCTATCTTTCCTTCTGAAGTCTCAGTGTCCTTTGTATTGGTTGTCTTTTTGTCTGTCATCTCGGTATTCTCTCTTTTCACTGGATTCTTTGTCAGGACATTTATAAGCCATATGTCCTATTCTATCACAGTTAAAACATTTTAAAGGTAGCTTTCCTTTATACTTACCTTTTCCTCTCGGTAACCTTCTGGCTAATAATGCTTCAAAGTCTTCTTGCTTTTTGATTTCTTCATATAGTTTGTGTACCTCTTCCATGTTTTTGTGAAATCTTTCACTTGCTCCACTATGATTTCCTTCAGTATACTTATACATTCTATCATTGTAATCATCAGATTCACCAATATGAAAAGAACTGAATGTAGATTCAACTTTATTTACCGAAGACCCACTGTTATCAAAATTACTTAACTCAAATGCATGTAGCTTATCGATAGTAGCATCCAAAGAAACTGGCATATTTGGTATAGACCTTAATTCATTGAGTGCAGAGACTCGAATGGCATAAGCAGGTAGAAGTGTTCTAAGCAACTTACTTGTTACATCCTTTTCTTCAATAGTTCCTCCTGCTCCTTTGATTTGATTGACAGTCTCCTTTAACCTTGTACTATATTGGGTTACGTTCTCACCTTCATTCATTCTTATGGATTCAATTTGTCCTCTTAGACTATCTACTTTTTCTCTCTGAACATGTTCATCACCACCATACACAGATATGAGCTTAGTCCACATCGCTTTGGCATCATTGCAGCCTTCTAGGTCATTAAACTTTGAGTCGGTTAATGCAGATGTTATTTCAATCATAGCTTGAATATGTTCTTGCTTTTCCTTTATCTCTTCCATTGTCATCGGGTTGGTGTTGGGTGCTATGTAATCATTCTCTAGATAATATGTTGCATATTCTCCAATTCCTAATAAATGCAGCTTCATCTTTTTCTGCCATGTGGAGAAACTAGACTTGTTTAGCTTTGGTGCATCCCTTTTATACATCTTCGGATCTTTGCCTCAAGTACCTTTAAACTTTTCTTCTGGAGTCCAAAGCTCTGATACCAATTGTTAGTTAAGATGAGAGGGGGGAGGGGGGGGGTGAATCATAAAAATTTAATCTTCAATATATTCAACAGATTCAACCTCGGTAGCTTTTACAAATATCCAACTATGACTATAAATCATTCAAACTCATAAACAGATACACTTAAAACATCATAACACATTTAACACCAAATTTAACATGGAAACCCAAATAGGGAAAAACCACTGTGGGATTTCGGACCCACTAAGAAATATACCCTTCTAGAGTATGCTCAGTTAAAAGCTTATCTTGTTAAAGATTACCAACACATTGCTAGATGTGACCCAGTTAAGGGTTTTCCCTTAGACTTGTTAGAGTCTTGCACTTTGTTAGAAGTGACCTTGTCAAAGGATTTCAAACACTCATTTAGAATGTTACCTTGTTAAAGGGTTTACAAATAAGACTGTTAAGTCCACTCGATTAAGAGATTTCCTGTCACTTACAAAATAAACAACAGTAATAAAATATATCTGCAACTTCACATCTGAAATGCTAAAGTAGATTCGATTTGCTCAAAACAATCTTGTCATATGACTTATCTTGTCCCTTGTTGGGCTTGCTGGGCTTCTCAATCTGTTCTTTAATCAGATCTTCAAGCTTTTGTGCTCGGTAAACATGACTGTAGCATCATTGTGCATACATTTTCCCACATCCATTGTTCATCAATAATTCCTTATTTATAAACAATTTCTAACCGCTTAATCTCCTTGATCACATTTCCCATGATCAATCTTAGCCATCAGATCTTCAAACTTGACCAGGTTCAATATATCCTTCGATCTGAAAATTTTTTACCTTACCTTGGAACTTGCATTCCTTCCTTGGAACTTGTGCTAGGTTATTGCGGTTCAATCTGTGTTGTAGATCTTCCTCTTGTGTTTTCCATGTCATTGATCCTCAACAAACTTCAGGCACGGCATACCAATCACTTATTCATCTCCAGCTCATCAACATCCTTTATTAAATAATGTTTTTATCCATCCAATGTGATCTATTATAACTTGGTTGTTACTCGGTAAATACTGAACTTCACTCGGTAGACATTCTGCCTTCTTTAACCGATATTGATAACCTTAGGGTTTACCGACTAGGTTCTTTGCTCGGTGACATAGTACAGTATTAAACTTATAATAAACAACATATGTAGGATATCAAAACAACATGATCTCATCATTGTCTAGCTTTGTAATAGTTGCCCATTGAAGAACTTATTATTACCCTTCATTATCACATCCTTTCTGTGTCACTTACCGACCACTTAATATTCACCAAAACATTCTTCTCAAGATATGGCAACATCATACTGAGTCAAAAAATCAATTACTTGACATCAATGACAAAATAATATTATTAAGATAGTAATCATCATTCTTCAGTTATATCAATGATCTCCAACAACATTCTCAATATCCTTATTGAAATACCAACAATCTCCTTTTCTGTTGTAATGCCAACACATCAACAATCAAATCCTTCCTTAACAATCTCACATATCTTCAATAACATCATTTGTGTATTCATTGGCCATGTTTGAAGACTTTTCATTTGAAATCCTTGCAAGAATTGAGGTATTTTTATTAATTTTGTGTATGCTTATTTATAATTGGTTTGAATAGTTAGTTTAGCATTGGTAGGACATTAATAGTCTCTCATACTTTTTATTTCATTGAATTTGAATATGTAGAATTAATTATGTGAAATAAAAAAAAATTAAAAAGAGGTTATAATGTCCAAATTTTTTAGAAATGATCAAAATGTGAAATTTTATGTCATAAATGTGGTTGGGCACTTCCTTTCCAATAGGATGTGTTTAGATTTTTAAATTCAGAAATTCAATTTTGATGAAATTTGAAGCTATTTTAATGGAGTTTGAAGAAATTTACTAGTATTTGTAATTTAGTGAAAAGTTGGAAAATTGAAAAATTGTGGTGGATTACAATGTTTAGAAAGTGGCAATGAAGGTATACTTCATAATTTTTAAAATTAAATCCATTGGGATTATGTTGTGGAAAATATTGCGAAAATGAGAAACTATGCATGGTTTTGGTTTTTGTGAAATTATGCATTGTTGGGTTTTTGTGCCACATCCATTAGAGGATGTGATGAACCTAGGGTATAGGTATTATGGAAGTGGAATCAAATGAAGGTCGAGGTATAAAGAGGCCTCTAGGATAACTCAATGTGAAGTCATGGTAATAAGTGAAAATTAAATAAATAAGGGTATTGAATTAACCAACATAATGGATGCCCCTCTCATGCCTCAAGTGCTTGTACAAGCTCAGAATTTTGGAAAGACTTGACCACTCATGAAGCATTGATCTAGAGTGATCGAGTCTCCTCACCTCTCAGAGAGGATCACATGGTTTCACATGAGCCATACCTTCAAGATAATGTTGGCATTGTGTTTTCTTTGATATCAATCGATATAACAGGTTACAGGTATAGTCTATCATCGGTAAGGAGAGGATGTCAATTGGTAAGTGATGTGTTGACAGTGTATGGTTGCTAACCGGTGAGCATGTGTTGAAATGGAGAAGATAAATCAACAAAGTGAGTGGTTTCCAAACGGAAAGCTTATGACTAGTGTTCAAGCAGGGTGAGAAAGATGCTTGGATGTTGATTGTGATGAAGAGCCAGAATTTTATCAAGAATCACATCAATACAGGAGGAGAAGTATGAATAGGTCATCGGTATGTTGTGTGGATGTCAATCAAGAGGACTCCCACTAGATAAAGATGAAGTCACCATTTGAAGAGATGATTGACAGTGATTGTACCCCAACCGGATCACATGTGCTTGTTTGAAGATATGATGCTCAAACATGGAAGCCACATTGGTGCATTATAGAATGCAGATGACAAAGATCTACTTCCATTGGTAAGTGGATATTATCTCCTATTATGCATGAAGTGCATCATAGTCCTCTGAGATAAGAGAAAAGAGTTAAAGGCAAGCGATTGAAGGCTCATACAGGATCTATCAGTGAAATAAAAGGATGCCTCAGGTGCATGAAATCAGAGATGTGCATCGGATCAGAAAGAGTTGGCATGTTGTGCTACCAGGATAGAAAAAGAAAATTAAAACAATGATACCTTGACAAACTAGTTCAGATGATGTCTAGGTTAATGATGAAGAAGGAAAAGTTGGAACAGCTACAGATAGAGGACATTGTCAGATTGAAGATGGAGTTTGTTGAAGGTTGATGACATGGTGTCATCAAGGTGGTTACCGATAAGTATGTCCATAGGTAAAGCTGACAATGTGCATGAAGTGTTTTGGCAAGAGTGATTACCGGTGAAGGTGTTCCACCGGAAGAGAAGAAAGGTGCAAGGTTGATGACACACCGGTTAGGGTATAATCGGCAGATATAACCGGTAGGGTTTGTGAGCCGGTAGAAGAACCCAGTTCTAAGGTTGGTCGATGATCCTATAATGACCGACACAAATGACCTAGAAAATGTGGATGCCAACAAAGTGGCCATGTGGAGTTGAAGTGGCAAGCATGAATGCACAAGTCGGTGGGGTGTGTTTGTGAAGTGTATGTCAGCGAGGTAGATGGTGGCAGGTTGGCATTTATGTCGACTACGTGATTCATGGGATGTGTAGCAAAGGTTTGTGGCTCGAGGTCAAACGGACAATAGAGATCCAGGACAGATTATTTGAGCAGATTGAGGTAGGTGAAGGAAACTGTGAAACTATTCTTGGTGATCAACCAAGAGATTAGCTGACAGATTAAAAGCAGATTGATAAATATGGATGGGATGTTCTGAAAGGCACAACAATGGCAGGTTTGATTGATGTGTTTCAGTTCATCAATCAAGGTGATCAGATCTGATGAGATATGATTGGATTTAGTTTGCCTCAAGGTCGATAGATAAACCCTAACCACTTGAAGTTTGAATTAGTTTTTGGGGGGAAACCTTAAGTTTAAAAGATGTCAACCTGAGACTGATAAGTGTTGTTATTGCTGAATGATAGAGTGTTGCTACATGTGAGAAGAAATTATTTAAGTGCTCAATGAGTATCAGAGGAGAGACTATGTGTGAGAGAGAGAACCGGGTTGAAGAGTTCAACCGATAAGAGTGAGGCAACCGATAGTCTACAAATGAGTCTATAGAGGAGGATAGTGGTGGGGAAAGAACTGGTAGAGAAGAGTCATAAAAGATTACTGAGAAGATATGCTGAGAACCGATAGTAATCAGATACTAGATATCTAACTGAGTGAAGTAGACTGGTGGAGAGAAGCAGTGTAGCAGAGAGCAAAACCGACAGAGAGGAGAACCGACAAAGAAGAAGAAGAGACCGAAAATGATGAAGGTGTGGTAGAGAGTAAGTTGCATTAGGAGATTGTGTTCTAGATGAGAGATGAGCAGAGAACTAGCAGAGATTTGGAGAGAGGAGAACCAACAAAGAGGTTTGCATAACAGTTATAAAGCTCCTTTTGTAACAAGGCTATAACTTGTATCATTGATTATGTTCATTGAAGATCATTAAGTTGGAGCTCAGTGCAGGGGTTGGTGCTCCTTGGGTTTGTGCCCTAAATTAGGGGTTGGTGCTCCTTAGGTTGGTGCCCTAAATCAGGGCTTAGTTCTCCTTGGGTTGGTGCCCTTAATCAGGGGTTGGTTCTCCTTGGGTTGGTACCCTTAATCAGGGGTTGGTGCTCCTTGGGTTGGTGCCCTAAACATTGTAATGTGATTTCCATTGTGAGGTTGTATTGGAGCAGTAGATTCCAGCAACATTTCTCACTGAGGTTTTTCCCATCTTGGGTTTTCCTTGTACATCTGGTGTTATGTGATGTCCCTTTCATGTGTGAATGTATTTTTGTTAGTCTTACATCTAACTTGCAAGTTTTCTTTCTGTTAGATTTGTTAACCGGTATACACACATAGGATAGATAAGGGAAAAGTTTGTAAATCATTGATTCACCCCCACCCCCCTCTTAGTGGCACATTGTGTCTAACAATTGGTATTAGAGCCTAGGTTCTTGATTGATATGCTTTTTTGAGCTTGGGTAGATTCTGGATTAAGGAAAAAATGGTCTGTTTAGTGTCAATCCCCTTCTCTGGTATTTGATGGGTCAAATTACTCCATATAGAGTCGCAGAATGGAATTCTACTTGTCCTCCCTAGGGTTTGATGTATGGATGTCAGTTGTCAATGGTCCTCCTAGTTATGTCAGTTCTCCCACCAGCCCCTGAAGCAAAAAGAAAATGCAAGTACAATGAAGAAGCAATGAAGGCTATATTCAGTGGGTTTTCTGATGATATTTCCTCACAGGTGGATAGATGTAAATCGGCAAAGAGCTTGTGGGACAGATTAAAGAAGCTCTATGGAAATGAGCCTACCACTATTGGATCAGATTGTGAAAGCAAGAAGAATAGTGCAGCAGAATCATGTGAAGGTGTAAAAAGCATATCAATCAGTAGTTGCAGTAATGATGATGAAGAAACTCATCTATTCATGGCCCAAGAGATAGAATATGAGGAGCGCACATCTAAAAATAATAAGGAAAATAGATCCCATCGAAAAGATGTGTTTGGCAGTGATAGTGAAGATGAAGAAGAAGAAGAAGAAGCAGAAGTTGATCTTGAAGGAGAACTTGTAAGTGCACTTGAAGAACTTAGTAGAGTGAAAAATGAGTACAATTTATTCAAGAATGTTGCAATTGTGGAGTAGAACCGGTTGATCAGATGCCTTGAAGAATCTGATAAATGTGTCTCTAAAATGAAGACTCAACAAGAAGACACCAAGGTGTTTTGGTGTAATGATCTAGCATCTGAGCTAGAAGTCAAGGATAAAGAATATTAGCAGTTGGTAGGAGAAATGGAGATTCTCTTAAATAAGCTTGAGAAATTTCAGGATGAACTCAAGGTAAGAATCCGGTTTGATGACGCCTTTGACAAAATGTTGAAAAAGCAAAAGCATGTATAGGACTCAAGTGGATTAGGAAGTGGTGTCAGTGAATGCTCCACCAACATGAATCCCCCCCACAATGGCATTCTGTTTGTCTCCTCAAATGGAGATAACATGGGTCAGACCTTCTTAGTTAGAGATGATCCCCAGAAGAAGGTTGATCTAACCACAACTAGTGAAGACATGCAGACAAGGATAAAGACTGGTGTTGCAAAAAGGAGGAAAAATGCATATCCCAAAGGGAAAGGGGAGATGGGAGAAAACAACTTCACCAGAAGCAAGAACATGAGAAGACAACAAAGAAGAGCTCCTACTGGTAGAGGACAAGGAATTGCTACCGCCCACAAAACAAAGCAAGTGTGGGAAAAGAAGAGATCAGATGGAAGTGTTGCAAACCATGGACAATCCAGGATCCATCCCCAGAGAAGTAGAAATGGAGATGCCAAACTAGTAAGATCTCCCCATGCATGGCAGAATAAGTTTGTAAGTTATAAACCTTCCTTCTCCGGTTATTGATTTGCATGTAATGGTTATGGCCATAGGCCAGAAGAATGTAGAAAGGGATCTAGAAGGAACAATCTAGGATCTCATAGATATCATGCATATGATAAAAATGTATCAAGGAGTAGAAATATGCATATCTCATCTCCTGGTTATGCATATAGTGCTTGTTATAACTGTAATGGATTGGCCATAGAGAGTTTGAATGTAGGAAGAAGGTCTTGCAGTCATATGGAAGCCAGTATAGCTACTATGCTCAATAAATAAATGAATATAGAGCATATGGAAGTCAGAGACCTGCATGGAACCAAAGGAGAAATGTCCCTACAGGGTCAAGAGGTCCACCGATAGTGGCTAGTCACAACAACATGACCAGAAGAAGATGGTCTAACCGGTATGTTAGAAGGTTCCCCAATCATAAGATTGGCATGGATGTTGTGTGCTACTATAGCATTGCTTCCGGTTATGATGCAGGATCTGGAAATGTAAGAATCTATCAGTAGAAGAAGAAGACACCTGCCCCTAAAACTGAAATCGAGAAGAAGAATGAGATCAAGCAGGAATGGAGGAAGAAGCAAGAAGATGCAACCTTGGACCGACATTGTGCATTCAATGCATAGGTGATATCTCCTAAGGCTTAAAGGAGATCTAGTACCATAGGGGGACTAGTACACTGACCTTATCACTCACCCCCTTACTAGAAGAGGACACATGGAAGAACAGGTTGCTGTCGGTAAGAAAGATGAAAATGAGATAGCAAGTGTGTGTAGTGGTTGCATTGGCTACACATCTACAGATGAAAGATGGATCAATACTGCATGTGTCAATGGTTGGCATATTTACAATTGGCATCAGATGCAAATTGACACAATATGTCAGCAGTTATAGGAAGGTTCTCTAGTAGTGACGATGGATCGGTACAAGAAACCGGTATGAGCAGGATGTTACCGGTAAGAACGTTAACGGGTACTTGCACGTTATGTAAGACAATGAGGTTCGAGATCATTGCATTAGCCCCGGTAGCATGGACTGAGGATTTTATGTCTTAGGTGGTATTGGTGAGGACCTAAAAGACATATATTGGCCCGGTTGTTGATTATGTATGCACGCATTCTTTATGGGCTAACCAGCTTGATTTATGGCATGATGATGATATTGTATGGCATTGTGTACACCTAGAATCATGTCATAAGTTGTGGTGGATATAATGGAGCTTAGAGATCATTGGTTGATCACTTGTGCACATCTCAACCGATATAAGGTGTTGATGATAATCTCAGGATAGGACCTGACAAGCAATGAGAACCAAAGATTTGTGATTCAGGGGGAGTTTAAGTGCTCGTGATGTAGGACCGACATGCTTGAACTTATGGGTACTAGTTGCATCAATTGCAAACGATGGAAATTGTTGTAGGAATACCCAAGAGAATTTCATTACTAAGGGTATCTACTTTCCCAATTGGTTGCACTCATAGTACAATCACATTTGATTCTTAAGATCAATTGGTATCAGAAAGGTGATGATGCAGTTTGACCGGCAAGTATGTTGTATTCACTGACACATGGGCCTTCAATTGGTTTCAATCTTGCATATGCATTAAGGTTTCAGTTTGCATATACACTTGGGTACTGAGAAATTGGTGTCAGTTGATGGTTGAGCCCTCCATCTCAAAATGTTGTGATTTGAGAGGATGCAAAATATGAAGGTTAAAGGAGAAGATGCATCTGGTAGAGCTAAAGGGGAGAAAAATCTATTTCATTACCCAGTAGATACAAGGAGGAGAGAAACCCTGACAGTGCCCTTTGCCATTGTTGTCAAAGGGGGAGAGAGATTTTGTAGTATACTACATACTACATGTGTGAGAATCCATGAATCACACAAAGGGGGAGAGAATATGTAGTATGCATGATACTACATGTGTTGACATCAATGCCAAAGGGGGAGATTGTTGGCATTGTGTTGTCATTGATCATGCCAACCGGTATAGCAGGTTACCGATATAGTCTATCACCGGTAAGGAGAGGATGTCAACTAGTAAGTGATGTGTTGATAGTGTATGGCTACTAACCAGTGAGCATGTGTTGACATGGAGAAGATAAATCAACAAAGTGAGTGGTTGTCAACCGAAAAGCTTATGAACAATGTACAAGTAGGGTGAGAAAGATGCTTGGATGTTGATTGTGATGAAGAGGTGGAATGTTATCAAGAATTACATCAACACAAGAGGAGAAGTATGCACAAGTCACCAGTATGTTGTGTGGATGTCAATCAGCAAGACTCCGACTGGATAAAGATGCAGTCACCATTTGAAAAGATTACTGACAATGATTATGCCCCAACCGGATCACATGTGCCTGTTGTTGGAATCCAATAACACTGAGAGGGGGGGTGAATCAGTGTTATACCGGAATGATTAATTTTAGCCTTATTGCATACACCAACCGGTATACCGGTACATACATAATTGAAAGAAGTAAAGCAAATAATAAGCCAATCACATAAATGAGAACCATAACACACAGAATTATATGTGGAAAACCTCAAAGAGGAAAAACCAAGGTGGGATTTGTGACCCACAATATCAATCCATTGGCCATATGAAGAGATATTACAAAATATGAGGGGCCTACACTTGCAGGAAGGCTTACAGCCTAGAGCACACTGCTCAATCACAAAAGGAGCCTCACTAAATACATATAAATCTAGACTACAATCCAGAGAAGTGTTGAACTGCTAAGATAGCATCTTCTATGCCTGAATACAATTCTGGTTTAAGCTCTTTCTACTCCTGTCTATAACCCTAAACCCTTTACCACAATAACCCTTACATAAATTTCCTCACATACATAATCTCTCTGAAATATTTTGCATCATGTTACATTCACATATGCATAATCTTGTATTTTCATGTCTCTTTCAAAATGATTTATCAAACTGACCTATATACCCTCTACAAATTATCATGCCTTATGTCGGCTTACAAAGATATATACAATATCAAATTACATGTCGACCAGATAACATAAATGCATAAATATTAAAACCAATTATCGATGTCGAATCCAAGAGATGTCGGCCTCCAATAAAGATAACCTTTTACTAAATCATGTCGGCCTGCATTGTCAGTTACCAAAGAAATCCTTTTGTCCTCCCAGTGTCGGTGCCAGTGTAGAATCTATGAAGTGTCTGTTGGTACACAACTGAACCAAAACATGAAGTCGGAACACAATACCATGTTTCCATCAATGACAACATAGTGAAACCAACCAATTGAGTGCCAACTGCCAACACCTGTTTGAAGATATGTTGCTCAAACAAGGATGCCACATTGGTGCATTGCAGAATGCAGATGACAAAGATCCACTTCCACTGGTAAGTGGAGCTTATCTCCTATTATGCATGGAGTGCATCATAGTCCTCTAAGATAAGAGAAAATAGTTAAAGGCAAGTGACTGAAGGCTCACACCAGATCTACCGATGAAACAAAAGGATGCCTCAGGTGTATGAAATCAAAGATGTGCACCGGATCAGAAAGAATTGGCATGTTGTGCTACTAGGACAAAAAAATAAAAGTGAAAAAGTGATGGGTTTGTCACCCTGACAAACCGGTTGAGATGATGTTCGGGTTGATGATGAAGAAGGCAAAGTTGGAACAGCTACAAACAGAGGACATTGTTGGATTGAAGATGGAGTTTGTTGAAGGTTGATGACATGGTGTGATGAAGGTGGTTATCGATAAGTATGTCCACCGGAAAAGCTAAAAATGTGCATGAAGTGTTTTGGCAAGAGTGATAACTGGTGAAGGTGTTCCACAGGAAGAGAAGAAATGTGCAAGGTTGATGACACGCCGGTTAGGGTATAACCGACAGGGTTTGTGAACTGGTAGAAGAACCTGGTTCTGAGTTTGGTCGGTGATCCTATCCTGACCGACATAGATGACCTAGAAAAGGTGGATGCCGACAAAGTGGTCACGTGGAGTTGAAGTGGCAAGCATACATGCACAGGTCGGTGGGGTGTGTTTGTGAAGTGTCTGTCGGCAAGGTAGATGGTGGCAGGTTGACAATTATGACGAGTGCATGATTCATGGGATGTGTAGCAGAGGTTTGCGGCTTGAGGCCAATTGGACAATAGAGATCCAGGATAGACTGTTTGAGCATATCAAGGTAGGTGAAGGAAACCGCGAAACTATTCTTAGTGATCGACTAGGAGATTAGCTAACAAATTAAAAGCATATTGCTAAATATGGATGGCTTGTTTTGGAAGGCACGACAATGGCGGGGTTGATTGATGTGTTGTAGTTCATCAATCAAGGCAATCAAATTTGATAATATCTTATTGAATTTAGTTTGCCTCAAAGTCGATAAAGAAACCCTAACCGCCTGAAGTTTGAATTAGTTTTTGGCAAGAAGCATTAAGTTTAAAAGATGTCGACCTGAGACTGATAAGTGTTGTTGTATGTGAGAATAAATTAGTCAAGTGTTCAACGAGTATACGAGGAGAGACTGTGAGAGAGAGAGAGAGAGAGAGAATCGGGTTGAAGAGTTCAACCGGTAAGAGTGAGGCAACTGGTAGTCTGCAAATGAGTCTGTGAGAGGATAGCAGTGGGGAAAGAACCAACAAAGAAGAGTCATAAAAGATTGCAAAGAAGATAAGCTGAGAACCGATAGTAATCAGATAGTGTATATCTAACTGAGTGAAGTAGACTGGTGGAGAGAAGTAGTGTAGCAAAGAGAAGAACCGGCAAAGAAGAAGAAGAGACTGAAACGGTGAAGGTGTAGCAAAGAGTAGGTTGCATCAGGAGATTGTGTTGCAGCTGAGAGATGAGCAGAGAACCGACAGAGAATTGGAGAGAGGAGAACCGGTAGAGAGGTTTGCATAAGAGATACAAAACTCCTTTTGTAACAAGGCTATAACTTGTATAATTGATTATGTTCATTGAAGGTCACTGAGTTGGAGCTTGGTGCAGGGGTTGGTGCTCCTTGGGTTGGTGCCCTAAACATTGTAATGAGATTTCCATTGTGAGGCTGTATTGGAGTAGTAGACTCCAACAACATTTCTCACCGAGGTTTTTCCCATCTTGGGTTTTCCTCGTACATCTGGTGTTATGTTATGTCCCTTTCATGTGTGATTGCATTTGTGTTAGTCTTCCATCTAACCGGTAAGTCTACTTTTTGTTAGATATGTTAACCGGTATACACACATAGGATAGATAGGGGAAAAGTTTGTAAATCACTGATTCACCCCCCCCCCCCCCCTCCCCTCAGTGGCACATTGTGTCTAACAGATACATGATGGCACTCCTCCTCTTGCTCTCTAAAATCTAACCCTTGTGTAGTTGAGTATCATCAAAAAGATGACATAATTCATTTCCTTGTGGTATTGACTTCATTGTATATTAGATGTGGTGTATTATGATAGACTTATAAAGCACTGAGAGGAGGGGGTGAATCACATGGCCCTAGTATTGGTTACACTTAAGAGATACTTATGATATTATTATGTTACGGTAGACTATGTTGTTGTCTTTGTATTCCTTATGCATGTGTATGCTTGGGTGATGATTTCATGTATTATGTTGAACCTCATTCAGGGAGGTTGGATGTGCTTTAGTTGTTATATATATACACAAGTACACTTTATGTGCATTGAGTGATAAAGGTACAAATATTTTTTCTACCTAATTATATGTATGAGTTATTCCTCGATGGTTGTTATGGGAAGATGCCAGTTTAGCCATACCCATCAGACTCAGTTCGATTATGTTTTCCTATTATTCTATTCAGGTATTTACCTTAGATATCGTAGTTGTTATTATTTCAAAAACTTATGTCGTAGACTCATATGTGGATGCCCAGTAAATTAATGTCTAAATATTTTTAAAAAAATTAATTTTATGTAAGTTTAATTTGAAAATATGTTGACTTGGTTTTAAATTGTAAAATTGATGTTGAATATTAAATATGGATTTAAGTAAATGTTAACTGTGAGTTTTGAGAAAAAATAGAGTAAAGGAAATCAAATTAGAAAATTAAAAAGGAAATTTCATTTATTTATTTTCAAAAAGTGAAATTGGTTTTCAGGTTAAAAAAGAAAAAGGCCAGTTTTCATTTCATACTTAACATGTTTTGGAGATTAAAATTAAAATGGAGAAAACCCTCTTTAGCTAAAATCTTTTTTTGGTGATTATGAATCCATTTGAGCATTGAATGTCATGAGATCAGTGGCACTGGGTTGTGAATTTGAGAAGGAAAGTTGTGTTTAAGATCATTTGTGTATTCATTGGCCATGTTTGAAGACTTTTCATTTCAAATCCTCTCTAGAATTGAGGTATTTTTATTAATTTTGTCTATGCTTATTTATAATTGGCTTGAATAGTTAGTTTAGCATTCATAGGACATTAATAGTCTCTCGTGCTTTTTATTTCATTCAATTTGAATATGTAGAATTAATTATGTGAAATAATTTTGTTAAAAAAAAGTTATAATGTCCAAATTTTTTAGAAATAATCAAAATGTGAATTTTATGTCATAAATGTGGTCGGCACTTCCTTTCCAATAGGATGTGTTTAGATTTTTAAATTCAGAAATTCGATTTTTGAATTCAGAAATTCAATTTTTGATGAAATTTGAAGCTATTAAAAAGGAGTTTGAAGAAATTTACTAGTATTTGTAATTTTGTGAAAAGTTGGAAAATTGAAAAATTATGGTGGATTATAATGTTTAGAAAGTGGGAATGAAGGTATACTTCATAATTTTTGAAAATAAATCCATTCAGATTATGTTGTGGAAAATATTGTGAAAATGAGAAACTATGCATGGTTTTGGTTTTTGTGAAATTATACATTGTTGGGTTTTTGTGCCACATCCATTAGAGGATGTGATGAACCTAGGGTATAGGTATTATGGAGGGTTATGGAAGTAGAATCAAATGAAGGTCGAGGCATTAAGAGGCCACTAGGATAATTCATTGTTAAGTCATGGTAATAAGTGAAAATTAAATAAAGAAGGGTATTGAATTAACCAACATAATGGATACCCCTCTCATGCCTAAAGTGCTCGTACAAGCTCAGAATTTTGGAAAGACTTGACCACTCATGAAGCATTGATCTAGTGTGATCGAGTCTCCTCACCTGTCAGAGAGGACCACATGGTTTTGCGTGAGCCATACCTTTGAGATACATGATGACACTCTTTATCTTTCTCTCTAAAATATAACCCTTGTGTAGTTGAGTAGCATCCAAAAGATGACATAATTCACTTCCTTATGTTGTTGACTTCATTGTATATTAGATGTTGTGTATTATTTGTGTCTTGCACGAGTGTATGCCCTTCTCCCCATGTGTATTGTGTGTGTGATTGGGCCATGTGATTATCTCCTAGCATAGTGGTCTTAACCTGCAAGCATTGCACAATTGGGTGTTGCAGAAACCATCATTGGGGACTAACGAGGAGCGACATCAGACTCATCTACTCATCTTTTCTTTCATGCATTCAAATAGTTTCCTTTAAAATAAAATTGCATAATCAAGGACATTTGAGTCTAAGCAATGTAATTGCAATATTGATTCTTGAACCTCTCTCAAAGAGGTAATATGAATGAAATAAATGATAATAGGTTTAGAAGTAATTGCATTATTCGATGTTGGTACCGAACATAATGGCATTATACTTACCTTCACTCTTGAATGTTATGAACGTTGAAATTTGTATTTTGAACTTAAAACAAACACAATTAGTCTTTAAGTCATCTTGGATGGTGTTGTGTACTCGTTGTGTCTGTTCCAGGATCCTAGATGCTCTTTCCTAGGGTTTTGTGAAGCTTTCGAGCCAAATCGGACCCTCTTGTAGCTTATTGTAAAAATTTGGAAAAGTGAAAATGTGTCTCTAATGGTTTTCCTTGCGTATTTTAGCTTAGGGCAACACTTATGAGCATATGTGAGGTTATTAAGCACCTCCCCCATCCTCTCCATTTGCACGTTTACGGTGTCTAGTGTCTAGTGTCTAGTGTCTAGTGGAATCAATTTCATTTTCTTCCCCGAGCCGAGTTCTAGCAGTTTTGAGTGCCTAGAGTGTTGATGATCCTTTTGGGTGGTTCCATATTGATCATGGTGTCTTGGAGGCCAATCTATGTTTCTAGATTAGCCATTAGCCAACACATTAGCACTCAGAATGGACTAAAACGCCTACATTAGTCAATAGAGCTCAATCAGAAGTGTAACGCCAAAATGGACACCAACAGCAGACTGGGAATACAGTGCCTAAGGACTAGTGTCCCACCTATCCTCTAGTGTCCCTCCTAGGTGCTAGTGTCTAAGGTGAGCGAATTAGTCCTTTGGGAGCACTGTAGTCCTCCTCCCATTCAGCAGACAATGAACATTTTAAGGCTTTAGATGGAGAAATTTGTATACGAAAGTTTTTCCTCATGGCCTCAAGAGTCTAGATAATTTTAGAGCTCATCCATAACTTATGTTGTTGGAAATTTATTGTAAATTTGTCTTCCGTCTGTGTGCCTTTGTCTGTAGTTGGTCTATTATCGCACCTAGAGTTAAGGAGATGGTCTAGCATGTCTTATGAAGTCTTGACAAGGTTGAAACCCTTTGTTCGCTATGCCTAAGGTATTCCAAGCATACCTCCTTGGTAGGTGTTGTGAAACCAAAGTCTTATGCTTGTGTGTTGTCACATTGAAATAGGAAGGGAAAATTTTAAGAAACCTTCTCTCAAAAAATTGTATAAAATCTTGGCGAATATGTAATTTTTTTAAAAGAAAATAATAATTTTTATTGGTAAATCTTTCCTTTTTTCAATGAAAAATATTAATTTTATTGGCGAAATTTTTTATAGCAAAGTTTTTTGGTAGAAAATATTGGCAAATATTAAAAATAATAAGAGTATGCATTAATTACTATTCCAAATCCTTTCATTTTAAAAAAAGAGTTTTTTATAGAAAAGTAGAGGCCCGAAGGTGGAAATCATTAATGAGTTTAAGGGGTAGACTCTACTTTATTTAGTTTCTACCATTAATTTAAAATAATCTAATAGCCTCTTTGTATTTTGTGAGATAAAATGTAGCAATAATTTGTAACATTCATTGGGCCAAAAAAAAAATTAAGACCATTGATATTCATTGAGGTTAACAATTCAAAAGAAATTTCAACTCCCACAAGCATTACAACTTGCAGGTACAATTTAGCTCATGGAATACAATGAAGGTTACTAGATTATATTATAAATCAATGGTAGCAATTATATATTGTTGATATAACTCTAAAGTAACTCATAATTATGATATATTATTGGCAAATTAATTTAGATTTCTACAATAAATTATAAAATGTTGGCGAATCTGATCCAATCATGTATCGAATATTGTGGTGAATCTTTGAGTTAAAAAAGTTAATAAAATAAATTCTCTAGCGATTTAAATGACACTAAAATAAAAATTTGTAACAATGTGGCGATTCGAGTCACCTTAAAAGTTGAACTTATTAGCCAAATTCTGATTCCAAAATTTCAAAAAATAGCCAATTGGCAAATATCAGCCACTAGAAATTACACTAGTCAAATAGGACATCTTGAGTTAATCGCTTGAGCATAGAGATGCTAGTAAATTATTGATGTTAAACTTAATGGTTTCACAAAAAAATTATTCTGATGTTTCTTGGCTATTCCTATAGCCACAACATTGTGGAAAGAGCTTGTGTAAATAAAAATTGGTCATGGTTTGAATTGATGTTCATTTCATGAGAAAGTAAAAGATGAACAAGTGTCACGCATAACTCGTGGAGTTTAAATGGTTCTTTATCATCTTCCTTCTATTATAACTAGCACTTGCACCAAAAAGAGGTGCAATGGTTATGCTAGTAGTATTATATACTTTGAATAATAGTTTGTAGGCAATAGAAACACACAATACACAAATTCTATTATTAGTGTATCAAATCTCTTATATCTAATGCATATGCACATAATATATTACCAACAACAAAAAAATCAAAAAAATGTTATTTTCATTCTAATTCCAAGGGCTATACCAAAGGTATCTATGTTTGATCACATTGCATTCTACTCTAAAATCACGTATATTGTGTTTGATATTAAATTAGAAGTTATATTTAGAAGCATCCAAAAAAATGGTAGATCAAAATATGTGTTATACTATATGTGAAGTTGTAAACTTTGTAAAAGAGATTTTAATGTAAAATTAAAATGTACAATAAATTATTTTTAGAGATTTAAACTTTGCATTCAAAGAAAAAATAAATCAAAATGGTTATATCTTTCTCAAAGTTATAATTTTTGCCAAGGGACTCTAGATTCAAATAGAATTTAATTACTAAGAAACATTGAAATTTGTGTAACCAAAGCAAATGTTATCCAAATTATTGCATTCAACATAATTTTTATCCCACTACTGGATTGCTTTCATGTCTTCTTTAAGTTTTCTCTTCTAATCCCTAAGTTGAGTATTATCTTTAAGGGCTATATGCAAATATTGTATGGGAACAACAGTGACATTCTTTCATTGTTTTAAATCTTTTTCATAGCTTTGTTTATCTAAATTCAAAACTCTTAGTCTAGAATCAAAATTGCTCAAGGTACTTTATATTTCTATACATGAGTATCTATATATCTTGCAAAACAAAATCGTTGGATTTGTTCTATGATATTTGGGGCTCCAAAGCGCTAAGCTTCCACGTATGTGCTATAAAACACACCATATGCGCTATTTTTCTATCACGTGATACAACATGGCTTAAATGTGCTAGCCTGTTTACCCGACGCGTTGTTTTACCCTATGCGCTACCTATCATACCATTTGCACTAAACAATGAACCCTACGTGCTAAAGCTATCCTATGCGCTACATGTCATACCCTTTGCACTGCCCTATGAACCCTATGCACTAAAAACATTCTACGCGCTAACTGTTGGCATATGGACACTCCAATGAGACATTTTATGTGATTGAAGGTTTTGTCATTGATGGCAACCTTGCAATCCTATGGCACCGGCAAGACATCATACCGGCAAAGCATTACACAAGCAACCTTGCAATCCTATGGCACCAGCAAGACATCATACCAGCAAAGTATAACACAGGCAAGATAGTGCACCGGCATCAGAAGATCACTCAGGACACCGGCACTGGCACAAAAGAAAACATGTATACTGGCACAGAGGCCGACATGATTTTTGTTATGTAATATTTTGTTTATTATTGTAAGCCGACTTGGCAAATTGTAAAATGACTCTTGTATATAAAGGAGATCATTGTAGACATTTGACAAGTGATGTAGTGAGCATAAAAGAAAATTATTAGGCAGACCTAATGTGTGAATTATAGGTCAAGGGTATATGTAAAGAATAGAGCAGGAACCGGTACTGAATCTGGCATTGGAGATGCTATTGTAAAGCAGTACAAGTTATTGGATTAGAATAATCCTTATTGTAAGTCAGTGTGACTTCCCATTGAGTAGTGAGCTCTAGACAGTTGGCCTTCCTGCATGTGCAGGCCCCTATTGTAAGTAATATTCTCTTATTGGCCAGTGAGTGAATATTGTGGGTCACAAATCCCACCAAGGTTTTTCCCACATTGGGTTTCCTCATTAAACATCTTGTGTTATGGTGTACTTTTCATGTGGATATTCTTGATTCTGTCTATTGCATTATTTCTTGCATACCGGTACACTGTTATATTATGTTTTGCATGTTTTAACTTAAGAAATTCTTATTACCGGTTAGATACTGATTCACCCCCCCCCCCCCCCCCCCTCTCAGTATCTGTGGGACCCCTAACAATTGGTATCAAAGCCTGGTCCTCTATTTTCAGAAGCCTAACAGCTTGAGGAAGATCTTGACACCGGTAAAGATGGAAAATCTGATGGAGCAACTTGAAGGAGCTCTTACAGACTATGATGTAGAGAAATTGAAAAATATCAAATTAGAAGATGATTTAAGAGCTGCTCAGGATATCATTCAGGCACTTCAAGAAAATTTTACTGTTGCAAGAAATAAGAGAAGAGAACTATGTGAAAATTTGCAAAATGAAAATGATGAAAAGGAATCACTTAATGATATGATAAGCAAGTTGAAACAAGAGATCATGACAACAAAAAATGAAATGCGGGATATGACTATGAGATTTTGCAAAGAGATTGAGGACAGGAAGAAGAATGAAGAAGAATTGACCAGAAGACTAAGTGATGCAGCAAATGAGAACACAAGACTTAGCTATGAAAATGACATGTTGAAGACAAATCTGATGCATACTCAAAATGACTCAAATGAACTGATGAGACAAAAAGAAATCTTGGAAAGAGAACTGGAAACTGCAAATCAACACAAAGAAAAATTCAAGAAAAGCTCAGAGGAACTTGGTACCTTGTTGAAGAATCAAAAACCTAAAGGTGACACTTCTGGAATTGGCTTTCAAGTTGGTGAAAGCTCTGGTACTGCAAATACTCGGGATCAAAGCAAACCGGTAAGACAACCTAATACCTATAAATTCAATGGAAGATGCTTTAACTGTAATAAGAATGGTCATAGAGAAAATGAATGTAGATCTAGGAATTATCATAATATCAATACACCCACCGGTCAATGTTCAAAATGCAACAAAGTTGGTCACAACTCTGAAAACTGCAAAATGAATGTGAGATGTTATGTTTGTGGAAGATTTGGACATTTATCAAATCAATGCAGAACACAAACAGGCATAGGTTATGGGAAAGCTATTCAGAAGAATAATGTAACTTGTTATGCATGTAACAAGATTGGGCATATTGCTAAATTTTGTAGAAGTAAAGGAACACCGGTAGACAACAAAAGTGCTAGCTTGAAAGGTAAAGAAAAAGTTGAAGAGGTTAAGCAAGAATTCTCAAAGCAATGGATTAGAAAAGCTGATCTAAATATTGGGAATACTTCTCCACCGGTAGAACCAGCCAATGCTTCACCGGTAGGACAAAGTGATGCTTCACCGGCAGGACAGAGCAATGCTCCATCAGCAAGAAGTTCTTCATCTAATTGAAGAAAATTTCCTTGAGGGTTTGGCAATCTAATGACACATGTGCTAATTATTCCCTCGGTTAGAGATAAGAAGTTGAAAATTACTTATTACCGGTAGACAATGTTAAGTGAATACTTAACCGGCATGCAATTAATGTGGTAGATGGCGAAAAGACATTATAAAAATAAGGTTTTGGCTCCATTCCATTTCACCGTGATTTCAAATTTTCAGAGAGCACAAAGATTCTGAGCTAAGGTATTTCAAGCAAGAAGCAAGCACACTCCAAGCAATCATCCATCCAAGGCAGAAAAAGGTATTTAATCATGGCATCCACCTCTGCAATTGAATACATAGCAAACCCTACTGTTGTGGAAGCTGTTAAAAGACCTAGGCCCGTATTTCAATTAGTTCCCGAGATAGCAAAGAAGGATGATACCTTAGGTGCTTTTTCTCAAATCCCTAAAGGTGTTGTATATGCTGAAGACCCCAGAATGTACATCCACTGCAACATTGAAGAGTTAGGAGATGAGAAAATCAAAACCATGTATAAAACCGTAAAATGTGATGATGTCGGCAATGTTAAAGATGAACACAAGATTATTGAAACCCTAGGATTCACAGAAATCCTTAGCATTCTTGAATTTCCTAAAGATGTGGTTAGGATAGTTTTAAGCAGAGTTCATGGAGAATTTTTCTAGTTAGATGCAATCCATAAGATCACCAAGGAAGTTGTGAAAGTTGTCACAGGGTTACCGACCACCGGTAAGAGACCAGACAAAACCAAGAAGGTTCCAAATGACCTAGTTATAAAACTAACTGGTGCAACATTCAATAAGAGATCTTTAAGGGTTAATGATGTAAAAGATATCAATGTGAGATTCATAAGTATGATATTAGGTTACAAGGCCACTCATGCTAATAGACTTAACTCAGTTTCAATTTTATGCATTAAGAGTGCTTATGATATGGTAACAGACAATGCAAAAATTGACATCTGTGAATGTTTAAAGGATGAACTGATTGACAACCTTGGAAAAATCAAGAAGGACAAGAAAGGAACTTTCAGATTTGGAAATCTGTTAGTATGCCTAATGCTACACATAACAAAACAGGTTCCCGGTATAGGTTATAAAGAACTTGGATATGACATACCGGTAGGAAAACAATTGACTGAACTGTTCAATACCATGGGTGAGAACAAAGAGAACAATATTCATGACTTTTTCCAAGCATTGAAGACCAAAATGAAGCAAAGAATAAGGTTATCCCAGAAAATAGTAGACAAATACAAAGATGATATATGCTTTGTTATTAAGAAAGATGAAATCTAGATGGAAGTGGTCATCCCAAGAACAATTTGGGTAACCAAGATGGGCTATGAGACAGATGATCACATAGTTGAGACTTATGCTAAAGCACTTCTGGAAGCCCCCAATGAACCTAAGGAAGAAGTATTTGGTAGTGCTGAGACCATAGAAAGCCAAATACAATCAAAGAAAACAATAAAGAAGGTTGAGGCATTTGTGAGGAAAGGATATAGACAAGCAAAGGCCATTAAGGAAGGTGTATTAAAGAAAATCGGCATAACAGAAGATGAGTTGGCAACTCCACAACCTGAAACTCATCTATCACCGGTAGGTACTTCTTCGGAAGGTGACATGCCAACAACTTTTAAAAGAGTTGTTAGAAAAAGAGATCCCTCACCGAAAACCACTCCTTCACCTAGAAGAACAAGGCAAAAGCAGCAAGCAGTGAGATCTCCAGTTAGAAAGGCCACACCCAAGAAAAAGCTAACATCGAAGAAAAAGAAAAGGACAAATAGTGACTTGGCACCTCTTGATATATTGTTAAATGAAATCACAGAGGAAGGAAAACTGAAAAACATAGAGAAAATTTATGACACTCTATCTGCTGATGAGAAAGAGCAAGTTGAGAACAGTGTAATACTGCATATGGACATGTACAAGAAACTTTTGGTGGAAGTAGCAAATGAAATTCCTGATGATTTATTCAAAAGGTTAGAAGCTAGAAGGCAAGCAGTAATAGAATTAGACAAGAAAATAAAAATAGAGAAGCTACTTGTTGTATATCTGGTAAACTCTCCAAAGGAAATTGATGATTTGATTGCTCAGGCAAACCGGTCAGTATTCTCTACTACACACCGACACATTTCACTGATGGCAGGAAGAGTTACTGAAGTAACAGAGGAAACAAAAGATGGTTGGGATATATTCCTAGTTGACAAAGAAAAACAAGAAGAATACAGGAACCCTAAACCTATAAAGGTATATCAAAAGGATAGGAACAAGGGGAAAGGCAAAGTGGGTGGACCACCAAGCATCAAAGTTAAAGACAACCTACCCCCACCGGTGAAAATAATAACTACTGAAGACCAACCGGCAGCCAGAAGTATGGATGTAGAGGATAAAAATTCTAATTCTGAAGTTCTATATACTGTAAATGTTGATACCCAAAAGATCAACATAATAGTAGATAAAGATACAACTGACAAGTCAGATATGGCTAATGAGCCTTCGGTAGCAGGGGAAACAGAGAAACTGGCAAAGGATACAGAGCAAAAGGTAGAGACTAAGGCACAAACTGAGACAACACAACATTCAGAGAAACCAACAGAGCTAAAGGCTCTGGAACAACAGGTACACAAGGAAATAGTACCACTGGTAAGTAGTGAAGTAGGAAAACCAGTGCTAAAAGAAATGCAGACACAAACTGACCTACCAGAGGTCAATACATGCATGGTTACTTCAACCGGTACTCAGATTGTTGGATCATCATCAACATTCAAGTCAACAAATGTGATTGAGGTATTACTTGACTCCATCAAGAAAATAACTGACTGCAGCTCACAGGCTTATAAGGCAATTGATGATTCTATACCAATTTTGAAGGTAATAGCTCCCAACTGTAATATAGATAATAAAGATTATTTAGGACAATTGGATACATTGTGTAAATATATTTCTGAAAATATTGAGAAAATAAAGAAAGAATCAGTAAAGGATAAGGTAGAGAAAGAGAAACAGAAATTCTTTGATGAGGAAATAAAGAAGTGTAACAGAGATTTTGACACACTTCTACCAAAACTATGTAGTTTGTTGAAAGAATACAAAAATCTATATAAAGATACATGTAAAACAAACTTTTTGACTGTAGATATTGACAAGAAAATAAGCAAGGCACAGGATGAGATAAATAAGCTTGCAGACAATTTTGTAAACTTGCCTGATTCATTATCAGTTTTTGAAGAGAAGATAGCAAATTTTGAGGAAGAATTACTCAAACTGGAAAGAGAGAAAGAGAGAATAATAAACAAGGCAAAGCACTTGAGATCTAAACTGAGTCCCAGATTGGACTATTTAGCATCTCTGCGGAAGGAAATTTTAGAGGCATTAACACAGGACAGCAAAACACCGGCAGAACATTTGCAGCATCTCACCGGTATAGTAAAAAGGACTGAGACGGCAATAAAGGACAATAAGAAGTTTATGGATAGTCTAAACTTAATTTTGGGAGATCTTTTTCAGACAATAACTACCCAGCTACAAGGTTGAGGATATGGATAGATGAAACTACAAACTCTACTGACATCTTGACAACCTTTGTCATTGATGCCAAAGGGGGAGTAGTGGGATGAGAAAATTCAAAATACAGGAATCATATGCTCAGGGGGAGCTCTCACATTTTTGGCAAACATTTTTGGTAACATTTTTGGATTACACATTTTTGGATACTTTTGAAATTTCTCATGAGTGTTGCCATCAATGCCAAAGGGGGAGATTGTTGGCATATGGACACTCCAATGAGACATTGTATGTGATTGAAGGTTTTGTCATTGATGGCAACCTTGCAATCCTATGGCACCGGCAAGACATCATACCGTCAAATCATTACACAAGCAACCTTGCAATCCTATGGCACCGGCAAGGCATCATACCGGCAAAGTATAACATAGGCAAGATAGTGCATCGGCATTAGAAGATCACTTAGGACACTGGCACCGGCACAGAAGAAAACATGTATATCGGCACAGAGGCCGACAGGATTTTTGTTATGTAATATTTTGTTTATTATTGTAAGTCGACTTGGCAAATTGTAAAATGACTCTTGTATATAAAGGAGATCATTGTAGACATTTGACAAGTGATGTAGTGAGCATAAAAAAAAATTATTAGGCAGACCTAATGTGCGAATTATAGGTCAAGGGTATATGTAAAGAACAGAGCAGGAACCGGTACTAAATCTGGCATTGGAGATGCTATTGTAAAGCAGTACAAGTTATTGGATTAGAATAATCCTTATTGTAAGTCAGTGTGACTTCCCATTGAGCAGTGAGCTCTAGGCAGTTGGCCTTCCTACATGTGCAAGCCCCTATTGTAAGTAATATTCTCTTATTGGCCAGTGAGTGAATATTGTGGGTCACAAATCCCACTGAGGTTTTTCCCACACCAGGTTTCCTCGTTAAACATCTTGTGTTATGGTGTACTTTTCATGTGGATATTCTTGATTCTGTCTATTGCATTATTTCTTGCATATCGGTACACTGTTATATTATGTTTTGCATGTTTTAACTTAAGAAATTCTTATTACCGGTTAGATATTGATTCACCCCCCCTCTCAGTATTTGTGGGACCCCTAACACTAACCTAACCCCCGACCATGCTAATATTTGACACTCGGATGCTAAACCTACCTAGGGTTTTCTATGCGCTAAGCTTCATATCGTACGTGCTAAAAGACCTACCCTATGTGCTAAAACGGCAAATTTCGACCCAAAAATTAAAAAATGTGACAAAAAATCAGTGAAATTAATCAAAAGCAAGAGGGATTTTGGCCACTTATTGGTGGACCATATGCGGCAGGTCTCCGGTATTGCCTGACGCACTCAAATCGGTGATAAGAGTATGGAATCGACATCGTGATCAGAGCTCCAAATGTCACAATCACAAGAAGACAAGTGTGCAAATAATTTTTCAAAATCACTTTTTACCTTTTAATAGGGTAAATCGGCGGGTTAATAAGTGGGGCATATATTTTAATCCCACTTTTTCACTCTTAACCTTATCCACGTCAGTTTTTTTCGGAAGATGAATCAATAATGTGCATCCAATGCAATCAATATTCTCATAGCGCAATCAATTCAAAAAAGATCATAAACTTGACAGATTTTCACCAGACCCTTGATTCATCTCCCAAGGGGGCATCATCAATATCATACATCAAATCTACATCTAGGGCATCATATCGACAACTTTGGCAACAACATCATATCGAAAAAGTTTGGCAGCATATCCAACGATTTTCTTTGAATCAACAAGTGCACACACGTCACTTCAAAGAGGGGCAAAATGTAGACGTATAAATTTGACCACTTTCTTAAATAAATATTTAATATTTATTTTAACCCCATTCCTCCTATTAATTAAATCTTATTTAATTAATTTTTTCGTTTTCATCTATTTGATTAAATGAATTACTCAATTTATTTAATTAAATTCACATAAACCTTTTCTATCCTTTAATTAAATAAATCACTTTATTTAATTAATTCCCCTTTCTTCATTTTAATTAAAATTTCATTTAATTAAATCCCCCCACTTGTATTTATGCAAGTTGCATCTATTTTAGTTGAAATAAAACATTTTTTAATTAAAATTATTTTCCCTCATCCACTTGCATTTTCCTACATCTCCCGCCTGCCTCCTAAACCCCTTCTAGATTATTCTAATCACTTCCAATTTAGCCTAATTCATATCCTAATCATTGTCATGTTCCTAAGTAAAAGGAAGTCACTTCTCAAAAGCCTCTGAAGTCTTCAATAACCATTAAAGGGTTTATGTCTTCAACTGGTTAACCTCTAAAGTCTTTCAAACCATTAAAGGCTCTTACATAGCCATTTATGGTTAACTCACCTTTGACCTTTGGTTAAAGAATTTCCTCTAACTTAACCATCGTTTTGACTCAAGGGTCTCATCAAGCACTTATGGCTTTGACCATAGTTATCCTATTAACCCTTGCACAAGAGTTTACCCCTTGGGTAAAAGCTTTATCCAATGGATGACCTAACCCAACCTCAACCTTACCTCCTAAGGTATCCTTCATGTCTTCTCAGACATTTAATGCCTCTTGCATCTCCTCTCAAGCAACCTCTTGTTGACAATTGTTATCATTTCATTGGTGAAAATGGTAAACATGGATTGATTAACTTTCAATCCTAGCCCTTGTTAAGATTATTCAATCTTAACCATCCATTGCCCTATTTACCTATAAATAGAGCTCTCATTCTTCATTTTTTATATATCCAAGTTTAATGTATCTAGATTATAGTCTAATTTACTAAGCATTTTAGCCTATCTTTGTTAAAATATCATCATAAACATTTAAAAGTATTTCATTTTCATATCAATAGCATATCCAGGCTAATATATCATGATTAGGATAATTTAGCATTATCTTTATCATATCACTATCTTCATACTGGCTTAATCATCATAATTTTTAACACATCATATAGATCTTAGAATGCATTCATGCATATACATCACAATATCACTCATTCTTGCAGTTGTCATTCCTAAGTCATTTGCTCAATGATTTGAAAGAAAAACATTGGCTTTAGGGATCCTATGAGATAGAGAACAATGGGATAGCCCTTGGGAAGTTAAACTAGTTCAAATTAGTTTGTATACTTGCACCAAGAGTCTCATTGGTATGTAGGTCATTTGATCTTGATTTATTCGTTTTGATCACCGCATTTTCCTGCATACATTTTTGGCACCCACTGTGGGGCACATCCCAAAAAATAACATCATTTTGTGTGCAGATAGAAGACAACAATCACATCAGAATTGCAAACTAGTGTGTTCGGGACTTTCTTTAGCACATTTGTGGTGAACTTTAGTGCATACATGGCACGATTTAGCGCATAAAGACCATAGCTTAGCACATCCTGCTATCTTTTTGGTGTATACCCCTTTTTGTTTGTTCAAACGCATGGGAGCATTGTTTTAGTGCATCCAGACATCAGAATAACACGTAGGTTCTTTCTTTAGGCACTTCTGCACCATAATTTAGTGCATTTGTGCGAAATTTTAGCGCATAGATCTGGCAGAGAGAAAAATTGTAACAGAGTCAAAAAAAATAAAAAATTAGGCTTGTGAATCCCACCATCAAGATTTAATTTTGACTAACTATGTGCAGGTTCTAACATTTTTCAATGCAGGAAAAGGAGGAGTTAATTAGTTTTACTTACTTTCTTTTATAAGTTGGTAAAAATAACTCACTTTTCTTATTGCAAAGGCTTAAAATGAATTTCACCTTTCTTTTGGATGCTTCAAAAGAACTTTATCATTTATTTTTGGTGCCTAAAATAGACTTCATCTTTCTTTCTTGCATAATTAAAAAGAACAACAAAATCAAATCTTTCCTTTTATGCAAGATAGGATCATCTTTCTTTGGGCTCTAAAAGGAACAAAACAAAATTTCCCATTTTTGCAAAGGGTTAAAATTGAACATCATTTTCTTTTTGTGTTGATTAAAATGAACCTCATTTTTTATTTGGGAATTTAAAAAGAAACTTCACTTCATTTCAAAAGAGCTTTCAAGATTACAAAACTGTTGTTATTCATTTGACAAATTTACTTTGGATGACCAGGATTTCTTTAAGTTCAAAGATCTTGCTATTTTCACACATTACTATATTCAGATAAAAAGAACATCATATCTTCTTGGTGCAACATCTCCATCTAGCTTAGACAATTTTTGCAATGAAGGTTTAAAAAGAATCCTTGTCTTTTGTGTTTGTGAGGTGATAGGTATATGCTCTCACCTTCAATAGGAGATCAAAAAGTCAGAACCATCTCTTTTATGCTTTCTTTCAGTTTCATGCATTAACACCTTTAGAAGGCCTGCCCTCCCAAGTTTCCCTTAAGGCGCCTTTAAGGTCGGTGAGAGGGGAATGACCTAAGTGGGAAACAACTTTATCGCCAAGTATTCCAACCCACTATAATCAAACATGGAGGCTGATGAAAATCCCCTCCAACGGTTTTTCTCAGTGATTAGTCTTCCCCCAATATCTTTAAGATACATAAAGCCTTTGTTCTAAAGGTTGGTAAGCCTCCCGAGGGAGTTTATCATTGAAGACTGAATGAAAGCCTGATTACAAACCTTAGCATTATAAAATTTGAGCTGAGTTAGTTACCGAAAATTGGCAATATCATAGTGCAAGGGTGGGGAAGAATCAGCCCCCAAGATCACTCACCATATATCTCCCAAGATAACTACCCAATTGTGAAGCAATTCACTTTTGGTTAATTTCTGGACAAAGGCAAAAAAATGGGCGCCCCTTGGGGGGTGACAAGGCTATTTGAGTTGACGGAGTATCTAGACTAGTGGGCTATGATATTGTAAATGACCTTTTGAATAAAGAGTCTACTTGATGTATCTTCTTTGTAATCCAAACCAGTGAAAACATCAGGGATTTGAAAACATCCTCAAAAGAACATACACTATTTGTTTAGCATAGACAAACTATTATTATTTCTATCTGTTGTGTTTTCAAATAATTTTATCAAGAAATCATCCATCAAAGCACAAAAATCATTTCTCAACATCTCAGCGAAATCATCAAAACAAAGATATCAAGACAGTTAGCGTGTAGGAGCAACATCCTAGCGCATCTCAACCATCTGATAGAACATTCCAACTAATAGTTAGCGCTTCCATCACTTACATTAGCACATGATCAGTATCATACTGGTAAAAAATCAAATAGCGCTTGCCAACATCACTATAGCGCATAGGAGCATCAACCTAGCACATCTGAAACATATTATATCGCATTTGTACCAAACATTAGCACCTCAGAGGGAAATATTAGCGCATAACCAATTCATCAATTGTGTTATCAAATAGTAGAAAATAGCACATTTGAGAGGCAGCATAGTGCATCTAGATCATTCTGTAGTGCTTTGGGGGCATCCTTTAGTGCATCAAGTCTCTATTCTAGCGCATGATCAAAATTGGCAAAAAACAAAGAGCAAACCAGTCACCTTGTGAAATTTTCATAAATAGTTTTGGATACCCTTTTATGTCCTCTAACGAAATCCAACGAAATTGCAAAGAAAGATCATAAGTGATAAATTTCCAAATCCAACTAAGCACCCTTAGAAAGAGATATCAAATCTTCAACTATCTTGAGATTAGATTTCATCCAACAAAATTGAGGAGTATCAAAAACAATGATCAAAGGTTCCATCATCCAACGAATCCTATCAAACCAATAACTAGTTAGGTTCACGAGTTGTCAAATTAAGTTTCTAGATCGTGAAACTTGATTCATATCATTTGGCACACTTTGTCGTAGAAGAAAATCAAACTAAACTTCTACTTGACAAGAAAACTTGAGTATCCAAAATAAAGTATCCATATCCAACATCAACATCAATATTGATCATTTGTGTATGACCACTCCCCATATTTTGAGAAGAAGAAGTCTTCATCAAAAGACTAAGATGAAGAAGAGACAACCTAGTTCTAAGTCACTTATCAAGAGGAGTAAATTTCTCTATATCAACCATCAACTCTTTAAATCACATCGCACATTCTTGTGTCATATGTGGTTGTATATCCAAGGAAAAATCAACGAATTTGACAAAGAACCTTTGAGAAGTAGGGCTTACATTCAGAAAGCAGCATTCAACCAATGACTTAATAGGGGAGGAAGGATTAATCCCACCTTGTTTCCAAAGTTTCTTATCACTTACAATGAAGCTCAACCTGAGCCGCCAACTCTACCAAAAACCTCAATAGAAGAGGAATAATTCACTACTATAAAGATATACCGATGCCCATTGTCACTCGATCTCATAAAAACAAAAAGAAGGAATCACAACTAGAATCAAGCATGAGTCATAGATTATCCAATCCTTTTGAAGAATATGAAAATATGGGAGAAGCAAAGATCACCGAAGAGCTTCTCCAAGAATGTCAAGAGAATGTGGCTTTCCAAAAACTTGTAGAAAGAATTATAGAAGCGGATAAGCAAAAACATCTACTCATGCTAACTAGTAAAGAAGTCAATATTCTTTAGGATTTTGACACAGAAAAATTAAGGAATACGGATGCAAGAACTTCAAGAACAAGGGCGAGAAACTATGCTTACAATCAAGAACAACTGATAGAAAAGGAAACACGTGATCAAGAAAACAGGAAACACATGATCAAGAAAACGTACGTAACCAAGATCACACCCAAAATCAGGACAATCTTAATGAACGAGGAGAAGCTCCCCATCGAAGGACAAATGCACCCCTAGATACTCTTACACAACAACTCCAAACACTTCAAAGACAAATGCAGGACATGCAACAAGGAGCCACGATACGATACTCATTAAATGACATTTGTCCTTATCCTTTTGATAGGAGATTGAACATGGTACCTTTTCCCCCAAATTCAAATATACCAAAGTATGACAAACATGATGGTAAGAGCGATCCCCATGATCACGTTTGGGAATTTTATACTATGAGCTTGGAGTTTGCTCACAATGACACATACTTAATGAGACTATTCCCAAGAAGTTTGGGAGGGAAAACAATGGAGTGGTTGTCAAAACTCACACCTCCCATCAGATCATTTGATGAATTGGTGAATAAATTCATAACACAATAATCCTATAATATCCAACACGCGATCACCATACTTGATGTGTGCAATACGAAACAAAAGAACAATGAAACATTTATGGTGTTTCTACAACGATGGAGGCGCATGGTCACAAGATATCCATGAGATGTACCTAAAAAGGAAAAGATGGAAATCTTCATAGACAATCTAAATAGTGAAATGAGTTATCATCATAAACTACAATGTATACCATCTTTTGCAAAATTAACAGAGAATGGTATCCAAGTAGAGGAAGCTTCCATCAAGAAAGGAACCTTGAAGTTCTTGAAGGAAGGTGTTAGTTCCTCAAACAATAACACCTTTAACAATCAAAACAATAACAACAACTCAAACAAGTTTAGATTTTGGACAAGAAACAAGAATGTTGTTAATGATGGGGTAGTCGATTCCAACAATGTAAAGTCTAAACAACCTGTTTTGACTTTGTCAGGCCACCCACGATCCAATAATGATCAAAAGAGTGTTAATCAAGGCACTAACACTTGTCAATGAAATACCAATCAAGGAGATTTAACGTCAAACAACAAGAAGAATCGCCAAGGCAACAACAACAACAATCAGGGGAACAACACAAATCAAAGAGGCAACGCTAATACTTTCTCGTATCAACGAATATACACACCATTAGGAAAAACCTTGGATTCAGCATTTCAAGAACTATTGGAAAATAAGATCATCATATTGCTAGCCACAAGCAACTTTGAACCCCAAATCAAACCACCATGGTGGAATGACTCACATTATTGTGATTATCATTGAAACAAGGGGCATAGCACAAATGATTGCATGAGGTTGAAGAACGTAGTTCAAGACATGATAGACAAGGGGGACTTAATGGTCAATCATCATAAAACCAATGGTGACCATGAAGCTTTCAAAAATCCTCTTTCCAATTACGACAAGGGAGGAGCGTCAATGTGAAACAACACCAAAGGAGCTCGTATTAATCACATATGCGAAAACACCATCAATCACATATTGGCAAATGACAATCAAGTGAATGTCATAAAAATCAAAGACAAACAAGAACATGCGTGAATAAATGTGACAACAAGAGCGCATAAATATGCCTTGAAGGGGAACACATCAACATCAACATGATGAATACTAAGAGGGGGGGGTGAATTAGTATGCCAAAAATCTCTGTACTTAAACACTTACACAGTCTGAAGATAAACCGGTAAAATAGTCTAACAGTCAGACCGGTTATCACACATGCAAACCAAAATCCAAATAAAGCATTCACCCACAACAGCAATACAACCATAACACAAGATATTTGACGTGGAAACCCAACTGGGAAAAACCACGGTGAGATGGAACTCACAAGTCACTATCTGCAGAATAGAAACCAGACCGGTTAAGGTCAAACCAATTAAGGTCTTACAATGTTCTTCACCAGAATAGATCCTGTTAGGAATCTCAATCTCTGTTAGGAGATAAGTCCGATTAAAGACTACCTTGTTAGAGGATTTCAGATTCATAGAAGTGAACCACCTTGTTAGAGGATTTTACAAAGGCTTTGAGGCCTACCCGGTTAAGGCTACAGACTTGTCAAAGATGTGAGTAATCAACAAGTGTTTGATCTATCTCATAGCACAGACTGCTTGGTTAGATTCAGTATAGTTCACTGCTAATGCACTCTAGCATTACTTATGTCTTCTCTATCTCTTTCTGTTTACAACTCGATCTTCTCAGATAAGATCGCTCTTACAACAACTCAACAATCACCTTAAACCCTAGCCACAGCATAAACCCTTTCAGCAACAACAACAACCACCCAAAACCCTAGACATGATGTCCTTATAAAGGAATCTGATTTCATGTCGATCCAATAGGATTACATTACAATTTCCTAGGTTCAATGAATCTAGACATATTCAATAACACGACACAAAAATCATCGTCAGTGTGTCGGCACCGTCAATCAATCAGTGGGTTGGTAACTCATCACAAAATGCCGGTTGGTAACTCATCACAGAGTATTTCCGATTCATACAAAATACCAGTTGCTGGTTTGACAAAAATGAAGACTGGTAAGAATGTGTTATGCCGCTTTGCTCCCTTGTATCGGTTGAGATCTACAAACCACTTGGGGTCGTCATGCAGCTTCAAACCGGGAAACACATTCTGCAAAATCATTAGTCTAAAGACTAGAATACAACATACCGGTTGAGCTCTAGCTCATACATATAAAGGGGTTCTCAGTACAAGTGTGTGTCCATCAATGACAATCACAACATAAACATCAAAAATGCCAACACAACAACTCTCCCCAAGACTCAATATAACTTGGTCGACCAACTACAGAGAACATCTGCTCAGATATCTATACTTGAGTTGCTCAAACTTTCACCAAAACACAAAGATATCCTGGAGCAAGCTCTTGTCAAAACAACCATTCCAAATGATCTAGATATTAATCAATTCCAATCCATGGTGACCCATATGACGGTACCACATAACATATCTTTTTTCTGAACATGATGATGTCTCTTTAAATCATCCGCATAACACCCCACTACATATCGAGGTCTTAGTCTATAAACATCAGGTAGAAATAGTATAAATAGATGGAGGAGTTGGTCTCAATATATGTACTCTATAGCTTATCCATTCATTGGGCTTCTCTAAGCAAGCTATTGATCCCAAAAACAAAATCACTATCAAAGCCTATGATGATGAAGAAAGATCATCTGAAGGAACTGTGATACTACCCATTCAGGTAGGTCCTGTACAAAGAGACACCATGTGCCAAGTCTTGGACATAGACTTGACATACAATATACTATTGGGTCATCCATGGATCCATGAAATGCAAGTGGTACCTTCCACGTAACATCAATGTATCAAGTTCCCCTACAATGGACGGGAAATTTCAATATCTACAGATACTAACCCTTTTCAGTACTGCAATGCTATGGGGGCAGATCAAGATAGCCTGGTTCCACACAATAGGGAGGCCCAATCTTCCTCGTCATCCAACCATCAATAAGAACTCAAGTCTCTATACATGAACTTCAAGCAGAATATGAAAATCAAGGAACAAGGCATGGGGGAGTACTCTTTTGAACCTTTGTGTCTATCTAAGTTGCCAACTTCACGAAGCTCTTATGGACAACCTTCCACGTCAAGACATTAGACAGCACAACCCATCACAAAGTTTGATGGTAAATTTATCCAAATGGGCACACTAGTTGAGTAATCAGAAGATAAAGACATCCTTAGCTGGCTATACAAGGATGAGGAAGAAATCAGAGTTGCTACCCTAGAAGTAGCCGTACCAACAGAACAATATGGAAATGGGTTCTGGATCATGCAACGAATGGGATACAAAGGAAAAGGACCTATTGGCAAGCATCAAGAAGGAATCATAGAACCCATAAAACCTCATTCACAATTTACAAAAGACAAAATAGGACTTGGGTATGGACAACATGTTCCACCTGTGCAAAAGAAAAATCACCATCAAAAAACTCAATGGAAGCAAAGGAAAAAAATAACAAAGATTCATGGCAAGAAGCACTAAACCAAGCAACAAAAAAGACAAGGAAGGAGAAAAAGCATAAATAAAATGAGAGATGACAAGAAGAACTCACTATTCAAAGGGAGGAAGCTTCTTATAAGAAATTACATCATGTACAAAAACCTTATCAAACCAAGGTTGATCCACAACCTAAAGAAATTGCTACTCATAAAAAGGAAATGATGTATGACCAAATTCAAAGAGTACAAGCAAGCATCAATCGCAAATCATAACAAGCTACGAAACTTGTATCAATTATCGGTGATCTTTTCTCACCATACAACATATCTGTCAGATTGAGCGAGGTAACCTAGGATAGTGACTCTGAAACTGATTCCAATGAGTATGAGTGGGATAGTTGTTCTTATGTTACTGAAGATATTGAGGTGGATACAATCCATGCATACACACCCATTTCTCACGAGGGACAAGGCTCAAGATCTGACCCGATTGAATTCGGACCACAACATATCTATGAGGCTAGTGAGAACAAGCAGTGACAATACAAACAAGGAAATGTTGCAGAGAATACCATCGAAAACCTTGATAATATCATAGACCTCACCAATATCCCAAACAACTATGATGATGTCTCCAGCATGACACTTACAACAACTGATCTTAACCCACCAAATGACTCCTTACCACTCATATATCTTGACCTCATAGACTGGGAAGAACCCGAACATCATGATATACTTATAGAGGTATAAAAATGATCATATTCCTAAATGAATATTTTATGTTCATTTCTCTATTTAATTAAATCCAATTTAATTAAATTACCCGCATTCCTCTATTTAATTAAGTAAATTACTCAATTTATTTAAATTAAATTCACTATATCCATTTAATGAATAAATCATTTTATTCAATTAAATCCCCCCTATCCACTTTTAATTAAATTCAAATTTAATTAAAATAGTTATCCTAAATTAAATAAATCTAATTTATTTAATTGCAACCAAATTGAATTAAATCATTTAAATCAATTAAATCCTATTATCCCTCCATCCACTTGCAAAATCCTACATCTCCCACTTGCCTTCCTAAAACCCTTTTCTAATCCCTTCTAGAATCTTCTAATCGCTTCTAATTAACCTAACCCCTCCTCTAAACTTTGTCACATCCATAAGCAAAGGGAAGTCACTTCTCAAACCCTCAAAGTCTTTGATAACCATTAAAGGCTTTCAACCTTCAACCACTAAATGGCTCAAAGTCTTTGATAACCATTGAAGGCTTTCAACCTTCAACCACTTAATTCCCAAAGTCTCCAATAACCATTAATGGTTAACTCAAACCCTCCTACATGGTTAAAACATTTGTTTTGACTCAACCTTCTTCCAACCCAAGGGTCTCATCAAGCCATTAATGCTTTGACCATGATTATCTCTTAATCATTTGCACAAAGGTTTATCCTTGGATTAACTCTTAATTCATTGGGTAATCCTAACTTAAGCTTGACCCTTACCCTCTAGATAACCATGAGGTCTTCTCAGGCATTCAATGTCTCCAACCCCTTCTCTCAACCCAACCCTATGTTGACACTTGTCACCATTTCATTGGTGCAAATTGTGCACATGGATCCCCAACTTTCAAACTCAACCCTTGATTGAATCTTTCAATCCTGGCCATCCATTGCCCTATTCTTGCTATAAATAGAGCTCTCATTCCTCCATTTTTAATAATAATCCTTAAAATTTGTAGCATCACACTTATGCTCAAATACATTCAAGCTTTCTCATTTCATATATGCTCATCATTTAGCCTCTCTTAAATCAAGAATTAGACTAAATATGCATGTTTAGAATAATTTCTTTATCATTTTAGCTCAATCATAGATTAAATATAGTATGCTAGGATAGTATTCATACTAATCTTGTCATCTTATCATTTAGTTTATTGCATTTTAAAATCATACATAGCTTATAACATATTTCATTCTAAAAATCTATTGGAGCACCCCTCGTTCTTGCATTTGCCATCCCTGAACCATTTTGCTCAGTGATCTGAGAGCAAAAACATTGGTTTGAGAAACATTGTAAGATAGAGAACCATGGGACCCACCTTGGGAAGCTGAGTAATACGTTATTACTCCATAGCTTGCACCAAGAAGTTCTGTGTGTGTGTGTGGACTAGTATTTTAACATATTTTCACATATTAAATTCTACCAGCCCACTTTTCTCGCATACATTTATGGCGCCTACCGTGGGGCCCGACCCCAAATATCCAATCGGTTTTTAAAGCTAATCACTTTTGCAGGTCTGCGGGAAACGGGAATCAGCGCATGGGAAACATTCCCTAGCGCATCCGGCTAAAAGTTTAGTGCATTCCGCTTACTGTTTAGCGCGTGGAGTCCACATTGTAGTGCGTAAAGACCTTTCCTCAGCGCATGGCTCCCTCTAAAATTTTCCTGTAGGTCTCGGCGCAGAAGAAAACTAAAACAGCGCATCCAATAAACAACATAGCACATTGAGCCCACTATTTAGCGCTTAGAAACAATCATCTAGTGCGTGAGGTCCTTTATTTAGCGCATGAACCCCACTAAAACTTTTTCTGTAGGTCTCAGCTCGGCTAAAAAAACAAAGTAGCGCATCTGCTAAATATATTGGCGCTTCGGATCTGTCTTCTAGTGCATCGAGTTTACCAGTTAGCGCTTGCCGTCCATAATCCAGCGCGTGAGGTCTATGCATTAGCGCACCAAATCAGTAATTTTCCTGCAGGTCTTGGGAGGAAACAGAGTAGCGCATCCGGCACACAGTACAGCGCATTAATATATTATTTTAGAGCATCAAACATATGTTGTAGCGCGTACAGTCTATTTTATAGCGCATCACGGACAGAGAATTAAAATTAAAATTGTAACAGCAATAGAATTTAGACTTGTCGAAGTCCACCGAAATCCAGATTTTCTAACTCGTGGATCGTAATTTTGCAAGGCTCTAACAGTTTTCTTGCAGGTGGAGCGGACCATTGTTCTTTTAAAAAGCGATTTCTTTTGCTGACTAAACCGTCGAATTTACTTTGTTGACCAAATTCATTTTCATAGATTAGAAAATCATTGATGTGCACGGATAAAATAAACACCATGTTTTTGTGGAGCAACATTTCCACATAGATTTTAGTACATCACTGAATTGAAAAGCTAAAAATAAACAACTTGTTTGTTTTGTCTCGAAAGTGGAAGGAATATGCTCTCCCCTTAACTGGGTGATCAAAAATCTAGACCGCTCTTACAGCTTTCATTATTTCAAACATTTACATTCTTTAGCAGGTCTACCTTCTCAAGGAGTTGGAATCAACTCTTAAAGCCATTTATGGCCGGTGTGAAAGGAACGACCTAAGTGGGGAATGACTTTGACGCCAAGAATTACAACCCACTATAATCAAATGTGGAAAGTGACGAAAGTCCTTTTCAACGGTTGCGCACAGTGATTAGCCTTCCCCCAGTATCTTTACAATACATAAAGCCTTTGTTCTAAAGGTTGGGAAGCCTCCTGAGGGAGTTTATCACTGACGGCCGAACGGGAAGCCTAATTACAAACCTTAGAAATAGAAGTTTTGAACCAAGTCAGTAACCAAACATTTGTAATATCATAGTGCAAGGGTGGGGAAGAATCCACCCTCAAGATTACTCACCATATATCTCCCAAGATAACTACTCAATTGTGAAGCAATTCACTTTGAGTTAATTTCTGGCAAAAGGCAAAAAAATGGGCGCCCTCTAGGGGGTGACACGGTTGTTTGAGCCAACGGAGTATCGAGACTAGTGAGCTATGATGTTATTTATGACCCTTGATTAAAGAGTCTTTCTGAAGTGTGTTATTTGTATCCACACCTGTTAAAACATTGGGGATTTGAACACATCCTCGCAGAACATACACTTTTTGTTAGATTAGGCAAAATGGTTATACTTTTGGTGCTGTGCTTGCATTTATTACTTCAAAAAATCATCCATCAAATTTGAAAATTTCTTAAAAAATTTCAAAAACCAAATCAAAGAAAAAAAATTAGGGCAGTTTAGCGCATGAGAGCAACTTCTTAGCGCGTAGAAAACTTCTGTTAGCGCATCCAAACCTCGAGTTAACGCGTCGAGTTCAAACAGTAGCATTTATATCATAGGTCAAAACAGTGTTGACATAGTTAGCGCATCAACAAAACATTCTAGCGCGTGGAAGTAAGATCTTAGCGCGTGCACATCAAAAATTAGCGCATAAAATCAAACAGTTAGCGCGTGATAGGCCCAGAATAGCGCATAGGTTTTTCAACAGTTAGGCAACAATTTTTACAACAGTCCAAACTTTAGCGCGTGTCTAGGGGCAGCCTAGCGCATGAGCTTATTATTTTAGCACATCAAGAAATTTCAGTAGCACATTGAAACTCAGTTCTAGCGCGTGATTGAAAATAGAAAAACAGAGAGCCAAAAACCGAGACAAATTTCAAAATTTCAAAAACATTTTTAGAAGCATTTTTCATCAAAAATCATTTTTCATCATAATAGAGTGACAAACAAACCACTTAAAACTATTTCTCAAGCAAAATTTGTGACACAAACAAACGTTGTCAGAATCCTAAACGAATCGCGCAATAGAGGACGTCTCTCCTATCATAATCCGGAAATCTCATCATCAGTATCAACAGAATCCTTTACCATCCTACGGATTTTATCTCAAAACACTTGTTTAAAACTTTCAAATTGTCAAATCAAGTTTCCAGATCGGGAAGCTTTTATCCATATCATTTGACACGCTTTGTCGTGAAGAGGCATCTAAAAGCCTTCACTTTGATAGAGTAAGATTTGAAATTTTCAAAAATAAGAAATCAACAGAATCCAAAACAATCAAAAGAAACCATTGATCACTCATGCATGACTAATCCCCTTATTCTGAGAAGAAAGAACCTCTATCGTAACATCACGTTGAAGAAACAACAACCTAGTTTTTCCAAATTCATCAAGAGAAATAAGTTTTTATACATCAATCGTCAACTATTCAAATCTCATCAGGTATTCCTTCATCACGTCAAACAGTATATCCAAAACAAATCTAGCGAATTTGACAAAGAACCTTTGAAAACAAGAGCATACTGTCAAAAGTCTGCTTTTAATTAGACCATCAACCGCGGTGGAAAGATCAATCCAGCATTCTTTCCCGACGAGTGCATCACATACAACACATCTCGACCAGAACCACCAACCCCCGAGCAACACATCAATGAGGCTTTTGTTCCTTTCATCACTGAAAGTTTCTACTAAAATGTTTGTTACTCGCTCTCAAAGAGACAAACAAAGCGAGGTACACGCAGAATCAAGTATGAATTAAAGATTATCAAATCCTTTTGAGGTTCCACCCGTAGAAGAACCTGAAATTACTGAAGCACTTCTTCGGGAATGTCAAGAGAACCCTTCCTTCCAAAAACTTGTAGAAAAGCTCATGGAAAATGACAAAGAAAAATATCTGCTCATGCTCACAAGCAAAGGCGTTAAACTTCCCGAAGATTTCGACGCAAACATTTTTCAAACCAGATCTCGACAATATACATATCAAGAACAACAAAGAGAAGAAGAAACTCACATACCTGAGCAACATATTCCAGAGCATCACATTCCAGAACAACGCATACCAGAAATGCGTATACCTAAGCTAGAAACACCAGAGCAAAATATACCATTTACCACACCATTTCAGCTGAGAACCAATACAAGGCAAGAACTCTTTCCTCGGCCAGATAATGCGCCTTTAGTTGCTCTTACTCAACAAATGCAAATGTTGCAAAGGTAAATACAGGATATGCAACAAGGGACAACCGTACGGTACTCTCTAAACGAAATCTGTCCTTATCCATTTGACAGAAGATTGAACATGGTGCCTTTTCCTCCAAACTCAGACGTTCCCAAATTTGATAAATATGATGGAAAAAGTGATCCCCGAGATCATGTTCGAGAATTTTGCACACTGAGCCTTGAATTTGCTCATGATGACACCTATTTGATGAGGTTATTCCCTAGAAGCTTGGGAGGACAAACCATGGAATGGTTATCCAAAATTTCACCACCTGTCAGATCATTTGATGAATTGGTTAATAAATTCATAACCCACTATTCCTACAACATCCAACATGCCATAACCATGCTAGATGTTTGCAACACCAAACAAAAGAACAACGAAACATTCATGGTGTTCCTTCAGCGCTGGCGACGCATGGTATCACGATATCCTCGCGATATTCCTGAAAAGGAAAAAATGGAAATCTTCATCGATAACTTGAATGGCAAAATGAGTTACAGACTAAAACTTCAATGCATACCATCTTAAGCTAAATTGATTGAAAATGGCATTCAAGTAGAAGAAGCATGTGTCAAAAAGGGAACACTCAAATTCTACAAGGAAGGAACAAACTCATCAAACTATAATAATCAGAACAACACCAACCTTGACAAATCTCGATTTTGGACTCGAAACAAAAACGAAGGCAACAATGAATCATATGATCCCAAATCTAAACAACCAGTGCTTGCATCATCCGAAAACCCTCAAAATACGAAAAATCCTAAAAATGCTACTCCCAATGCTAACACATATGCACCAAACACTGATCAAGGACAACTCAACACAAACAACACCAACGATACTCAAAGCAAAAACATGAATCCAGGACCTAACAACAATTCACGCAACAACACGAACAATTTCCAAAAGCGTATCTTCACACCACTGGGACAATCATTAGAATCCGCATTCAGAGAACTTTTAGCAAACAAGATTCTTTCTTTGCCTCCAATCAGCAACTATGAACCTCCAATCAAACCACCTTGGTGGAATGATTCACACTATTGTGATTTCCATCGCAACAAGGGTCATAGAACAAACGAGTGCATGAGATTGAAACACATAGTACAGGACATGATTGATCGAGGTGACTTAACGGTGGATGGTCTTAAAACAAATGGTGATCATGGAGCCTTCAAAAATCCTCTCCCAAATTACAACAAAGATGGAGCATCAACTTTAGATGATACACGCGGAGTTCGTATTAATCACATCTACAACAACACAATCAACCACATATCAGCTGAAGATCATCAAGTCAATGTCATCACCATTCGAGATCGGCATGATCATGAATCTGTTAATGTAACAACCCGAACTCAGAAATATGTCTTGAAGGGACATACTGCACCTACAACTACCACACCAAAAATCCAATATGACTTGGTTAACCAACTGCGCAAGACTCCAGCTCAGATATCTATACTAGAATTGCTGAAACTATCACCAAGGCACAAAGACATATTAGAGCAAGCACTATTGGTAACCAATGTCCCTCAAAATTTGGATACGGATAGATTTCAAGCCATAGTCGCCCATATGATAGGACCTCATAACCTCACCTTCTCAGAGCATGATAATACTTCCTTGATTCATCCGCATAATACTCCTCTCCATATTGAAGTCATTGTTTGCAAACACCGAGTAAAAAGAGTTTTAATAGATGGAGGAGCCGGACTTAATATATGTACTTTAAAGCTTATCCGTGCATTAGGCTTCTCAGAAGAATCTATTGATCCTTGCAAGAAGATTACCATCAAGGCATATGATGATGAGGAAAGGTCCTCTAAAGGCACAGTGATATTACCTATTCAAGTAGGACCAGTACAAAAGGATACTATATGTCAGGTCTTAGATATTGATCTCACCTACAATATCTTGTTAGGACGACCCTGGATACATGAAATGCAAGCAATACCTTCTACATATCACCAGTGTGTAAAGTTTCCTTATGATGGACAAGAAATCTCCATATCAGCTGATCACAATCCATTTCAATATTGCAACGCAATGGGAGTAGCCCAAGATAGTTTGGTTCCTCATAATAGGGAAAAGCAGCGATCTTCAACATCCGATCCACAAACAGCAAAATCAAACTCCTTATGGGGAGACTTCAAACAGAAGATGCAAATCAAAGACCAAGGCATGGGAGAATACTCTTTGGAGCCGTTATGTTTGGCCAAATTGCCAACATCACCTAGATTGCATGGTTTGCCTACTACATCAACACATCTGGCCACTCAACCCATCACTAAATTTGATGGTACCTTCATCCAATTGGGTACTCTCGCACATGAATCAGAAGACAAAGATGTTCTTAGCTGGTTATACAAAGATGAGGAAGAATATCATAGAGCAGCCGCTTTGGACATTGTTCTACCAACACACCTGTATGGAAAAGGCTACTTAATCATGAAATAAATGGGATATGGTGGTAAAGGACCTATTGGGCAATGCAAAGAAGGAGTCACTGAACCTATAGATCTTCCTTCACAACCTAGTAGAAACAAAGCAGGATTGGGTTCTAAACTCACATTCCTATTAAAATGGCCACCACACACAACTACAAAACCTCAATGGAAGGTGAAGAAGAAGTACAAAGAAGAATCCTGGCAGGAAGCACTCTTTGAATCAGCAGAAACAATCCGCAAGGGACGGGAACGTCAGGATCAGAAGATACATCAGGAAAAGCTTCTAAGTCATAAAAGGGCCCTATCTGCAGCAGTAGCTCATATTCAGACACCAATGTCTCAAAAACAAATCATGTCATCTCCCGATAACATTATTCCTCCCCGAGGAAGCACAGTCTATGAACAAATCCAGCAAGTAGAAGACAGATCTGATACAGAATCAACAAAAACCATCAAAATGGTATCCATCATCAAAGATTTGTTTTCACCATACAACATACCAGTTTATAGCAAAGATAGAATCTAGGATGATGCCTATGAGACCGATTCAAATGAATATGAATGGGGTACCTGCTCCAATGCTACTACAGATATCCCTAGTGATACTGATTCTATATCTCTCTCCCACGAAGAACATAACCCAGAAGATAGACCTCTTGAATTTGGACCGCAGAAAGTCCATGACGCCGAGGAAAGCAAACAAGAACATAATGAGCAAGTCTATGTAGAGGATAATACCATCGAAGACCTCGACAAAATCCTGAACTTCTTTAAAACCAAGAACAATCACGATGAAAACTCAGTCCTAACACTCACAGTAGCCAACCTTGATCCACCCAATGATTCCTTACCGCTTGTCTTTCTTGACCTCATCGACTGGGATGAACCTGAAACACATGATATACCAATTTTCCCAGATGATGAATCCATTATCCATTACCTATGTACCGTAAATCCAGAAACAGGCTCTACTAGTGAACAACGTAACGATGTATGTCCATCAGGGAGTGCCAAGTCTCTTAGTCGCAAAAATGAACTAAATAAAGGATCTGATGTTGAAAACCAGTCAATGGCAGCTCTAGACCACAAAAAAGTAAAAATAAAGGATGCATCTGAGGGTGAAAACCTTTTTAAGGCACCTAATGATGGGAGACTTGACACTCTTCCTGAGCACTTTCATGAGCGATCACCCATTTTGATTGAGCCCACTCAATCAATCAACATTGGTACCACAGAAGCAGCCAGAAACATACACCTTGCAGAATCTCTGACAGAGGAAGAAAGATCAACATTCATCATCTTCTTTAAAGGACAGCAAATCAACTTTGCTTGGTCATATGCGGATATGCCCGGAGTAGATCCACACTTAATCATGCATCACTTGTCCATTTCTACAGGAGTTAAGCCAGTCAAGCAAAAGCTACGAAAGATGAATCCATAGGTGGCATTCATGGTCAAAACTGAACTAAAGAAACTATTAGACGTCGGATTCATCCGACCCATTGACTATGCAGAATGATTTCCAACATCGTTCCAGTATCAAAACCCGATTGTAGTATCAGAATATGCATTGACTTCAGAGATGTCAACAAAGCTTGTCCAAAAGATGACTTTCCTCTGCCCAATATCGACATCATTGTAGATCTCACAGCAGGCCATGCAATGCTCTCACTAATGGACGATTTCTCAGGATATAATCAAATCAAAATAGCTCCTGAAGATCAAGATAAAACCGCGTTCACCTGCCCTTGGGGAACGTACTATTGGAATGTTATGCCTTTTGGCTTAAAAAATGCAAGGGCCACCTATCAAAGAGCAATGACCACAATATTCCATGACATGATGCACACATTTATGGAAGACTATGTGGATGATTTATTAGCTAAATCCTTCACTAGAGCTAAACATCTTAGCATCCTAACAAAGATTTTTGATCGATTGGAGAAATTCCAAGTCAGGCTCAACCCTAAGAAGTGTATCTTCGGGGTTACATCAGGCAAGTTACTAGGGTACATTGTCTCAGCAAAAGGTATTTGTAAAGCGGAAAATCACGATCGAACCCTAGTTGCTCTCCCCTCTTCCAACTCCAAGGAGAGAGAAGGGAGATTCACTAGGGTTGATGGTTTTCACTTAGGGGAGAGACTTTACATTCAAAAGAGGGGTTGAAACCCACAAGATCCAATCCCACACAATGCAAGATTGGATGCTAAATGTGTTTCAAGGGTTAAGAAAGCAAGGCTACCCTCTTTTGTAAAGAATGTGCATAGAAGAATTAAGCTAGGAATGCATAGAAAGTGACAAAGATTCGCTTATAAACTAAGATATGGATATAGGATGAAGCTGCGGACCTGGAATTAGCAGTAAAATGTCGATACGGCGCTGTCCTGCAAATTTGAGCAAAAGTTGTCGGGACGATGGCGCCCGGCGCCACGGTCCTCCAAAAAATCCGCCAAACGAAGGGGGATATGTTCGTCTCTGCACAAGGATTCCAGATCTTCAATTTCAGCCGCGTACCTGCAACCTACACACAGAAAAGCGAAGACGATTGGGGGGTTAGGGATTAGGGGTTTGCCTTTAGGTCAAACCCCGGTTTTGGAATTAACCAAGAAATGAGCAAGTGCTGTAAATGTAAATGACTGTAAAACAAGTACTAATACCTTGTTCTAAGGATGTTTGTATCCTTATGTGCGAAGGTATAGATGTTGTATGTTGTTGTAGTATGTTGTATGTAGCATGTAGTATGTGATCTCCTCTTCAATGGTTGAATCCTTGTCTTGAATGCAACACTTAGCCTTGAATGGAGACTTAGAAGGAATGCTTGAATGCTTGAATGCTTGAGTATAGTTTCCACGCTTGTACACATATGTCCTTCTTACCCAAATGGGAGAGGCAAATGTAGTTTATATACTTGTCATTTAGGGCTGATAGACTGATTTTCCCGACCTTAGGCCGACTAGGAAAGATAATTTTCCAATTTGCAAACATAAAGACCCGAAGTCCAAAAGAGACCGGGCCCAAAATAGGACCCAGGGACCAGGGCGCTCGACGCTCTGGTCCCACCTCCCAGGACAGCAGGGTGCAAGGAGGTTCAGGCCAGGGTACTTGAAAAATGCAGTTTTTGGTGTCATAATCAGGTTTCGGGGTCTCCATTCAGGTTGCGTGTTGCGTCGCCATCGTGAAGACCAAAATGCAGTCGAAATTGCAAGCGTCGCAATTTTAGGACGCTACATTTAGCCCCCACTTTAGCGGGAGTATGTATGCTCATACTTCCGGTAAAGTACAAGGAAACAACATTGAAAGACTTTCACCACGTCAAGGAGGCAAGACACACCAAGCCCCCAGTGGACTAAGGATCTTACGACTTCGATTGACAAAGTAAAAGGGAAGATCACGAGGGAGAACCATGACTGTCAGTAGTAAGGTTCCCTCACTATGAGTCATGCAAGAAAGATATCAAAAAATTTCAAGGCAAAGCTAAATTTGTCAAGAAATTTTCAAGTATCTTGAAAAGATATGAACGGGATGTATGCCCCCCTACGTTAAAGCGATCGCACACGCCTCACCGGGGGTGATTTCTTTAAGGTAGTGATACATATAAGAATGAGAAGGGAAAGGAGCACGTTATCGCAAGGATTTAGCCCCCAAGTGTGAGATAAGCCCAAGGATAATAGACACAAAACACAAAGCACAAGGTGACTTCAATTTCCTCGGGGTCAGTATGCTGTATGATTATTCATGTATATCATATGTATGTATGCATAATTGTTCTTCATTCCCCAATCAAGGAAGGTCACCTAGAAGAAGGGAACACATGTGTCTTTTGAGTCAACATGAGAGAGATCAAGAGATCTCAATGCTTTGCATCGTCCTCAAGTAGACAACACTAAGGACAACAAATAGAAGAATGAGAATAACATATAGAAGAAGTAACACAAGAGAGGAGGAGAGAATCTGCTATGCTAATGTAACTAGTCTAGCACGTCATCTACCCCCCGATCTTGCTGATCAATGTTTCGGGAAGGCAGGGAACATGCTAGAGGAAGAACATCCAACATAGCAGATGGAGCTATCACAAGATCCAAGCAAAGGCTATGTTCATATCCCAAGCCGCGGTGTTCTTGTCTAGGAGCTAGGATAAGTGCTTTAGAAAATTCATTAGATAAATGGTTATCAATATCAACAAGTTCATATTCACTATCAGAATGAACAGGAGAAGTAGCATTTTCATCATGAATAACATTTTCATCTATATCATCATCAAGATTTATAAAAATAGGATCTTTAACTCGCACAGGGTCAAAACCATCATGCATCTTATGTTTAGGAGATTTAGGCTCAATTTCCGGCTAAGGAGAAAATGGAATAATGCTTGTTGAAGGTGTTTTTGGAGATTGTAAAGTTTGAGAAGCAGCTGCTTGAGCCCTAAGACGACGCTTTCGTCGGCATTCACGTGCAGAACGATTTCATCTATTCTTAGTAGGAAGTTGAGAAGATTGAGGAGGAGGGATGTTCTCATCCTTATCACTTGGGTGTTTAGGTTGTGGTCTCTTAGGCTGGATAATAGGAGAAGAAGAAGGTCTCTTCTCTCTATAAAAGGAAGGAGGAGGAACTGCTCCATATAAAGGAGGAATTTTTGGTTTAGGAAGGAGACCATGTCCATCATGACGAGGAGGTATAGGTCTACTCTTAGGAAGTTTATTAGGCATAGACATAGTCACATCCATAGGGATGGGTTGGGAATCTTCTTGAGGAAAGACATTAGTTTTATCTTTCAAAGGAAGAACTTCCTTCTCAAGAATGATAGGAATATCAAGTTTAGGTGTTCTAGGTTCACTTAGAGATAGGATCATATCTGTTTTCCACTTTTGATAAGATTTGAAAAGATGATCACTTCGCGGAGGAAGAGATTGGAATTGTTTAGGCCAAAAGTAATCAATAGGAACGCTAGAGGTTCTTTCAGCTGGTTTAAAGAGACTATGATTGACAGTAACAACTTCACCATTATGGGGAAATTTCAAACACTTATGAATAGGAGAAGCAATAGCCTTCATGGAAGATAGCCAAGGATAACCAAGCTTCACACGAAATTGTTCGGATGAAGGAATAATAGCAAAGTTCACATCAAGAGATTTGTTATGGACCTCAATAGGCAATGCAATAGAACCAATTGCAGGAGAAGAAAATGCATCCAATAGTTTCACAATCACATCTGTTTTGTCATAAATCACTTGATTCAATTGCAAAGTAAAAAGAAATTCTTCAGTAATAACATTAACCGTGCACGAAGGATCAATAAGCACTCCACGGCAAGGTGTATTCTTGACTTTTGCAACTATGTATAAAGGACCATTAGGTGCCCTAATGGTTTCACTGGAATCAAATGTGATGGAAGGTTCTTTAGGGTTTTCTTGCTGCTCTACAAAGTTAATCACATTCAGAGTCATAGACACAAGACCATCAGATGAGAGAGAGGAATCATTAGCCTCAATCGCATTAGAGGTATGAGAAGGTAATGGATCTGTGAAAATCTGAATATTTTGATTAGGAGGAGCTACAGATGTGTTGCCTTTATCATTCACTCCAGAAACAGAGATAGTATTATTATCAATCAAATCTTGAATTTTACCCTTTAAGGAAAAACATTTTTCAGTATCATGCCCAGGCTGACGATGAAATTGACAAAAAGATTTGTTATCAAAATAAGGTGAAGTAATCTTTGCAGGATCAATTTGTCTTATAGGAGGAAGAGTAAGCACATTTTGTTCCAATAATTTATTCATAATACTATGCAATGATTCATTCAAAGGAGTATACTTTCTTTCTTTCTTGAAAAATTTAGAAATAGGAGGCACACCTGATGCTGCATTCACATTGTTGTTGATGATGTTTTCATTGAATTTGATGGAATCTCTGTTCGGTTTAAACTTCCCAAATGGTTGTTGACTACTATCACCCTTATCACTCGGAGCCATAGGATGTGATTGTTCCATTTGACTCACAGTCAGTTGATAATTGTGAAGAGTTGCACACAACTGTTGGAAAGAAGTAAACTCAGAAAACAGAAGTTTGTCTCGAATATCTTTTTGTAAATTAGAAATGAAGATTCTTTGAATATCATTGTCAGGCACTGGAAAAGAAATTTGAGCATACAAATGCTTATATCTACCAATAAAATCAGTCACTTTTTCTTTAACACCTTGTTTACAATGCATTAAATCAATCAAAGTAACTTTAGGACTTATATTGTTTTGAAATTGTTGAATGAAAGCATTTGCAAGTTGTTCAAAAGAAGTAAAAGAATAAGAAGGCAACGAGCAATACCATTGTAGGGCTTTGTCTCTTAATGTTCTAGTAAACAGTTTTGCAAGCAACCTTCGGTCATAAGCAAAATCAGTACATATTGTTTGAAAAGTCTTAACATGTGTTAGAGGATCACCTTTACCATTATAAAGCTCCAAATGCAGGATTTCAACATGTTTAGGGGGAATAGCTCGAACAATGTCAAGAGAAAGTGGGCTCGCAACATCAAATGTGGGCACACTAAACTTAGATTGATTCATAGAGGCAATTTGTTGCTGTAAAGAAGAGACAGTTTGTGCAAGATTGTTAATGGTCGCTTCAGTCGAAGAGTTCATATTAGACATGTTAGATTGTGATGGAGGTGTTATGTTATTGAAAGAAGGTAGAGAGTAAGGTGGTGGGACACTATGATAGTTAGTCATAGGAGATGATTGGATAGGAGGAACACTACAAGGAGGAATGGAATGGTTAAATAAATTGCCCCCTTGCGTTATGTTCATTTATGGAGATATAATAGGGACATTCATTGAAGGAATGAATGAAGAAATCGGATTAAATGAAGGAAGAGGGTTAATTGAAGAAGAAGGGTTGCTCCCATGACTAGTGATCATAGGAGGAATGTATTGTGTTGAAGTAGTCATTATGTTTGATGTAAAGGTAGGTATGCTAGCAATAGAAGTCATCAAAGGAATAAAATGATTGACTTGAGTAGGAGGTTGTGTATAACCCAAATTTTCAGCACAACTCTTCATAGGCATCACATTCTAATCCACAATGTGTACAATACCACGCAAAATATCAATTCCATTCTTATCACTTTGAAGCATACGTTTTAGACCCTCAATTAAAGGAAGAGCTTGACTATCAGGGTATTCTTGAGACATCCACTGTCGAAAATCGTCAAATTGGTTATCCAATTTCGAAAGTTGTTCTACAGAAACCTCATGGAGAACTTCTTCATCATTAGGAGGATTAGAGGAATTACCCACGTCCTCGTTAAAAAGGCTATTCAAATTAGGTTCCATCTCCTCAGTAGTTAAACCTTGGAAAGACTTAATTCTACGGCTTCGTCTAACGGGAATAGTGTAGGTAGGGCTTATTGTTGTAAAACTCATGCACTAGAGAGAGAGAGAAAGTTTTGAATTTAGAGGTAGCAATTTTCAGTAAAATCAGCCAATCTTCTGGATTTAAGCTGTTAAATGCAATCACGACAGTCTCCCGAAATTTTGAAAAAAATGTCCAGGACCGTGGCGCTCGGAGTGCAACACGGTCCTTGCAACTTTTTCCGAAATTTGCAGGGATGAAAGGTATGATGATTTTAGAGCTAATCTGAAAAAATTGAGTGATTTTACGATCCGTAGATAGGCCAAATTAAAGTTGCAATCTCGAAATTGAACCCTACCAAGATTGTCGAAAAATGCAAAAATTTGAATTTTGAAAAAGAGAGGGAAACTGAAATTTTGAATGTTATGATTTTAGAGGGAATGCCAAGAGCAATGCAAACTTTGAAATTTAAAAATTGACTCAATTTCACGCAAAATTCAATTTTGAAAGCGGAAATTAAAGTTGTTGTAATTAAGCACTTAATTTCAAAAGTCACAAATTGTAAGAATTTGAATAAAGCACTGAAATTTCGAATGAATGCAAACACACTTTTCAGATTTAGGACAGTAAGAACACAATTTTGACACAAAATTTCAATTTCGATGATTTTTGAATGTTTAGAAGCCTTAATCCAAGCAATCACAAGACCAACTTTGACTGTAATTTTGAAAGTGTTAGATTTGATAAAATCAGCCAAAATTCTGGATTTTAGCAGGAAAATACAGTAAGATCTAGCTCCCGAAATTTCGGAAAAAATGTCGGGGACGATGGCGCTCGGAGTGCACACGGTCCTCGCAACTTTTTTCCAAATTTTCAGGGATGAAAGATATTGTGATTTTATTGCGGAATCCAAAGTTACAGCTGATTTGGAGATGTTTTGATTAGTGAAATTGTCGGACAAAGGTTGAATCAAGAGGGTTTCAAAAATTAGGGTTTTGACTTTTAACCACTTAATTTTCAAAATTAAAGCACAAATATGAATTGATAATTTGTAATAGAAGGGCAGATCTGGAACAAGCATTAATAATTAAACACTTCACAAGTTTAATTACTTAAAAAGAAAATTTAGGGTTTTTGTGCAATTAACCTCTAAAATTTTGCAAAAGATCAAACATGGAAATGCAATCAAGGAATCCAATTTTCAGATCTAACTATGAATAATCAGAAAGGATGTTCACGTCGGGTTCACCAAAATGTAAAGCGGAAAATCGCGATCGAACCCTAGTTGCTCTCCCCTCTTCCAACTCCAAGGAGAGAGAAGGGAGATTCACTAGGGTTGATGGTTTTCACTTAGGGGAGAGACTTTACATTCAAAAGAGGGGTTGAAACCCACAAGATCCAATCCCACACAATGCAAGATTGGATGCTAAATGTGTTTCAAGGGTTAAGAAAGCAAGGCTACCCTCTTTTGTAAAGAATGTGCATAGAAGAATTAAGCTAGGAATGCATAGAAAGTGACAAAGATTCGCTTATAAACTGAGATATGGATATAGGATGAAGCTGCAGACCTGGAATTAGCAGTAAAATGTTGATATGGCGCTGTCCTGCAAATTTGAACAAAAGTTGTCGGGACGATGGCGCCCGGCGCCACGGTCCTCCGAAAAATCCGCGAAACGAAGGGGGATCTGTTCGTCTCTACACAAGGATTCCAGATCTTCAATTTCAGCCGCATACCTGCAACCTACACACAGAAAAGCGAAGACGATTGGGGGGTTAGGGATTAGGGGTTTGCCTTTAGGTCAAACCCCGGTTTTGGAATTAACCAAGAAATGAGCAAGTGCTATAAATGTAAATGACTGTAAAACAAGTACTAATACCTTGTTCTAAGGATGTTTGTATCCTTATGTGCGAAGGTATAGATGTTGTATGTTGTTGTAGTATGTTGTATGTAGCATGTAGTATGTGATCTCCTCTTCAATGGTTGAATCCTTGTCTTGAATGCAACACTTAGCCTTGAATGGAGACTTAGAAGGAATGCTTGAATGCTTGAATGCTTGAGTATAGTTTCCACGCTTGTACACATATGTCCTTCTTACCCAAATGGGAGAGGCAAATGTAGTTTATATACTTGTCATTTAGGGCTGATAGACTGATTTTCCCGACCTTAGGCCGACCAGGAAAGATAATTTTCCAATTTGCAAACATAAAGACCCGAAGTCCAAAAGAGACTGGGCCCAAAATAGGACCCAGGGACCAGGGCGCTGGGCGCTCTGGTCCCACCTCCCGGGACAGCAGGGTGCAAGGAGGTTCAGGCCAGGGTACTTGAAAAATGCAGTTTTTGGTGTCATAATTAGGTTTCGGGGTCTCCATTCAGGTTGCGTGTTGCGTCGCCATCTTGAAGACCAAAATGCAGTCGAAATTGCAAGCGTCGCAATTTTAGGACGCTACAGTATTGAAGTAGATCTAGCAAAGGTACAAGCCATTATGGACGTGCCACTACCAAAGAATATCAGTCAACTCAGATCTCTACAAGGATGACTTCAATCAATCAGGCGATTCATCGCTCAACTAGTAGATAAAAGTCTTCCATTTAACCATTTACTACACAAAAATGTACCATTCAAATGGGAGGCTAAGTGTGCAGAATCTTTTTACCAAATCAAACAGTACCTGATGAATCCACCAGTTCCGGTACCACCAGTCACAGGAAAGCCTCTTATCTTATATATCTCAACAACAGACATATCGCTGGGGGCACTATTGGCCCAAGAAGATCAACAAGGAAAGGAACGCGCCATATATTATATCAGTAGGACATTGAATGGCTATGAACTCAACTATACATTCATTGAAAAGGCTTGCCTAACAGTGGTCTTCGCATCTCAAAAGTTTCGACATTATATGCTAGCACACACCATCAAGTTAGTCGCAAAAATTGATCCTCTCAAATATCTACTCAGCAAGGCATCTCTTACAGGCTGATTGGCTAAATGGGTCATGATTCTCAATGAGTTTGACATCCAATACACAAAAAGATGAGCCATCAAGGGACAAGCAATTGCAGATCAGTTGGCTGAAGCACCACTACCAGGAAAACACACCATGGAGATCGAATTTCCAGACAGAGACGTTCTTGCTCTTTCTACTAAACAATGGACCCTATACTTTGACGGATCATATACACAACATGGTTTCGATGCTGGCATTCTGTTCATCACTCCTGAAGGACACACTATACCAAGATCATATAGGCTCATGTTTCCATGCACAAATAATTTGGCTGAATATGAGGCACTGGTCATAGGCATCAAAATGGCCGTAGAATGGAAAATCACAGAGTTAAAAGTCTATGGAGACTCACAACTAGTCGTCCATCAAATCAACAATGACTATCAGACAAAGGATGATAAGCTACTACCATACAAATGAATGGTGGATGATTTCAAACAGTATTTTGTGCACATCACCTTTGAGCAAATACCAAGGTTGAACAACAAAGCAGCCGATGCAATGGCTACTATCGCTTCATTACTACAAATTCCAGAGCAACAGAGTCGTTATGAGTTCCTGGTAGAGCAACTGTTCTCCCCTGCCTATGACCACTCTGAATCCCAGGTTATCTATGCCTTGACTGGTTTAGATTCTCCATTATATGGACCAATATTCGACTACCTCAAGCATAATATCTTACCTATTGACCAATCCCGTAACCAAAAACGTAACTTTATCCGACAAGCTGCCCGTTACATCTTTACTGCCGATACTTTGTATCATCGAGGTCTCGATGGTACTCTTCTTCGTTGCCTTGATGGTAATGATTTCAATTCTGCTTTACATGAGCTTCATGAAGGTATTTGTGGCACACATTCAAGTGGCCCTACTCTTGCTAAAAAGCTTCTACAGATGGGATACTACTGGCCTACAATGGAGAAAGACTCATATCATTTCGCCAAGAAATGTCCTAAATGCCAGATCCATGGTAATCTCATACATGCACCAGCACAGAAATTGCAGCCCTTTACAACATCTTGGCCATTTTGTCAGTGGGGACTAGACTTGGTTGGCAAAATTCATCCTTCATCTTCAAATGGACACAAGTTCATTATAATTGCAACAGAATACTTTACCAAATGGATAGAAGCAGTTCCCATGACCACAGTGACAGGGAAACAAATTGCCTCTTTTATCCTAAATTATTTGATTTGCCGATATGGTATTCCAAGTTCAATCATCACGGATAATGGATGGCCTTTCAAGAATCAAGATGTCCAAGAACTATGTGAAAAATTCAAAATCCAACATAGGTTTTCTACACCATATTACCCACAGGGCAATGGTCAAGCAGAAGCATCAAACAAGACCATACTGAAAATCCTCAAGAAAACAGTGAATGATGCAGGCAAAGATTGGCACGTACAACTCAATCCAGCACTTTGGGCATATAGGACCAGCATCTGCACACCTACAGGGCCAACACCATACTCATTGGTCTATGGATCAGAAGCTATTTTACCCCTAGAGGTAGAAATCCCATCTCTTAGAATCTCTTTGAAAGGCTTAATCCCAGATGAAGAGTATCAAGTTAACCTACTGCAAGAACTTGAGCTAATAGATGAAAGACGCCAACATGCTTACACTCATCTCAAAGCATATCAGCAATGCATGTGCAGGAGCTACAATCACAAGGTCATTCCCCGAAACTTCAAGGTTGGTGACCTAGTCCTCAAAGAAAATCCAAGAAATCAGCAAGATCAAGAAAAGAAAGGGAAATTTGAACCTAACTGGTTGGGTCCCTATGTTATCATATCAGTCTATGGATCAGGTGCCTATCAGCTAACAAATTCTGAAGGAGATGTGCTCGACGACCCAACCAACAGCATCCATCTAAAGAAGTACTACACTTAAGTGGCCTAGTGCACGGAAAAAGCCAAAATAAGCAAAAAAAAACAAAAAAATCAAAAAAATCCAGAACAAGCAAAAGCAGAGAGTACAAATAAAAACAAAGGGTGAAAACCTGGTAAACAGATGCTCTTGTGAAAGAACGGCTCCTCTATCTATTTTCATGCCATTTTATCCATACAAACACTATCGGCCATCGCCCGACACTTAGCCCATATCCATTCAGGACATACTTAGCATAGTCACTATCCTGATTTCTCTATATACATCCTCTTACCACATCCCACCGTGGCTTGGAAATCACTGTACATGATCATATCAAGAGGCACACTCAGCTAGAGGTATGTAAATCGTCAATATTGCAAACATTCAAAACATCAAGACTAGAGGCAAAACTCAAAAACGTGACATCCAACAAACCACAACAACCAAAAACTACGCTTCATCGCCAAAACCAAAACAAAACAAATCACAAAAATACCAAGGATGGATGATTTTCTGAAGTACTAAATGTTGCATTCTTGCATAAAGTCTTGACTAGTTTTGCATTTTGAACTTTTTTGAATTATTGGATTCTCTTCCTTGTCTCACTAAATGCTTCACAGCTAGAGTTCAAGGGGACCTTCCAATATTTTCTTAGTCTTCTATCTGGGAGGCGATCGCTTGTACTATGTGAATGCTTGCCTCGAGACGTGATATATCGAATATCACTGAAGGCCTGATTCCACTTCACGCATACAAATGATCTAATCTTGTCTGTTTACGCAATACGCACTCAGGTCGTCCTGGTTCAATTATACCTTGACGCTTGTGCTATCTTGCAAAATCAAAAAACATGTAAATTTTTCTCAGGTCATTATGGTTCAATTATACCATTATGCTTGTATAAATTTTCAACATATCCTAAACAAATCAATGCTCAATGATGATATCTACAAAGAAAGCAAATAACATATGGTTATATCGGATGGCACATACAGAATGAGGGATGCTCCAAAACATTAGTTGCATATCATTTTACAATTAGTTGCATATCATTTTACATGTTTGCATATCATTTTACATATTTGCATATCATTTTACAATTAGCTGCATATCATTTTACATGTTTGCATATCATTTTACAATTAGTTGCATATCATTTAAACCATAGTTGCCTATCAAATCATACATCTCATTTTCAAGATACATCTCACAGCATATAAAAGCATACATCCTGCATCATACATTACATCATATATTTAAGCATTGCATCATCACATAAAATAACCCACATAACATGCATCCATATAAACACATCACATGATCAAAAATGGTGCCATATATATATATATATATATATATATATATATATATATATCAAAACTGATCAAAATGTACAAAATGTGTCCAAACACTGTGTCCAGTAAAAAGCATAACAAATGCTCAAAAATGCAAAAGAGACCATGTCTCTCAAGTATGACTATCCCCTGACGGAGATGGTCTCGCTCCAGATACACCCACCCCTGGATCTCTAGGAGGGTCCTGTCTCGGTGGCCCTGTAACACCTCGACTCTCAGATCGCGATCCAGTGGCTCGAGATCAACTAGATCTCAACTGTGCAAAACTCTAAACTCGCCGATCCCTGGGTACTGCAGCCTCATAGTGCCGCCTATAATACTCTGCCTCCTCCACTCTCAGCGCCAACTCTCTCAGGGTGTCTCTCATCGGACCACCCGCCACTGCTCTCTGCATGCTCACCACCACCTCCTCCGCTCGCCCCCTCCGCTCTATCTCGGTGTCTCTCTCAGTAGTCAACTAAGAAATCTGTCGCTGATAGGTCAAAATCTGTGCCTGCAGCTGCTGCACAGTAATCTGTAAGGTCCGTATCTGGGCATCCTCCATATGACCTAGGACTCGAACCCGTAATAGTACCTGTGCTGGAGGAACCCCTCCCACTCGACCTGTCCTCGGTACTGGAGGTGGGAGTACATCTATCCTCCTCCTATGTGCTGGTCGACTAGGCTCATCCTCACCCCCCACTGCAGCTAGCACCTCCCCCACTCTCCCCTCTCTACCGGCTCCGATAGCCAATCCACCTCTCCCCCTCTCTATCCTCCCCTGTCGCACTGCTCTCTCCACACCTCTATCTCCCCGCCTCCCTCTACCTCCTCTCCCTCATCCTCCTCCTCCATCCTCCCCATCATCTTCGTCATCTCCCCCATCTCCCTCCTCCCCATCTAAATCAAAGGCTAGCCTCATCTCCTCAGGATTCAATATCCTGGCCACCGCCCGCGCAGCAAACAAATGAGCAAACTCATCTGTCATACCCGCATCTTGAATCTCTGGGGCATAATCCCAGATCTGTCCGGCCAATCCCACAAACTCCTCCACCGCCACGGCACTATCAATAGTCAGCCCCCAATCGGCCACATCCTGCTGTCGTCGTGCATAAAGGCAAGCTCCTTGAGGAATACCCTGCTGGTGCCCGAACTGTCTCAAAACTCGGGTTACCACAAACTGCTCAATCACGAACGGGGTCTTCCCAATCAGGTAACTAGTCATGAATACAAAGGGCATCTCCAGCCCATCCACCGCCCACACCTCACATCCTGTATACGGTCGCCAGGTGACCGTATCTATATCATCAAAAACCCTCCTCCAATGCTCTAGTTTGCCTAGCTTACGCTGGACAACTAGACCCCTGTATCCATAGGCATATGCTGCACCTACGGGCCTGTCCCTGTCTGCTAATGGCCTCGCTGCTGGAATGTGCTCCCAGCACCATACCTGTAATAATGTCATGCTAGCTGACACACTGCCATAACCGAGGTATACTACCTCATGCAGACTCCTATATAAATGAGCCAGCATAGCTGACCCCCATGCAAACCTCCAGCCCTGAGTGACCATCTCCTCCAAAACTAGCCCCCATCCCACCGAGAATCTCTTTGACTTGTGATCAGGACAAAGGAATCCACCAATAAACCCTGCTAGAACGGATGGCAGCAGTGCATAGTCCAAGTCCAAAAACTCCTACCATGGGATCTCATAGCCGCAGACAGTATCATCATGAAAAATGTGGCGCAGTGCCTCTGTGCCACCCTCCTCTGACTGCTCGTATGGTAGTAGTGCCCCTACTACTGGGATGCGCAGAATCCGGTAACAGTCCTCAGGTGTGACTGTCATCTCTCCAGTGGCAAAATGAAAGGTGTTCGTATCACTGTGCCACCTCTCTGCCAAAGCTGTCAGTAACCCTCGGTTCACAGTGAACCGAGGCATATCCAGAAGAGAAGTCAATCCACATCTCTCGATAATGTCCAGGTCGGCCTGCGACAACCGCGGTATCAATGTCCACGATCTGGGAAATCTCTCCCGTGACTGAACCACGTCCAATCGCTCCTGTCAACAAGCAAAACAAATCCAATATCAGTTTCCACATCAAATCAAAGATATCAAAATCAAACTTACATCAACAAACATGAAACATTTTGCTCATCTATATCAAAATTCAAAATCCTATCATTTCATATCAACTTGTAAAACAACTCAAGTTCTCAAAAACCATATCAAAACTTGTAACACAACTCAAGTCTCCAAAATCACATAAACTTCTAAAACAACTCAAGTTTCCCACCTATATCAGCTTGTAAAACAACTCAAGTTTCCAACCCATACCGGCTTGTAACACAACTCAGGCTTCACACATTGAACTTAAAAAAAAGAAAACGCAAACAAATCATATTTTGATCAAACACAACACATTGATATCTATACATAACGTGGAAAATCGCAAATCAAAACAAGCTATATCAACACTCATATTGGACAGAAGCATAAAATCATGACAGACAGACCAAATCAAATTTTCAAATTGGCTCATCTCGCAAAATTTTTTCAGATGCGCTAAAACATATACCCAATGCACTAAAAAATCCCCACGCGCTAGGCTGTCTTTTCTACGCGCTATTCTTTTTACCCTATGCGCTAGACTCTGTCTACACGCTAATCTTTTCACCCCATGCGCCACCTAACCTACCCAATGTGCTAAACTGACCCTACGCACTAATCTACACCCCCTAGGCGCTACCCGTTTGGCCCTATGCGCTAGGTTAACCCTACACACTAAACCCCCTTACCTATGCAAACCCCTGCGACCCCTATGCGCTAGGTCTACCCTACGCGCTAACCTGTTGACCCAACGCGCTACCCTACGGCTGCCATGCGCTATTCTGCCTATATGCGCTAACATATTTTTGCCATGCGCTATCCTATTTCTTTCGGACACGACCCCTAAAATTAAACTTGATGCGCTACTCTAAACTTCGTATTTGCTAAACTACGCCTTAGACGCACTAAAACGTTAAACCCGAACTTTGAAAATCAAAAAACAACTAAAAACGACAAAATAAAAAGTCAAAAAAGGGTCAAAAATATTGACTTACTGGTGGTCCACGCGCTACAGGTCTCCAGTACCTCCGAACACGCTCGAAACGGTGTCTATGATAAGGAATAGGCATTTTCTCTACAGACCAAATTCTCTTTCTTCAAAGTCAACAAAGCACAAATGAATCTAAATCAAGCCCTTTTCCACTTTTATAGGAGGAAAATGAAATTAGGGTTAGCCAAATGGACCTGTAATATGGTCGCGGTCTCCCCTATACCATAACATTTGTAACTTATCGGGAGATGAATCAATTTGCACACATTTTACATACACGAAATCATTCACATCATACGCAACTCATCAAATTAAATCAAAAAATTTCAAAATATTGATTCATCTCCCGAGGGGGCATCACCATCAAAATATCGAATCTGGGGCATCACACATCATATCGAATCTGGGGCACGACTGGCAAATCATAAGAGCGACACAAAAATTGCATTTGATCATAAATCACAAAAACACATCATTTTCTTTGAAATAACATGTGCACACACGTCACTTCAAAGAGGGGCAAAATGTAGACGTATAAAAATGACCATATTCCTAAATGAATATTTTATGTTCATTTCTCTATTTAATTAAATCCAATTTAATTAAATTACCTGCATTCCTCTATTTAATTAAGTAAATTACTCAATTTATTTAAATTAAATTCACTATATCCATTTAATGAATAAATCATTTTATTCAATTAAATCCCCCCTATCCACTTTTAATTAAATTCAAATTTAATTAAAATAGTTATCCTAAATTAAATAAATCTAATTTATTTAATTGCAACCAAATTGAATTAAATCATTTAAATCAATTAAATCCTATTATCCCTCCATCCACTTGCAAAATCCTACATCTCCCACTTGCCTTCCTAAAACCCTTTTCTAATCCCTTCTAGAATCTTCTAATCGCTTCTAATTAACCTAACCCCTCCTCTAAACTTTGTCACATCCCTAAGCAAAGGGAATTCACTTCTCAAACCCTCAAAGTCTTTGATAACCATTAAAGGCTTTCAACCTTCAACCACTAAATGGCTCAAAGTCTTTGATAACCATTGAAGGCTTTCAACCTTCAACCACTTAATCCCCAAAGTCTCCAATAACCATTAATGGTTAACTCAAACCCTCCTACATGGTTGAAACATTTGTTTTGACTCAACCTTCATCCAACCCAAGGGTCTCATCAAGCCATTAATGATTTGACCATGATTATCTCTTAATCATTTGCACAAAGGTTTATCCTTGGATTAACTCTTAATTCATTGGGTAATCCTAACTTAAGCTTGACCCTTACCCTCTAGATAACCATGAGGTCTTCTCAGGCATTCAATGTCTCCAACCCCTTCTCTCAACCCAACCCTATGTTGACACTTGTCACCATTTCATTGGTGCAAATTGTGCACATGGATCCCCAACTTTCAAACTCAACCCTTGATTGAATCTTTCAATCCTGGCCATCCATTGCCCTATTCTTGCTATAAATAGAGCTCTCATTCCTCCATTTTTAATAATAATCCTTAAAATTTGTAGCATCACACTTATGCTCAAATACATTCAAGCTTTCTCATTTCATATATGCTCATCATTTAGCCTCTCTTAAATCAGGAATTAGACTAAATATGCATGTTTAGAATAATTTCTTTATCATTTTAGCTCAATCATAGATTAAATATAGTATGCTAGGATAGTATTCATACTAATCTTGTCATCTTATCATTTAGTTTATTGCATTTTAAAATCATACATAGCTTATAACATATTTCATTCTAAAAATCTATCGGAGCATCCCTCGTTCTTGCATTTGCCATCCCTGAACCATTTTGCTCAGTGATCTGAGAGCAAAAACATTGGTTTGAGGGACATTGTAAGATAGAGAACCATGGGACCCACCTTGGGAAGCTGAGTAATATGTTATTACTCCATAGCTTGCACCAAGAAGTCCTATGTGTGTGTGTGGACTAGTATTTTAACATATTTTCACATATTAAATTCTACCAGCCCACTTTTCCCGCATACAATACCAATATTCCCAAATGATGAATCAATTTTATAATACTTGTGCTCAGTCAACCCAGAAACATGCTCCACCAGTAAACCGCATAACGATATCTACAATCAGGGGAGTGCCAAGTCTCTTAGTCACAAAAATAAAATAAAATAAAAGATGGATCTAATGGTGAAAAGCATGTAATGGTAGTATTAGATCGCAAAAATGAAAAAGTAAAAATAAAGGACTTATCTGAAGGTGAAAACCTTTTTGAGGCACCTAAAGATGGGAGACTTGACACTCTTCCCAAAAATTACCAGGAAAGGTCACAAATCTTGATTCAGCCAACTCAATCAATAAATATCTCCACTAAAGTAGCAGTTAAAACCATACACTTGGCAGAATCACTCACAGAAAAAGAATAACCAGATTTTGTCAAATTCTTCAAGGAGAAGCAAATCATTTTTGCTTGGTCTTATGTTGACATGCCAAGAGGATCCAAATCTAATCATGCATCACTTGTCCATTTCTCCTGGAGCTAAACCTATCAAACAGAAATTAAGAAAAATGAATCCACATGTGGCATTATTAGTCAAAGCAGAACTGGAGAAGTTATTAGATGTCAGACTCATCTGACCTATAGACTATGCCGAATGGATCTCAATAATTGTACCAGTTTCAAAACCAGATAAAATCATAAGGATTTGTACAGACTTTAGAGACCTCAATAAGGCATGTCTGAAGGATGACTTTCCTTTGCCAAGCATCGACACCATTGTTGATCTAACAGTAGGGCATGCAATGCTATCTCTCATAGATGATTTTTCAGGCTATAACCAAATCAAGATAGCTCCAGAGGATCAAGATAAGACTGCATTCACATGTCCATGGGGAACATATTGTTGGAACATCATGCCTTTAGGCTTGGAAAATGCAACTTATCAAAGAGCCATGACAACAATCTTCCATGACAAGATGCATACTTTTATGGAGGATTATGTAGATGATTTTCTACCTAAATAAGTCACCAGAGAAGAACACCTGGGCATCCTAGATAAAATCTTTCAATGATTGGAGAATTTCAATGTCATATTAAACCCTAAGAAATGTGTCTTCAAGGTCACATCCAGAAAATTGTTGGGCTGCATTGTATTAAAAAAGGCATTGAAGTAGATCCAGCAAAGGTTCAAGCTATCATAGAGATGCCACCTCCTAAAAACATCAACCAGCTACAATCTCTGCAATGCAGGCTACAATCCATCAAATGATTCATCGCTCAGTTAGCAGATAATTGTCTTCCATTCAATCACCTGCTTCATAAAAATATACCTTTCAGGTGGGAAGACAAATGTGCATAATCATTCCACTAGCTCAAACAATATCTGATGAATCCACCAATTTTGGTACCACCGATAGCAGGCAAGCCACTCATCCTCTATATATCAACAACATAAGTATCATTAGGGGCACTGCTAGCACAAGAAGATCTAGTAGGAAAAGAAAGGGCTATCTATTACATCAGCAGGACTTTGAACGGATATGAACTAAATTATACATTCATCGAAAAGGCTTTCTTAGCAGTGGTGTTTGCTTCTCAAAAGTTTTGCCACTATATGCTAGCCCACACAATCAAGCTGGTAGCAAAGATTGATCCTCTTAATTATCTACTCATCAAGGCCGCTCTCACAGGAAGATTAGCTAAATGGTTCACAATCCTAAGTGAGTTAGACATTCAATACATAGAATGATGGGCTATCAAAGGATAAGCAATTGTAGATCAACTGGAAGAAGCACCACTACCAGACCAACACCCACTACAGGTGGAATTTCCATATATGGATATGCTCACTATCACACCCAAGCAATGGATCCTATACTTTGATGGATCCTATACACAACATGGATTGGGTGTCGGCATCATGTTCGTCACTCCAGAGGGGCACACAATTCCAAGATCTTACAGACTAATGTTTCCATGCACCAACAACATTACTGAATATGAAGCCCTGATAACCAAAATGAAAGTGGTTGTAGAATGGAGAATCATATAATTAAGATTCTATGGGGATTCTCAATTAGTTATCAACCAGATCAACGATGACTATCAGATGAAAGATGATAAGCTAATGCCTTACAAGAGAATGGTGGATGACTTCAAATAGTACTTTGTGCACATCACCTTCAAGAAGATTCCAAGATTGGAAAATAGAGTTGGCGATGCAATGGCCACTATCGCCTCGCTTCTACAAATTCCACATAAACAGAATTCTTATGAATTCTTGGTGAAGAAATTGTTTTTCCTAGCTTATGACAATTCTGCATCCCAAGTCATATGTGCCCTGACTGGTTCTAATTCCCCTCTATATGGGAAGATCTATGACTATCTAAAAAATAATACTCTCCCACCTGACCTATCTCACAACCAAAAATGAAGCTTCATCCGACAAGCCGCCCACTATACCTTAACCACTGACACACTTTACCACTGAGGTCTAGATGGTACTCTTCTTCGATGCCTCGATCGTAATGAATCTGACTCCGCCTTACATGAGCTTCATGAAGGTATTTGTGGTACACATTCAAGTGATCCTACTCTCACCAAGAAACTTCTAAGAATGGGATATTACTAGGCAACAATGGAAAGAGAAACCTATCAATTTGCTAGGAAGTGTCCTAAATGCCAAATTCATGGTAACCTCATGCTTGCACTAGCACATGAGCTGCAACCATTCCCCACATCTTCGCCTTTCTGTCAATGGGGACTTGATCTAGTGGGAAAGATTCATCCCTCCTCTTCAAATGGACATAAGTTCATTATCATCACCATAGAGTACTCCACCAAGTGGATCAAAGTAGTCCCAATGACCACCGTGACTGGAAAGCAGATCTCATCATTCATCCTCAACTATCTCATTTGCAGATATTGCATTCTCAGTTCCATCATCACAGATAATGGATGACATTTCAAGAATCAAGATGTGTGAGAGCTATGTGAACGATTCAAAATCCAACATCACTTTTCCACACCATACTATCCACAGGAGAATGGCCAAGAAAAATCATCAAACAAAACAATCCTAAAAATCCTCAAGAAAACAGTGAATGATGCAGGAAAGGATTGGCATGTACAACTCAATCCAGCACTTTGGGCCTACAGAATGAATATCTGCACACCTATAAGGGATACCCCATATTCATTGGTGTATGGTTCAGAAGAAACTCTACCTCTTGAGGTAGAAATCCCATCTCTCCGAGTATCTTTGAAGGGCCTCATACTAGATGAGGAATATCGAGTGAACAGTTTGTAGGAACTAGAGCTTCTTGATGAAAAACGAAATCGTGCCTATGACCATCTCAAGGCATATCAGCAACGAATGTGTAGAAGCTATAATCACAAATTCATCCCAAGGGCTTTCAAAGCCAGTGATCTATTCCCAAATGGAAATCCCAGAAATCAGCAAGATCAAGAAAAGAAGGGGAAGTTTGAACCCAATTGGTTGGGACCCTTTGTCATCATATCAACCTATGGATTAGGAGCATATCAGTTGTCAAATTTAGAAGGGGACGTGTTCGACGACCCAACCAACAACATCCATCTAAATAAGTTATACACTTGAGTCATCCAATGCATGGATCAAGCAAAAAAGTATCAAAAATCATCACTATGGTGAAAACCTGGCAAACAGGCACCTTGTGACACAAAAAAATCAAAAAATCAGAAAAATGAAAAAAAATAAAAAACAAATCAAAAAGTGAAATAAAAACAAGTGGTGAAAACTTGACAATAGGCACTATTTGTGAGAGAACATCTCCTCTATCTATTGGTACTCGCATCATATCTTTAATCCATCTTCTCTAAGCCCATAGCCATCACAAAACACTTATACACGCAGCATTATCCAGGACATACTTAGCATAGTCACTATCCTGGTTTATCTAAATAGTTATTCATATCATATCCCACCATGGCTTGGTGATCAATGTATATATCCACATCGATGAGTGTCCATAACTAGGGGCAGCATTCATCTCGCTTTAGCATTCAGACAACAAACAAGGATCGCAACATACTAAGGAAACCATTGTCAAAATTGCTCATCGGACTAGAAAATGGGATCATTGTCCAACTACAACTGCAACACACACACAATGGATGATATTTTCTAAATTATGATTTGTTTAAATTTGGCATGAATTTTTTACTATTTGTATCTTCATTTCTGAATCATTAGATCTCCTGAGCTACTCAAGGATGCACTGAGCTAGAGAAGCAACGAAGGATTCTGATATTTTTCTTTGGTTTGTTGTCTATGAAGCAATCATTCATATGGTGCAAATTTGTCTCGAGACATGATTAGAAACATATAATTGAAGATATTTCCCATTTTGTACATAAAAATGGTTCTCTTGTCTGTTTTACGCAAGCAACACTCGGGTTGTCTTGGTTCAAATTATACCTCGACACTTGTATCATCTTGCTATATCAAAAATTATGTAAGTTATACTCAAGTCATTATGGTTCAATTATACCATGATTCTTGTATTAACTTTCAACATATCAAAATCTAAATGATGACAAAAAGAGCACAAACAAAGTGACTAACAGGAATGACAATGACATAATTAAAGTGATCAAGTAGTTGCATATCATCTTAAAATTGCAGTAAGTTGCATATCATTTTAATCTTGCATTAGTCTCTCATTTCATTTCATTTACATATCATTTTCAAGATACATCTCATATCATTATCATTATCATTTACATCACATATCATTATCATTATCATTTACATCTCATTTTCAAGATACATCTGACAATCATAACATTCAGATAACATCACATCTTGTATCAAAGTAAACATAGCAATGCATATCACAAACACCTATTCATCATGAACCATGCATTCACATCATCATATAATAATCAACATTAAGAGATCGAGAACATCATTATTTTCTAAGAATCTAATAATCCTCATAGTATCATCATATCAAATAATGTGCATCATAAATCAATCATCATCAATAACACATCACATGTGGATCAGAGAAAATCATTGCCATATATCATATATCTTGCAAAATTGTCAAAATGTACAATAGGTATCATGTCTATGAGTACAACAAAGTGATCAATACAACTGGACGGATCTCTCAAGTATGACTATCTCCTGAGGCAAAGGGCCTGGTAGCAAATGTCCCAACTCTCAGATCTCCACCAGATGGATCACGTCATGCCAACCCCGTAACACCTCTTCTCTTCATCCTCATATGACTATGTTAGAATTGAGTGAATGCAACTGCAGCATAGCTAGGAGCTCTATGATCTTGAGGGACCATATCCTCATACAAACGCCTATAATACTCGCCCTCCTTGGCCGAGTATTGTTTCTCCCTTAGTGTGTCCCAGAGCGGAGCACCTGTCGTGGCTCTCTCTAACCTATATGCAAGGACCTCTTCTCGGTCCTGACGCTCTACTATTATATCTCTCTCTACCTACAACTGTGTAATTTGTCACTGTTGCACTAGCACCTATGCCTGCATCTCCTGCACCGAGACCTGTAGCACCCTAATCTGAGAATCTTACTTGTGGGTCGACACCTTGATCTAAATAGGTACCTATGTCATGGTCCTAGCTACACATGTCTCTGTCTGAGGCACTGGTGGAGGTAGAACGTCGTATCTCCTCCTCTGGCAGGTCGCCTATCATCCTCCATCCCTCCCATAGTAGCTAACACCGCACCTATCCTCGCATTCCCACCTCTACCACCTCCACCTCTACCACCCCCTCCACCTCCATCTCTTCCACCACTAGCTCCATCTCCTCCCTCATCTCCCTCATCCTTCTCTCTTTGTCTAAGACCCCCTCGCCTTTATGGCTACTCCTTCTCATCATCATCAAAAGCTGGCAATAGCTCTGCCAAATCATATATGTGTGTCATTGCATGTGCCACGAAGTAAGTTGAGAACTCCTCTGTCATCCCAGCATTCACTACCTCGGCCCCATAATCCTAGATCTATCCTGTCAGGGTCATATACTCATCTATAGTTATTCCACTATATAGGGTAGGCCCCCACTCTGACACATCCTGTCATCGACGAGTATACAAGAAGACTCCCTATGGTATCCCCTGTTGTCTACGATATTGATGATGAACATGGTTGTGCAAAAATTGCTCAATGATAAAGGGCGTCCACCAAATCAGGTACCTCGACATATATACATAGGGCATCTCTAGCCCATCCTTGGCCCACACCTCGCAATTCATATAAGGTCTCCAGATGACCGTATCGATGTCATCCAAAGCCCTACGCTAGTGCTCTAGTTTTCCCAACTTACACTAGACAACTACACCTGTATACCCATATGCATATGCGCGACCAACTGTTCTATCTCTGTCAGCAAGAGGCCTTGACACTTGTATATGCTCCCAAGCCCACACCTGTAATAAATTCACCCTAGCTGATAGACTAGTGTATCCCAAATATACTACCTGGTGGAGCTCTCGGTATAGGTGGGCCAACATACAAGACCTCCATGCAAACCTGCGTCCCTACGTCACCATCTCCTCCATAACCAATCCCCATCCAACGGCCAGTCCCTTCAACCTATGGTTGGGACACAGGAAACCACCAATGAAACTTGCTAATATTGATGACAGCAGAGCATAACCCAAATCCAAAAACTCTTACCATGGGATCTCATAGCCACTAATGTGATCATCCTAGAAAATATTGAGCAAATATTTCCTCTCTTATTTCCTGTTCCTTCTCTATGGCAATGCGCCATTTGTTGTCTAAAGAATTGTATAAAGAATTTGGTGTTACAAATTTAGTTTCTTATGGCGACCGGTCATTAATACATAAATATTGAATAATTTCCTGTTCAACTTCCTCTTTCTCATTGTCATTGAAATCATCACAATAATCTACTAAATCGCTCAGCACTTTTCTCCTAATATTCTTAATAGTTCTTTGACAATGTGTCAAAGGTTTGTAAGAGGAAATATCAATATTTACTGGTGTTGATGATGTCGGTTCATTGTTGGTTGTCTTTGCCTTCTTCCTCATTTGCCTAGTCTTCTTAGGTTGTTCTTCAAATTTTGTGTCCTCTGAGTCTAGTGTGTTTCCTTTTGTCTTCCGCTTTCTCTCAAATACTTTGGCGGGTGCAACTCCTGGTTTCTTCTTTGCGGTGACCGCTTGGTCACTTTAGGAATTGCTGAAGTAACCGGTGCCGATACTGATGGCACTGCCTTTCCCTTCTTTACTGAAGTTTCTTCAACCGGTGTAACTCTTTCCAGATAGGTGTCGGTTCTCTTATTCTTAGGATCAAGCGGTGAGGCAAGTAGGGTAGAAGCATACCCATCTAGCATATCATACATTACCTCATATCCCATAGGTTCCACCTTTTCTTTTCTAGGCTCAACCGCCTCCATTATACACTCATCTACTCTGATGGTGAAGCAGATGTCCTCTTCATACTTCTTGACAAAATTACCAGATATTCTCACCCTTTGACTCATCTTGCGTCTGAACTCATCAAAGTATTTGTTCAGGACTTTAGGATAACCAATTCCAACCACTTGAAGACTCTCTCTGATTTGCTTGGTAACCGGTTGGTCAGAAGACCACTGAATATCACCGACTCCTGGGAAATAGCCTTGGAAGTTGAAGAACAATCTGACCAATAGTTGTCCAAATTTAAATTTCAAGGCATTGTCCTGTTTAATTGACTTTAGGTTCACCAGAAGTTGCCTTTGCATACAGGTGCATAAATCAAATGAGGCATCTTCCATGATCATCCTGTAGGCAGCATTTACCACTGCAGCAGAGACAGAGTTAATTCTGCTAGCATAGAATGTCTAGTAACCTATCACCATGCAGGCATATTTGACCAGATCGTCCTTGATCGTATTGACGATCATTCCCCGTTGGTCGCTCACAGAACCGATGAGCTTGGTCATTTCGGTCTTGATGACCTTCCTTAGGGCTGGCACTTCTCCAACGTTACAAAAACCGGTGATGGCATGAATCGCTTTCGGTGTGATGTCATGTGTCCGCTCTAAATACATTTTGTCACCGTGCACTCTACTTAGAATGATGCGGATGTGATCATCTGTAAATTCTTCAGGGAAATAGATCGCATTGTGAAGCTTCTTCTTTTCCAAGATGTTGTATTCTGGTTTGATCTTCTTGTCCTTCCCGCAGAATAAGCTTAACTGAGAATGGATCACTAGAGATCCTAGGTCTTCAATTTTACAATCAATATAATTTGAAATACCTTCCTCAACTATAACACCAGTGGGTATTTGGGATAGGGCACTATATTTTGCCTTCCATTGGATGAAATCCATTGAATCAACGGGTGCACTAGAACTAGAGTGCAATGCAGAAGCCATGATAAACAGAGAAACTTGAAAAATACCTTCGTAAGTCAATTTTTAGGGCTTGCAAATTCCACTTCGCCACACACTACTTCAGTTGTTGGATCACCGCTTTGTGTTCTTCACTTGACCGATTGATATTATCTTCTAATTCTTCTTCAAGGTTTTTGAAATCTCTCCAAATTGCAAGACAATTCGCCTTTTGTCGCTCTACACTTGAAAAACTTCTTCGCTTGCAAATTGATAAGTGAAAATGACTTGAAAATTCCTTTTAAATGAATTCTTCACCTACCATAATAAATGCTCCACCATTAGGGTGTAAACCCTAATTTTCCTTTTACCGTTTCTGGTCTTCTGCCAATTGACAGGTATCTCATACCGGTTAAGGTCTTTTACCGGTGTAAACCGGGGGTTCAAAACATTTCACCGATTTGTTTCCCTCTAAGCTTTTCTGTAGCTTAGTTTGCCGGTTCAGAGATTTCCACACTAGGTGCAGAAACCGATTCTTCTTGAGACACTTGTTCTGGCTTCTTTTTCTAGGTTTTCTTCATATCCGCTTGAACAGTTTCAACATCAATCTTTCCTTCCGGAGTGACCGGTATATTATCCGATATATTCTTTCTCATTCTATAGAATCTTGTCGTATGACCCGGTTTGTTGCAATGATAGCAAACCATTCCAGGTGCTCTCCAAGGTCCTTTATTCATGTTTCCATTCTTCCTTCTGCATGTTGCAGCAATGTGACCATTATCATGACAGATCAAACAGGTTTCTCTCCATCTGGTTGCCACTTGATAGCTACTGCTACCTGACTGATGATTATAGGTATTAAACCGGTTTGGATTCTGGTTCCCAGAGGGTTCAGGAAAAACTCCTTGACTCCTTTGAGGATACCTTCCGGTGTTGTGCATGATAGGTCTGCATTCAAATGCTCTATGTCCAAACTTGTTGCATGCATAACAATTTCCATTGAATCTACTGGATCTAGGCTTATTTTTTAGAAAGTAAGGAAAGTTATTGTAAGCCTTATTTCTACATACATTAGCAGTATGTCCTTCCTTGAGACAATTGAAGCAAACAAGTATGAACTTTTTCTTATCTTTATCCTTTGATGTCAGTTTCTTCTTTGATGCTACATCTTTTACTCCAGAGGTCTCACCTTCCTCATATTCAGAGAAACCAAGTCCATTATTATTCTTTACCGGTTTAGCTGATTCAAGCTTTTGCTCTAGCTTAGCAGTACACTGATTGAATTTGGCAAGTATCTCCTTTGATTTAGCGCCTTGGTAATAGCAGCATTGGACTCCTTCAAGGTTGCATTCTCAGAAATAGCCATGTTTAGTTCACCTTGTATTTCCTCTTTTTCCACTTTACTCTCTTGGAAATGAGCAGTAAGCGCACTGATTTCTTGCTTCAGCTTGGAGATCTCATGATCTTTGTCTTTTACCAGATCTTCATCTTTTCTCTGGTTCTCAAGCTCTTGATACATCCTGATAGTCAGTCCTTCAAGATCCCTTCTTAGGTTAGCATTAGACTCATTCAGTTTTTCAACTTATTCAAATAGGGCTTCCATGTCCGCTTCATCAGAGGAGCTATTTTCAGTAAGTTCCATCAGTTTCTCAACATGCTCTCTTCTTTTTGCTAGAGAGGCCTTATATTTGACTTTGAGTTCATCATAGGCTTTCTCAGTCTGAGTGAGCCAATAAGTAAGTTCCCTCGGTGTATTCCCCCATATCTCTTTCCAAGTGGTTAAACTTATAGAAAGGCTGGCTCTGATACCAATTGATGAATACTAAGAGAGGGGGGTGAATTAGTATACCAAAAATTACTGAACTCAAACACTTAAACAGTTTAGCAGTAAACCGGTATAACAGTTTTACTAATAAATTGGTTAACACAAATGCAAACCAAACAGAAAATAAGACATTCACCCACAGAAGCACAATCACCATAACACAAGAGATTTTGACGTGGAAACCCAAATGGGAAAAACCATGGTGAGATGAAACTCACAAGTAACTATATGCAGAATAGTAACCAGACCGATTAAGGTCATACAATGTTCTTCACGAGAACAGATCCTGTTAGGAATCTCAATCTTTGTTAGGAGATCAGTCCGATTAAAGACTACCTTGTGAGAGGATTTCAGATCCCCAGTTGTGAACCACCTTGTTAGAGGATTTACAAAGGCTTTTATGGGCCTACCCGATTAAGGGTTTCAAACTTGTCGAAGATGTGAGTAATCAACAAGTGAATGATCTAGCAAATAGCACAGTCAGCTTGATTAGATCCATGATAGCTCATTGCTAATGTATTTCAGCATTACTTCAGTCTTCAGTAAATCCACACTCTGTTACTGCACACAAACTTGATCTTCTCTTTTAAGATCGCACATACAAAAACTAATCAACCACTAAAAAACCCTAACCAACTCTCTCATCTAAAACCCTAGACATGATGTCCTTAAAAAGGAATCTGATTTCATGTCGGTCCAATAGGATTACATTGCAAGTTCCTAGGTTCATTGCATCTAGACACATATGGTAACATGGCACAAAATCACCGTCAAAGTGTCGGTGGATGGTAACTCATCACAAAAATACCAGTTGGTAACTCATCACAGAGTATTACCGGTTCATACAACTTTACCGATTACCAGTTGACAAAAATGAAGACTGGGAAAATGATAATTGCCACTTTTGTTCCCTTGTTCCGCTTGAGATCCTCAAACCGCTTGAGGTCTTCATACCACTTGAGATTGGTAAACACTTTTTGCAAAACACTGATAGCCTAAAGACTATAATACATAATACCGGTTTGGAACAAATATCGGTTGAGCATAACTCATACATACAAAAAGTGATCTCAAAGCAAGTGTTTGTCCATCAATGACAATCACAACATAATCATCAAAAATGCCAACAGGGTAAAAGCTTTAGCCAATGGATGACCCTAACCCAACCTCAACCTTACCTCCTAAGGTAACCTTCATGTCTTCTCGGGCATTTAATGCCTCTTGCATCTCCTCTCAAGCAACCTCTTGTTGACAATTGTCACCATTTCATTGGTGAAAATGTTAAACATGGATTGATTAACTTTCAATCCTATCCCTTGTTAAGATTATTCAATCTTAACCATCCATTGCCCTATTTTTCCTATAAATAGAGCTCTCATTCTTAGTTTTTCATATATCCAAGTTTCATGCATCTACATTATAGTCTAATTTACTAAGCATTTTAGCCTCTCTTTGTTAAAATATCATCATAAACATTTAAAAGCATTTCATTTTTATATCAACAGCATATCCATGCTAGTATATCATGATTAGGATAATTTAGAAATATCTTTATCATATAGACAGAGATAGGTTTGGGCAGACAGAGGACCCGGTGGAAATTGTAAAGACGAAACATTAAACCCTCGTGAAGGATAGTGAAGTTTCTATCCCGACACATACATTGTCGAACATCCTTAACAGTGGACTCCAAAGCATGCAGTAAAAAGAAGGGAAAGGAAATAATATCCTGGTTACGGAAATGATTAAGCAACGGGAAGTGGTAGTAATAGAAAACCCCATATCTACCTTCAAGGGTAAAATACTTCATGACAATTTTACACACCTGGTCCCACGGACCCCTGCAACTTAACAGGCTCCTCACCCTTTTTGAAGCAATATAATTCTTCTTAAAAGTGAAATATATACTTTGAAAAATGGTTTCTTTTTGTGCAGTTTATAACGCTTTTAAAAAAAATGTTTTAACTTTTTCCAAAAAACCTGCTACATAACTACGTTGTGTATAGATCTTTTACTGATTTTCCTTAGAAGAAATGACAATTTTAATAGTTTGCAGATAAAACTACTACAAATACCAAGCACATAGTATAAAACATGTGATGCCAAAAAAATTGTACATTATGAAAATAAATTTTGAAATACATAATTTTTAAACAAAAATGATACCAAAGGAGATTTGTGTACTGGGTTGCAAAAAAGAGAGTATCAGCTAAAAGAGGGCACCATGTTTGTGTTGCAGATTCTAATAAATAAAATCATTATGCAGAGAGTTTCTATTGTGTTATTTTGTTAAGTAATGTGTTTGCAGCCAGAGATGAGTTTGTCTTGCATCAAAAATGTATCTCTTTTCTGCAAGAGTGTTTGTGTGGAATAAATGCTTGCATCTTCCATGTGAATTTATTTTTCTACTCTATTTTTTCTTTTCAATAATTTCTACAAATGGATAGATAATACTTCCAAGAGCTTGTAGATTTATTTTGCTCACAGTTTGGTTGCCAAATACGATGAACTCAAAAGGCGTACACAAGGGAAGACATTGACATAATCGCAGTTAATTTTTTTGAAAATTAGCAACATTTGTTTACAGATGAAGAATTTTATATATTTATTTGTCGTTGAGTTCTAGCGATTTCAACTTCCAAAGCATTTTCGCAATGACACATGAGGGGAGGCATACCTGGGAATTGCGGATATTAGAAGACAAGTAAACAACTTGAAATTGTAGTAAAATTTTACCTCTCATTCTACTTTTATTGATACATTGGTTGTCTTGTCATCTCTCCCCATGCGTTTATGACGAAAAACCAGCAAACGGTAAAAAATTTTGACCGGTGAAAAACTCCGACGTGATTCCTCCACATAAAAAAGCCTATCGGCTAAATATTTGTGGCCACTTAGTATGTTGCAAAAGGGTTTTTCACCTAAGATGTTTATTTATATTTACAATATTCCAAAGAATGGGCATCGACCTTGTCATTTGCTTAGTCTCAATATTGTTTGTGGGTTTCATCAAAAGAAAGAGATGCAACATGGTGTCATGACATGGCCTAGCAAATGATCCTTTAGCTATGATTCCTATTTTTCCTCTCTTAATTTAGGAGATCAGAACATAACTTTCCTTTTCCAAATGTATGATCTCCATTTGTTGATACTTCTACACTTCCTTGATATTGTACTTTGATACCACTTTGTAGATTGTAATAATAAAAATGAATTTTTATCTTACACAGAAGAAAATTTTAAATCCAATTCATGAAAGTTATGAATCTTCATATTTTTTTAGGATTTGGCTATTGCTTGCATGCTTTCCTCAATTTGGATTCTTATCTAAGAATTGCAAAAATTCTGAAAGTTTGCAAGATTTATCTTTGTTTTGAATGAAGAGTTACCCTTTTTAATACTTAATCTACTATGTATTATTAGTCAAACTATTGTTTTCATTTGTTTGTGTAGTTGAATTTAATTAGGGTTCAAAGTTAGGGTTAGAATTCACTTAGGGCTAGAGTCCAATCAAGGTTCAATTAAGATTATGGCTCAATCGAGTTATCAATTAGGACAAAGGTTAGGGTTTTGAGCCTCATCAATATCGGTCAACCATGGGAATGGTGTCCTATGATATTATCGATACTTAAATATGGAGTTAGCTCAAGCAAAAACCCAAGAAAATCTGTTTATTATTTTTTTTGCTTCATCTCTCAAAATACAACAATTTTTTACTTGAGGCTAGTATCAACTATTATATTTTCAACATTTGCACAATAACTATATGATTTTTTTTATGATCTTACATTAGAAGATAACTATGGCTTCCTTTCTAGATGCCTATTCAAATGAAGTAACAAATGAGTGTCCATTCAATTAATGTGCGTATTAGAACTCAATAATGTAAGATAAGGAGATAAAGGTCTTGTTTTTCTTAATTTCATTTTTCGTTCATGTGAGAATGAATCATTGAGTTCTGGATAGATACGTGAAAAATTAATTTTCTTTGCTTTCAAAAAAAATTCACAATACTATATTTGGTATCATATGATTTTTAAGTCAGTAGTATGATTCCTGTGTATGGTGAAAATGGATAACAATAACAACAATATTGAAAGGCTAAATAAATCCAACCACAAAACCCTAGCCTAACAATCAACAAAGATCCACCATAACATATGAAGATTACCTAAGACGATGCAAATCACATGAAATCACAAAGATTATACCATCACACGTCCAATAGGGTTTTGATCTCCATTCTTCCTATCTCCATTGATCTTGCTTGATATATTTGCTCTCAGATTTTATGTGCACAAGAGCTCAACAAAGAACGGAATGTGGTTGCAAGTAGGATCATAAGTGTAGTCGAGTCCTCCAAATTGTCGATTAGGGTTTGATAATGAAGAAGGCATCTCCTTAAATAGAAGACACAATAAGAAATGGAGGGATAAGATTGAGAGGTGTAAAAAGGAGGTCGGCTATGATTAGAGGGTAGGTAAAAGAAATAATAAAATAATGAGAGGGGTAGGTAGTGTATGAATTAAGAGATGAATGACATGTGTCATAGGTAGAAAAGGCTAATGAATTAATTAAATAAATAAAGATTTATTTAATTAATAGAAGAAATGAGATCAATTAAATAAATAAGATATTTATTTAATTTAGGAAAATGATAATTTAAATAAATAAATGTATTTATTTAAATGAGAAATAAGGCTAGAAGAGGATAAATGAATTAATTAAATAAATAAGGATTTATTTAATTAATAGAAGAATTAAGCTAAAGTAATTAAATAGATAATATTTATTTAATTAGAAATGACAATTTTAGGTGTCGACATTTTGCCCCTCTTTGAGACAATGCGGCTTGTCGCGTTGTTTCAAAGAAGATAAGATGAACTGATACAGAGTTGCCCCAAGATGGGAATGATATGCCCCCTTGAGAGATTGGATGAAAATGTCTGAAAAGATTGTAGACAATCTCTCGATAAGAAAGAAAGGCGAAAATAGACTGATCAGATAAAGTGACAAAGTCACGGGATAAAGAAGACTGACTCAGGAAATGAAGGCTAAGGCTAGGGTAGGCTATAAGATAGACCACGGGGGAAAAGACATCCTCATTGTCATCTACACATCCACAAGAGCATATTGCAGAGAGAGAATAGAGCAGGAGCAGTCAGCAGCGATGGCTTTCACTCACAGATTTGATCACGTTCGTCGATTCCAGAGGCCAGCAGAGGCAGGAGAGCCGGTAAGTACTGCCAAACCTCCTCGTACTTTGACGCATTTAATTTTGTCATTAATGCATGTCGAATAGGGTAATAAATGCGCTTAGACTAGGGTCCAAAAAGTGTCAAAAATGTTTAGGCGCGTCTGCATTGGTGCCAGGCACGTTTGTGTTCTCTAAGCGTGTCTGTGTTTGTGTCAGGCACGTTTATGTCTGGACCCGCATCTGTGTCAAATGCGGCCGCGTCTGTGCTTTTCAGCCGCGTCTGTGCCAAGAAGGCACATCTGTGTCAATTAGCCGCGTCTATGCAGAGCATAGGCACGTCTGTGTTTAGCAGGTGCGTCTATGTCAGACAGGCGCGTCTTTGTAGTCTTTGAGCGCGTTTATGTCATGTAAGCGCGTTTGTGTTTCAAAAGTATGAATTTGCATCTTCTAGGTCAAATCGGCAGTTCTGTGATGAACATATGTTGTCGATTGGATAAGCTGCTAAGAGGATACACTCAAGCAGGTCCTCTAGGAAGACTAGGATAGATCAAGGCACTTTGTGATGAACAGTGAGTACCAAGATAGAGTACTTTGTGATGAACAGGGAGTACTGAAATATGAGCAACACTTTGTGATGAACAGGAAGTGCAAATGTGAGTAACACTTTGTGATGAACAGTGAGTGTCACACACGTAGTACTTTGTGATGAACAGTGAGTACCACTAGGATAAATAGCAACACTTTGTGATGAACAATGAGTGTCACTAGGGTAGATAGCAACACTTTGTGATGAACAGTGAGTGTCACTAGGGTAGATAACCATATGCATTTAGATAGCGAGTAGCATTTTGTGATAAACAGTGAATGCCACTATAACTGACATGATTGAGTTGCTTGACTGCAGGAGTATTTGCCTATGTTGGAGTCATGGCAGAGATTCCCATTGACTCAGAGGTTGCGACCTGAGTTGACAGCCGAGGACCGAGCTGCGATTGAGGTTATGGGTCTGTGACATATTCTGTATGTGCCTGAGTTTTGGGCAAACATGGGTTTGCTAACTGCGCTTGCTGAGAGATGGCACTCTGAGACGTGCACATTCCATCTGCCGATGGGTGAGATGACAGTCACCCTGGAGGATGTATATAGGATTATGCAGATACCGATTGATGGGGAGCTGATTCCGTATGATCGAGACGGAGACAGGGATGCCCTTAGACGAGTGTTCTAGGATCCAAGACTGGAGATGAGGGTGGGACACGTGGCATGGGCTACCATGACATGGATAGGATTAGCACTACCAATAGTGTTGGCAGGAGTGATCAGTGAGTTCCTCTGTATCAGTTTTGTACCATTTTGTATAATGATGTAGACACCTGTAGGTGATTGTAGCCATATGATTTTGACATCATTGTATCATGACACTTTATATATATATATGAGATGATTCATCTTTGCGGTAGCTATATGCATGTGTACCTATGTGATGAGATGTTCTTATGTGATGCTTATGATATGGATGCAAATATGTATATGATGCAATGCAATATTTTTTTTTCTTTTATGTTTTAAAATGTTATGCATGATGCAAATGTAAATGTATGTAATGTAAATGAATATGATAATGCAAATGATTATTGTGCTAACAGGTGTTGTGTGCAAGATGTGATGCAGTTGTGATATCTATATGTATGTATGAAATGCTTATATGTGGTAATGCAGGTGAAACTACATAAAATGCAAATGTTTTTGGCATGTCATTATACTTAGTCATGTGATAGCAGGCTACGTGGACTCGAGAAGGATGATGGAAGTCAATCAAGAAAGGGGGGATGAAAGACAGAAGATATGAAAGTGAAAGAGCTTCTTGTGCGTTATCATCATTGAGCTTTATTATGGCAAAATAGGTTATGACAATCGAGGCATATGTTCGACCCAGAAAGTCATTGTACCTATTTGCATGGAGATAAGACAGTCACAAACAAGGAATGCCCCAGTTCACACTAGACTCACAGTGTCCTCATATCCTTGGACAAGTCATAGCATTACTAAGAGACAATCCACAGACAGAAAATACAAATAGGTGATGATACCCCATCCTCGCCTTCCTAGTCAAAGACATCCTGGAGATAGAATCTCTAGTCAAAGACATCCTGGAAAAGCTAAAAGACATGTCACCAGAAAGATAAAATCAAAAGAAAACCAAGACTCGACACCAACACCCACTGTAGTCCTCAAGTTTAGTGTCTCTTGTCACCTGTATAAGTCTTATTTGATTGTGGTCACAATGTTTACTTTCACAGAAAGGATAGATAGCACTGAACCATAATGTTGTCTGAGTTTGTTGAAAGATTTGATTTGTTGAAGCCCATTGTTTTTGTTGTCTCATCTGAAACTAACTGAATCCATGAAACTGATACTTTATTGCAGAGAAGACGAAACTTTATTGCGGATCTGCGATGCAAATGTTGCTTTATTGCGAATTGTTCGCGGATAGACTGAAGGAAGCTGGAAGAAACTGTACTCCTCGAAACATGTGATGTTCTCAGTTCCACACCCATCACTAGACGTAGGATTTGCCTTAGCCACAGATAGGATCTGATTTATTATGGATGGAAAGGGATGAAAAGGAATATTTATTATGAATGGCTAACCAATCTTGGGTAGATCAATAACAAGCTATGATGGGAATGGGTAAGTTTATTATGAACAAATAGGTTGTGAGTGGTTGCAAAGTGAAGTGATGAAAGAGAATCCTGAAGGAGGGAGGAGCAATGTCTCTACGCATGGCGCTGGTGACCCAGTTTTCACCATGGTACTTGCCCAAGGCACCACCAAAGTGGTTTTCACCGTTGGACGAAATTATTTCTCTTTACTTTTTCCAATTTTTTTATTTTTTTGCGTCACAAGGCGCCTATTTGCCAGGTTTTCACCAAGTAACGATTTTTTTGTTTTATAATTTTTTTTTGTATTTTTGAAATTTTTTGATTTTTTTGTATTTTTGAATTTTGGATATTCTGAATAGCTATGCGTAGAACCTGCGAAGGTGCATGCTATTGATAGGATCCTCCAAAGGTTCACCTTCTATAGTTGAGAGCTGATATGCACCAGATCCATATGCTGCTGTAATGATCTAAGGACCAAGCCAGTTTGGTTCAAACTTGCCCTTCTTCTCTCTGTCTTGTTGATTTTTAGGATTTTCTCTGAGAACTGAGTCACCTACCTCAAATGTGTGAGGCTTGACTTTGTGATTATAGCTGCATTGTTCCTTGACTGAATGATGTGTAGCTTGATTGAATGTCTTCCTCGATGAAGGAACTGAGATAGAATTACTAGTGTGTGGACTACACAGGCCCGTATGCGTGTCACCTGAAGAAGTTTGGGCATCCCTAATAAAAAAGTCCTTCAAGGAAGCTCCATTAAAGGTCCATGATGTATCACCAGAAGGGAAAGGATGTGTGGAACAAGTAGATGAGTGATGAAGGCTTATGATTGTGAAAAGAAATGAAAGTAGGATAGCATGATGGAGACTTAGGATCAACAAGTATGCTTTTTGGCTTGAAATTTTCAAACTTTTGCCCCCAGTTATTTTGATATTAGGGGAGATCATCTCTTTCTCTTTGTGCTTCATAGGATTTTTATCCTTGACTTTGATTTTTGCAGAGTCCAATAGCTTTTAATTTTGATTTGGACTGAAGGATTTTTCTTTATTTTTGACTTTTAGATTTTTCTTTTCAAAGCTTAATTTTTGATCCCCAATGAGTAAGGGCTTTTGTGATTCTTGTTGATCCAAGTCTAGGAGAGGAGTGGAAATGGAATGAGCGGATGATATGGTAAGGCTATGTGAGTTCTCAAGAGGGTTGGCGATACACTCAATAGATTCTTTGTTGGAACCACTATTAGGACTATTGATATCAAGAGTTGCTTGCACCACTAGAGGAAATTTGCATTCAGACTTAGTAGCCACAACACTAGGTGGTTCACACCCAATTCCTTGGTCTTGCATATTGCTTGTAGATTGTTCTTGTCGATTGAATGGCTTAGGAGATAGTGGGAGTTGATCAACATGAAAGATATACTCACCACATCCCATGTCTTTAATCTTTAACTTGTCTTTGATCTCTGTTTGTTTGGATGTAGAAGCTTTCAAGGATTCTGGATCCACATATGCTAAAGATGGAACAACTTCTTGATTTACTAGGATTGTTATTTCCGATCTATGGCACAAATTGTTGCAATATATGAATGGATTTGGATCACCTTTTATGGTCACTTCAACTCCATTGTGTGGAAACTTGATACATCGATGATATGTAGATGGGATTGCTCTCATCTCATGAATCCAAGGACGTCCTAGCAATATGTTGTATGTGAGATCCAGATCAAGTACTTGACAAACCACATCCTTTGTAACTGGCCCAACTCTGAGAGGTAAGGTGACCATGCCCTTGGATGAATGCTCTTCATCGTCATATGCCTTGATGGTGATTTTGTTTGTAGAATTCACAGCTTTATCAGAATATCCCAATTGTTTAATTGTGCTCAATGTACAAATGTTTAGACCAGCTCCTCCATCTATCAGGACTTGTTTGATTTGATGTTTGTGAATGAAGGCTTCAATGTGTAGTGGTGCATTATGTGGCTGACTTACAGAGGCGTCGTCAGCTTCTGTGAATGTAAGGGAATGTGGAATGGAAAGGTATCCCACCATGGCTTGAAACTAGTCCACGTTCAGATCAGTAGGAACAGGAGTGTCTATCCAAATTTTGTCAAGAATGGCTTAATGTGCGGGGGATATGCGTAATAGCTCAAGGATTGAAATGAGCGCAGGTGTCTTCCCTAACTGTTCTATAAGGTCATACTCAGGTTTGGTTGATGAAGAAGTGGTGTTTTTAGTTGGAGCACCTTGCAAAGTGAATTTACTTCAGCGAGTTGTAACATGACATTCAGAGGTAGGTTCAGAAGAAGATCCAACACCTTTTAGGACAATCTTGGGTCTCTGGGTAGAATTCTCAGACGCTTTGTCCTTGATGATAATAGTAGAGATGTAATTGTCCATCGAGATGTGATTGATGGTTGAATCATAGTTGTAGGATGCTCTGGTATAGTTGGTTTGATCCTCTGTGGCTTTAGCTTTTCCCTTGTCATGCTTTGGGAATGGTTCCTTAAACATCTCATGTTCTTGATTAGATGAGTGCCCTTCAATCTCAATGTCACCCCTATCAATGAGATCTTGTATGATGTTCTTTAGTCGATGACAATTTCCTGTCTTATGACCCTTGCTCTTATGAAATTCACAATACTCATCATCATTCCACCAATTTGGTTTAACCTTTGGCTCATATGGAGGAAAATCTGGAATAGTGATTACCTTGTTTGCCACTAGCTTTTTGAAAATTGACTCAAGTGGTTCTCCCAATGGAGTGTACTTCCTTCGTGATCTAGAAGTTGTTTGAGTATTCACTTGATTGTTTGTAGAACTTGATCCCGAAAAGATGACTTTGGGTCGCACTGTGTTGGCATCAACAACACCATCATTGACTGTGTTCTTGTTTTTATTCCAAAATCTTGGCTTGTCTTTTCCTTTAAAGTCATCTTTGTTTTCCTTGAATATTTTAATAATTCCTTGTTCAATTAGGACCTTCTCTGTTGCTAAGCCTTTTTCAATGACATCCTTGAAGGTGGACAAACAAGCTTTCCTTAGATCATAGCCAATGTCTTTGTTAATGTTTTGGGTGAACATTTCTACCATTTGTTTTTGTGGAATTTCACAAGAGCATCTGTTGGCTAGATTTCTCCATCTTTGTAAGAATGATGCAAAAGATTCTCCCTCTTTTTGCTTGGTGTTGCACAAAGTAGTGACTGATATGTCTGTCTCTATGTTGTAGGAGAAATGTTGAATAAATGCCTCTGCTAAGTCACCCCATGACTTAATTCCAGGTGGAAGTTGGGAGAACCATTCCATAGCTTGATCGCCCAAGCTTTGTGGGAATAATCTCATCAAGTATGTCTCTTCTGCTGCTACCTCAATGCAAGCTGTGAAAAATTGTCTTATGTGTGCCTTAGGATCCCCTTTTCCTCTATACTTATCAAATTTACGCATCACAAAGTGTGTAGGAAAAGGAGGCATTGGAATGCTCTTGTCAAATGGATAAGGACATATGTCTCTCATTGTGTATGTTGGCTTTGGTGTATTTATGTCCTCCATTTTCTTTTGTAAGTCCCTGATTTGTTGCTCCAAATTGCTCTTAGGTGGAGATCGACTTCTTGGACCATACCCCATGCTTGAGGCACCAATTGGAGGAGGAGCATGTTGCATATATGGATGATATTGATCATACACATGTTCATATGGAGGAGGTCTGTAACGACGCTGCGAATATGGACCACTTGGTATAGATTCATGTTGAGGAATGCCATATCTATTTTGTCCATGTATACCATACTCTACAGGCATGTCATGTTCTAATGTGTTGCCCCCAAATTTGACACGGGGTTTCCTTATGTCCAAATTTTGAGCATGCCTTTGAACATCCAATTGTTTTGGTGGTTGATCCTTAGCATTAGTATGTGATTGAGCATATTTGTCTGCATAAGACTTCCATAATGGTCTACGAAGGTGGGTATCATATGTTTGACCATGTGTATGTGGGACCTCTGGTTTTTGAAGCAAAGTTGATGGTGATTCAGGTACCATATGTTGTCCTCCATTTCCTCCACTATTAGGTCTCCTTTGATCCATATTGGGGTGAGGTTGTTGCAAAGGTCGATTTTCCATTATTTGAGACATGTCAAAATCATGAGGTATCTTGGCTCCACTTTGTGTCATCATTTGTAAGAAGTATTGTCTATCCCTCCTCATTATTTCCTCAACCAATCGATTGAAATGGGGATTCATAATGGATTCTTCCACATCTGCTGAATGTACTGAAAAGTTGTCCACATTGTCATTTTGTGTAGCATTGTTGTTTATAGCGTCCATGTTCTCAACATTTGGAATGTTTCTATAGACATCCATGTCAGGTAATGTAGTATGATCAGAATTGAAAAAGATATCATTGTCATACTCATAAGAACTCATGTTTGCGGACTCTTGAGCCTCTTTAGTTTCTCTCCTAGATTTTTGAAGACGGGTTTCAACCATGAACTAGGTATTGACCAAGATGTGTGAGACTAGATGAAAATGTAAAAAGTATGGAAGACCAAGAGTTGAATGGAATGTAAATGAGTCTGAAGTGTACTTGCAATGCCCAAAGTGTAAGACCAAGTATGTATGTAGTAGAGTAGGTGTGACTTCCAAAGAGAGGATAGTTTCTCTTGATGAGGTAAGTTGACCTTGACCCTAAGTAAGACCAAATGAGACCCAAAGGTAAGAAACCTTGATGAGGGACCACCTAGCAAAGTGTTGTTGTATGTAATGTGTTGACAAAGTATAATGAGGACAAGCAAATGACCTTTTGACTCAAGTTTAGACAAGTGTGAATGTAAAGCAAGATGTAAAGCAATGATGGATTTTGTGAGACCCAAAGACAGGTTGAATGCTAGATGAAACCTGGAGAAATGACCTAGGAAGCTCAAGTATTCCGAAACTGATTTCTTTTTGTTTGCTGGACTATAAAAAAAATTTTGCAATTTTGAACACAGACGCGCCTGTATACTGCACAGACGCGGTTATCCGACACAGACGTGTTTCTATTCAACACAGACACTGTTATAAACACAGACACTATTCTGCCCTTCACAGACGCGCCTAGACAACACAGACATGGTTAAAACAAACACAGACGTGTTTCTGTAAAATTTGTGCAATTTTTTCCAATCTATGAAGTCGTTTTGTTGTGACCAAATCTGACTATTTGACTATTTTTCGTGACAAGAGGACACAATGTTGATGAGGACTCAATGTTTGCAAGTGTCTAGACTCCAAAATGACTCCAAGAAAGTGTGTTGTTTGATGTAAAAATTGTTTTGCATACACTTGAAGACACAAAAGACACAATGTTTTGCTGTTTGGTCTTGAATGTTTTGAATGTTTAACATAAGTCAAGCACAATTCTTATGGCTGGCCAAGACAATAGTTGTTGATCCCACATGGGGTTTTACCCCCGAGGCTACGCTATTCAGAGTGGATACTTAGATGCTTGACCTCACTGGCTCCACCCTCGGCACTCACTTCTTGGGTCAGCCAAGCATCAGTCCCCATGAAAACTCCCCATGGCGAACTTTGTATCTCTACTAAGAACCGTATGTGTGTGGGCCGCTACCAAAGGTCCGACCTCCTACCCCAACAACTAGAAGGATTTGGGCCTCTAAAACAAAATGGTGCTAGTAAGGGCATCTGCTCGTGTGGCCATACATGTGGCACTTTCAGCTCTGTAAATACAGAAGGCTCCCAGCCGGTAGGGGTTACGCCCTACAACTGATCAAATAAATTTGATCAAACGGGTTTATGGGGAGACATACTATCGGTATGAACTAATCAGCACACATTATTCATAGTTTTCACCATGAATACATTTGATTATAGTGGTTCGGATGAGGTGGGTTTTCCTCGCTACCACTTGGGTCGTTCTCTTCTCACTAGTAGTCCTAATGACCACACGGGAAGACAGGCCCTCTAAAGATTAAACAAAAAGAGCCTATTGCTCAAGACACAAAAGACAATGATTCAATTTTAGTGCACCAATGGAAGTGTTTGCTAGTCTATGAAAACAAGGCACACAATAAAAATCCAAAAACCCTTGCCAAGGCCCTGCAACAAAAGGTTGTTAGTAGTTTGGGTTGTTTGAAATAATCACCCCTTCCTGCAAACACACAAGTTAGGTAAATTTTTAAAACCCAAAAGACTTTGTGAAATAGGGGCCTTCAACCAAATGATTTAGCTTCCGAGGCAAGCTGCACCACTTTTGTTGGCTAGATCTGAAAATGTTAGCTCAAAATAAACCAGATCCAAAACCCTAAATGCAAAATCTGAAAACTGAATCAATAAAATTTCAAAATTTTGAAACAGGCAATACACAGACGCGATTTCCCCCGACGCAGACGCGACTCTGCGACACAAACAAGGTTATGTGAGGCACAAACGCGAGTAAAAACCACAGACGCTCTTTCCAAACATAGACGCGGGTAAAAATGACACAGACGCGCCTCCCTGGAACTTGCAAAATGAAATATTGCCAAAAACACAGACGCGGATCCAGTTGTCTCAGACGCGCCTGAAAATAAAAAATGCGATCCGAAAGTGCGCAGACGCGAAAATACCAAAAATGCTACCGAAAATGTCTGATCTGCAACTTCAAAAACACAAGATCTGCAACAAGGAGGTTAAATGCAAAGGGACAAGAGTCCCACCGGCCGTGCCAAAATGTGTATGGTGAAAATGGATAACAATAACAACAATATTGAAAGGCTAAATAAATCCAACCACAAAACCCTAGCCTAACAATCAACAAAGATCCACCATAACATATGAAGATTACCTAAGACAATGCAAATCACATGAAATCACAAAGATTATACCATCACATGTCCAATAGGGTTTTGATCTCCATTCTTCCTATCTCCATTGATCTTGCTTGATATATTTGCTCTCAGATTTTATGTGCACAAGAGCTCAACAAAGAACGGAATGTGGTTGCAAGTAGGATCATAAGTGTAGTCGAGTCCTCCAAATTGTCGATTAGGGTTTGATAATGAAGAAGGCATCTCCTTAAATAGAAGACACAATAAGAAATGGAGGGATAAGATTGAGAGGTGTAAAAAGGAGGTCAGCTATGATTAGAGGGTAGGTAAAAGAAATAATAAAATAATGAGAGGGGTAGGTAGTGTATGAATTAAGAGATGAATGACATGTGTCATAGGTAGAAAAGGCTAATGAATTAATTAAATAAATAAAGATTCATTTAATTAATAGAAGAAATGAGATCAATTAAATAAATAAGATATTTATTTAATTTAGGAAAATGATAATTTAAATAAATAAATGTATTTATTTAAATGAGAAATAAGGCTAGAAGAGGATAAATGAATTAATTAAATAAATAAGGATTTATTTAATTAATAGAAGAATTAAGCTAAAGTAATTAAATAAATAATATTTATTTAATTAGACATGACAATTTTAGGTGTCTACAATTCCTAATATTCATTTGTGATTTTTTTTAATAGTAAGTGTAAGTATATTTTATTCTAAGGTTGTACTATTTTAACACCCTCCCTAATTTCAAATCTTCCAAGGGTGATGGACTCGTAGTCACCTATCTCTATTAGACCATCATACTAAAAAAATATGAACTCCGAGATGTTAAAAATTATATGAAATGTCCCCTATTAAAATCTCATCATTTAAACCAATTAGGATTAGGATTATAATTATACGATAGAGCTTTGGGTTAGGGTTAGTATTGAGGTTCAAATAAGATTAGGGTCAAGGTTAGGTTAAGGTTCAATTATGATAAGGGTTAGGGTTAGGATTTAATTAGTGTTAGGGTTAAAGTTAAATTAGGATTAGTGCTCACTTAGTGTTAGCATTTAATTTGGGTTATGATTAGGATTACAACTCTAGGATAACACTTGGCATTGGTTAGCACAATGATTCAAATAAGGTCAAGGTCAAGGTCAAGGTTAGGGTTAGGGTTCAATATGATTAGGATTAGGGTTTAATAGGGGTTAATTTTCACTTAGATTTATAGTAATTTTGAATTAGGATTATGGTTAGGGTCATACTTCTATGATAATCTTGGGGTTATGGTTAGTGTTGGGTTCAAATAGGGTTAGGGTCAAAGTTAGGGTTAGGGTTCAAGTAGAGTTAGGATTGTAGCATCCTGAATTGTACTCCCTTACAATTTACTCCACATTTTGGGCCCTCACCTTAGTGTTTGTCGCTCAATGCTTAATTAAGACCTGATTATGCTTACATCATGCAAATATGGTCTTGATTTTACTTCGTATACCACATGGCCCCATTGTCCCGACCCTAAAATGGGGTGGGACCAGGGCATGGTGCCTTCGTACTCCTTGGGACCTAGGCACCACACCTTGGTCCTCCCTATTTGGGCCCCCCTTTGAACCCTTTTGGGTATTTTCAAACTTGGGCAAGAAACCTAGCCCCATGTTGGCCTATGTCAAAAAATTATCATGTTTTTTGACAAGCAAGTATATAAGGAGGTTTTTCCCTCTCATTTGGATATAAATAGAGGGAGAAAAGGATAAAAAGGTGAAATTATAATCATCAATCATTCAAGTATTCAAGCATTGAAGTATTCTTCATCAAGCATCTCTAAAGGTCTTCAAGGTTGCATTCTTCATTCATCAATTGTGGAGCAACATTACATCATTCAAATGCAAGCATGTGTGTGTGATTAGGGTTTTGTCATGTTCATACCATTTCATACAACATATGTGATTACATTCAAGAAGAAAAGCATCATTATCAATCATTGCATATTTGAGGTATATCCTTCCATAATTTATTTTAATATTTGCAAAATTTCAATCAAGGTTAATTCCTAAATCGAGGTTTAACTTAAGAAAACCCCTATTCCCAACCTATTTCTCTTTCTTTCTGTGTGCAAGAAACAAGTAGGGAGTTGTGATCTTCAAAATCAAAATTATTTACAAAGATGAAATCAATCCCCTTTTGGTGTGTGAAAAGTTCAGAGAACCAGGGCGAATTTCGCTACGATCTTGACATTTTAGGAGCTCCATCAGGGATCAGATCTAAATCTTCTTATATTTCTCAGATCCAGGTGCATGCCTCAATCCAATGACTATAGCTTGTTGTTTCTGTCTTTTTACCTTCATTTTCACCACTTTAGCCTAATTTCAGCAATTCAACTCACAAAAGAGGGCAAACAAATTCACCCCTTGAATCCAATCAATATTTTCAGTCTTTATCTTTGTTGGTTTGTGACTAAATCTATTGGATTCAACCCTCTTTTGAATGTAATAGATCTCTAAGTAAAAATTAGAGGTTTTCATCCCTCTTGTGGTGGAAACCCTAATATTTTCACCATTACATTTTGGTGAACCCGATCCAATCTTACACATTTAATTCTAATCTATGTTCTCGGATCTAAGTATTTATGCAATTTAAAGTTCAAATTCACATTTACAAGTTTAATTTCCAATTGAATTTAAAAAAAATTAGACGTTAATTTCACAAAACCTTAATTTTTTAATTCTAAAATTAAGCTTGTGAATTGTCTAAATTGGATTAATTATTTCACATCTGATTTTGAGACATTTCATAATTCAGTTTCAAATTCATAGATCTCATTTTAATCAAATTATATAAATTTAGAGGTTTAATTCATAAAAACACTAATTTATTTTGGTTAATTTGGTTTACGGGTTGTATAATTTTTCACATCAATTTTCAGATCTGATTTTAAAACATTCATTATGTCACTTAATAGATCTGATTTATTTACTATTTCACATATGATTACCTTTCTTTTCACTTGTATTTATCAAAATCATATGTTCCATAATGGCTTCTTTCATTTCACATTACTTCTTTTCATTCATAGCACTTTGACATATTGTGTTTTTTAGAGTTTCAAAATTCCTTCATTTCAATCAATTTGATCTCAAAGCTTTCATTTATACTTCATGTTGCTTTATGGTGATGTTTTTAGGAAAGTGCATTTCATATATAGATCACCTCAAAGCTTTTGTAGATCACAATTCTAGAGATGCTAATGGAAAACCTAATACTCAAGTATCTCTCCTAGGTTATCTAATGTGAATGAAGAAAGAGATAATACTAATATCAATGATCTCTCTAATGGAGAGCACGCATTGAAGAGAAACATGGCACTATCTTCTTCTCATACATATACCCTAGCACAAGAGGGACAAAAACAAAATATTGATGTTTCCATGTCTCTAGATCCTCCTTATTCTCCAAGAGCCTATCTTAATCATCAAAACATTTGTAGAGAAGATGATGTTATGCATTTCGTTAATTATCTCTCTCCCCACATAACATTAAGCAAAAATGAGGCTTTAGATGATAAGGATCTTCCTTCCCAATCTACCAAAGAGGATATGCATGATGAAAGAAAGGAAAATTCCCCTCAACAATATATTCCTTCTTCATCTACTAATCCTTTCATTCATTCTAAACATCCTTACACTACAAACTTTAAATAAATTTATTATAATATTCATTTGCCTTATCAATTAAAGGATTCCTATAGGAGTGGATTTAACATAATATCAAAACAAGGTTTTAGAGGATGAGGACTTGGAAATTTTGAACAAGGAATTAAAGTCCCTATAAACCCTCCTACACAAATTATCACGAAAGGCCTAGGAAATGACAATAAATCTCCTATGGATGATCTCCTTAGGATTAAAGACTTCAAAGATCATCTTGCAAGACAACAAGCCATTTGTACTTCTTCAAAAACTCCTTTTTTTTCATTTCATCAAACTCATGATCATCATGCTAATGATTGTCCTAATTTTCAAAATGCAATGAAAGGACTTATTCATAGAGGTAAAGTTAAAATCATGGATGACAAACATTCTTTTTCTAACAATCCTAATCTTACATCACAAAATAATAAGCCTACACCTATTGATGATCATGAACAATTAGCAACTAGAATCTTTTGGAAATTGAAGTATGACAAGAATGTTGTTTTTCCTTTTGTGAAGTTTCCCACTAAGCACAAAGAAGGTAGTGGATATTGTCTTTTTCATCATGGTGGTTCTCATTATCTTGGAAAGTGTAAAGCATTAAATTAATTTGTTCAAGAATAATATGATATTGCTCGTATATGTCTTTCAACTAATCTTGATCTCTTTCTTGGTGAAAAGGTAGTGCCTTAGCACTCCTTTCACCCTCATGTTGCCCCTCACCCTATTACACAAGTAGTTAACTTAATTGGGGGATTTTTTTCAATAGAGGTGGTTTTTTTTCAATTTCAAACATCTTGGGGTAGCAACATGATTCTCTTTTCCCTCTATCTTATCTCTTATATTTAAATTTTCACTATTTCCTTTAAGGAGTTCATTCTTCATAACTTGATGTCCTTTCTTGCATAGAGTTATCCATCATGTGAATGCATGTGTGTTCCTTAGTTAGGACTTATTATTTGTTTGAAATGGCACATCTCTTATGAATAATCTCTCCCTAGGGAATGTGTGATCCTTCATTCTAATTTTTCCTTGTCCTCTTGCTTGGGGGGAAAGGATGGCATTTTCCTTCTCTCTGTTTCTATCTCAAAGTATCACTATTACCTTTAGGGATTGCATTTTTCATGTGTTGATATCCTTTCTTGCATGGAATGGTATGTCTCTTATGACTAATCCCTCCTTAGAGGAATCTGTGATATTTCTTTCCCTTTATCTTTTTGAAGATTACCTCTTCTTTAGAGTTCCATTTTACATATACTAATGTCTTTTCTTGCATTGGATATTTATCCATGTGAGTACATTGTGTATTTTCTTATGTTTAAATCTCTCCTTGGAAGTTGTGTAATTATTCCCATTGTCCTTACACTTGGGGGGCAATGATTTCTCTTTCTCTCTCTTTTATCCTTTCTAGGGATCTACTTTTCCTTTTATGAGAGGTGTTTTCTTATGATTGGATGTCATTCCTTGTAAGAAGTTTTTGTTTTCTCAAGGATTCTCTCATATCCAAGAGGTGTAATTCTTTAGCTACAACCTCTTCTTCACTTGGCTATATATATCTATTATAAACTTACCCCTCACATTGGGTCAAAAGTGTGTCATCCTTCATCAAGAATCTCTTTCACCTACCAATAGGGGGAAGGTATGAATTATTGTTCCCCTTCCTTTCTTTTGGTAGAAGGTGTTATATTTGTTCAAGAATATCCTCTTGGAGGTAGATGTCCTTTGAGCAAATATCTCTTCTCCTCCAAGGATCTCCTTTACACTTGTTGCAATATATCTCTTTTTCAATTATCTTATCCTTGCTTATAAGAGTATTCCCTCTTTAGCTTGGATTTATGACATTGTTGCCTAAAGGATATCTCCTTGGTGTTGCAGAAAGGTATCCTTATTTCTAGTTTCCTTAAGACATCAACATAGGGCTATGTTGACATCTTAAAGCAGGGGAACCCATATTGCTCCCTATGTACCATATTGTACCATATCTTTGCATGTCTTAAACGTGGTGTTCATCCTCAAAACCAGAGTAAACAAACTCTTAGAGCGAGATGCTTCACACCTGAAACTAGATGCAACATTGATATATCTTAAGAGGGGTTATACATCACCAAAACTAGAATAAATAAACTCTTACACAAGATGTCCATGAAACCAGGCATGTATCTGTTCCATTCGGGGTTACACATTCTTGGAACTAGAGGAAACTATTAGAGTGAGATGTTCTCGAAGCCACACATTCACCACTTGGCATTTATATTTAAATTACATGTCTAAAACAAGTTGATGTGCAGTCAAACCAAAGGAAACAAAACTCTTATATGAGGTGCTATAAACTTGAAAGTAGACATCACTTTCACACACACACGAGGATGATTGGAACTAGATGAAAATAGATAGACTATTCCTATTCTCCTCCCCAACATGGATCACCTAGAAAAACACATATAGGGGTAAGGTATCCATGTCCTTTCTCATCATTCTTCTCATGGATCACCTAGAAAAACACATCTAGCATGTATTCATGTTCTCTCTTTCCTTCTTCTCATGAGCTCATAGATTTTCTATTGATGGTTCATGGATAATGCGTGCTTTTATCTTTTATGTGATCGCTCATGTTCTTAAGATGGCATTTTTCAAGAATGATATTAGTGGTTGAGACATTTTTTATATCGAGGTCTCTTCGGCTCGTTGACTTGAGGTCTTGTTTTTGGTCTTTATCTTTTGTTGTGTCTTTTTGTGTCTTTTGCCTTTATTTTTTCTTTGTTTAACTTTTTGTTTTGTGTGCTCTTGCATACATTTGAGTTAAGATCCTAAGATTGGGGGCTTCGTTCCTCAAAATTAGTGATGTCTTATGCTCCTTGTGATTTTTCTCCTCATTGCTTCTCTTCTTCGTCTCTCTTTCATCTACTTTACTGTGAGTATTTGCGTAAGCTCATACTCCCACTAAAGTGGGGGCTAAATGTAGTGTTCTAAATTGTACTTCCTTACAATTTAGTCCACATTTTGGGCCCTCACCGTAGTATCTGTTTCCCAATGCTTAATTAAGACCTTATTATGCTTATATCATGCAAATATGGCCTTGCTTTTACTTTATATACCACATGTCCCCTTTGTCCCAGCCCTAAAATGAGGTGGGACTAGGGCGTGGTGCCTTGGTCCTCCCTATTTGGGCCCCCCTTTAAACATTTTTGGGAATTTTCAAATTTGGGCGAGAAACCTAGCTCCGTGTCGGCCTATGTTGTAAAATTAACATGCTTTTTGATGGGCAAGTATATAAGGAGGATTTTTCCTCTCATTTGGATACACATAGAGGGAGATGAGGATAAAAAGGCAAAATTATAATCAAGCATTGAAGTATTCTTCATCAAGCATCTTTAGAGGTCTTCAAGGCTACATTCTCCATTCATCAATTTTGGAGCAACATTACATCATTCGTATTCAAGCATCTGTGTGTGATTAGGGTTTTGTCATGTTCATGCCATTTCATACAACATATGTGATTACATTCAAGAAGAAAAGCATCATTATCAGTCATTGCAGATCTAAGGTATATCCTTTAATTAATTATTTCAGTATTTGCAATATTTCAATCAAGGTTAATTCCTAAACTGGGGTTTGACATAGGCAAACCCCTATTCCCACCGTATTTCCCTTTCTTTTTGTGTGCAAGAAACAGGTAGGGAGCTACCATTTTTAGAATCGACATTATTTACATAGACCAATCGATCCCCTTTTGGTGTGCAAAAAGTTCGAAGGACTAGGGCAAATTTCACCAATGTTCCAACATTTTAGGACTTCCTTCAGGGATTAAATCTGAATCTTCTTATATTTCTCAAATCTAGGTGCATGCCTCAATCCAACGACTATAGCTTGTTATTTATGTGTTTTTACAGGTTCATTTTCAGCACTTTACCCTAATTTCAACTATTCAACTCACAAAAGAGGGCAAACAAATTCACCCCTTGAATCCAATCAGTATTTAAAGTCCTTATCTTTGTTGGTTTGTGACTAAATCTATTGGATTCAACTCTCTTTTGAATGTAATAGGTCCTTAAGTAAAAATTAGTGATTTTCATCCCACTAGTGGTGAAAACCCTAATATTTTCACCATTAAAGGGATTAAAGTTAAATTATGGTTAGGGTTCAAGTATAGTTAGGATTATGGTTAAATTAAGGTTAGGGTTAGGGTTAGGATTTAATTATAGTAAGGATTAGTGGTGGTTAGGATTAGGATTCACTTATGATTAGGATTTAAGTGGGGTTCAACAATAGAGTTAGAATTTAATTAGTCATATAGTTCAGTTAGGATAGGGTTAGAGTTTAATTAGGACTAGGTTTAGAATTTAATTAAGGTTAGGATTAGGGCTTGGGTTAAATTAGTGCTAGGGTTTAATAAGGGTTAGAGATAAAGTTTAATTAGATTTTGTGTACACTTAGTGTTATGATTCAATTAGCTAGGGTTGGGGTTAGGCTTCTAGGATAAAGATTGGGGTTATCTTTAGCATTGGGGTTCAAATAGGATTAGGATTCCATTGGGGATAGGATTAGGGTTAGGGCTAGTAAGGCTTTAGATTTAGGATTAGAGTTCAATTAGGGTTAAGGCTTAGTCATAGTTTAACAAAAATTAGAGTAAGGTTAGGGTTCAATTAAGATTAGGGTTATGATTAGGGGTAGAGTCCAATTAAGGTTAGGATTATAATTCAATTATCTTTAGGGTTCAATTAAGGTGAGTATTATGGTTAAATTAGGGTTAGGATTCAATTAGGGTTAGGGTTCAATTATGGTAAAAGTTTGTGTTAGTGTTAGTGTTCTAGGATTAGGGTGATGAACTTATAAGGCACCAAGAGGGGGGCAGAATCAGTGCAAGCAAAAACAAAATAAATTTGATCACCAATTCACAATAAAAAAAATTCCACATAACACAAGAGATTATACGTGGAAAACCCAAAAGGGAAAAACCATGGTGGGAGTTGGTACCCACAAGATTCACTATCTATAGAATAGAAATCTTGACCGGTTAAGGTCTTACAACTATGCCTTATTAGGAGCAGACCCAGTTAAGAGTCACCAAGTTAAGGGATTTGAGTGATAAGCCCTGTTAGGAGAAATGACCTGTTAGGATCAACCTCGCAAGAGGATTTGAGACTCTGATTCAGAGCTACCCTATTAGGGGATTTATAAATTAAGGCCAGTTAGGACTTACCCCGTTAGGGGATTTTGCTGCTACAAACTGTTAGGAAAACAACAATGATAATATCTTCAAGTAACACCTTATGTGTATGATAAGATCCACTTCTGATCCTTAAAATATCAACAACACTCATTACAGAACTTCCCTAAACACCGCACGATCACATTCATAATATTCACTCATTAATTCTCTCTTTACACACATACCAACTTTATACCTCATCACACTTTTTATAAACATTTTACATTAAGTTGGCTACAACCTTGGAACAATTTCCTATGTTCAATGAATCTAGACAAACTTACATTGCACGCTTTAAATATGTCAACCACCGACTAACAAATTAAAACTTGTGTCGTGTTACAGATTTAAGTGTCTATATCACTACCGGTTAAGTGTGCTACCAGTTTGTTTGTTCTGTAAATCAAATCTCGCTCATCCAGTTGAATTTGCCAATGCATTTATGAACATAGCTCCAAATACTTGTCACCATCATCATTGTAAAACTGCATCATCCAACTCTTCATGAATCGCCTGTACTGGTTGTCGGAATGCAACTTTGTCTCAGTTTACCGATTGAGATCCTAATTACTGGTTCTCTGTAAAACTGCCTTTTGTACCGGTTGGCTTATAAGACTTAGATGACTACAAAAACATTGTTGCCATCAATGAAAACACAAAACTTAGTCATCAAACATGAATCTCAATCTCTTCATCATATTTACTAACTAATCATATACTGGTTGCATATAAACAACAAACTTTACCAATTTAGTCAAATGCCAACAATATCCCCCTTTGGCATTGATGGCAACACTTAGGAAAAATTTTGTCAACTAAGTGTGAAAAACAAAAATTGACTACATGACATATACTCCCCCTTAGCAATTGCATGTTATAACAAAAATAAATACAATCTCATACAAAATTTTGACTCAACTCTTACTCCCCCTTTGACAACAATGCCAAATGAAATAAAAATACATGTGATATCAAAATTTGCATCAGAGCATATATATAGATATAAGAGTCATAAAGTCTTTACACAGGAATTTTGGAAAAAACATCACTAAAATGAGACTTCAAATTTTTTAAGTCGTTATGCCATGTCTCTAAAATTATGTCTATGATCTCCACATGAATCTTGATTTGTCCAGCTAGTTCCTCCATAGCATCAACAGTTCTCATTTCTGGTGTAGCAAGAATGGCTTCACATTCTTTGTATGCTCTTTGTAATACTTCGACCTTCAGTAAAAGTTGTGTTTGAAGTTCCTGCAGGGATCTGACTCTCCTTACATGTTCCTTCTCATATACTTTCAGCTTGTGCTGAAGTTCTACAAATGATCTTCCAAAATGAATAGAAGAGTCATTAAGGGGCTTAAATGACTCACTTACAACCTCAAGTTCATGCTCAGCTTCTTCTCTTTTCTTCTTCAAATCAGCACAAAATAAGGAAAAAGTTGAAACAGTAGAGAGCATTTTACCTCCGGTTTCCACTGCTTCCTTCAAATAATCCTTATTAATAGTAAGAGCCACTTTACCTTTATCAGTTTCAGACATCAAGTGCTCTACCCTCTTCTTCTTTTAGTTTTTCTCCATATTGACATCAGTTGCATCCTCTACTGACTTCATCTGCTCTCCAGCGTCAGAAACAAGTTGTCCAAGCTTGTCAATAGGTGTGGCAAAATTTCTTGTATCAGTCTCTGGTAGGAGACTAGACAAAATATCTACAGCATTCCTTATGGTCTCTGCCTCCTTTTGTTGTTCTTTCATCCTCTTCTTTTTAGCTCGGGATTGCATGGTAGTTGCAATCTCCATCAACTCAGTAGAACTCAGCTTATCCATGCCAAGGGGTCCTTGGATGCTTAATGCATCATCATCATCTTCTTCATCAACACCTTTCTTTTTGGAATCAAGTGACAAAGGTGTCACTATAGGTTCAGTCTTTTCTGCCTTATTCTCCTTTGTCCCCTCTTTGTTCTCAGTTTTCTCTTCTTCCTTTTCCTTTTCAGTTTCTTCATTCTTCTCTTCTTTCTTATCTTCATTAATGTCCATCACTGGTGGCAGTTGAGTATGTATAGTCTGATTATCTACTGGTAGTTCCTTATCCTTCTTTTCTTCTTCATCTTTCTTACCTTCCTGTTCCTGATTCTGCTCATGTTGTTCATACATCTGAACATCTACATTATATATGTATCTATATTATCAGCAGTATTATCAACATTATCACCAGTATCATCATCAAGAATAAACAATGGGTTTGTTTGGATGTTCACCGATTGGTCATCTAACACAATGTCATCGGACTTAAAATCAGTAGGTTTAATACCTTCTAGAAAATCTTCACCCTTAAGCTTTACAGGTTCAGCATCCTTATCATATTCCTCTTCGGTAGGAATTAGACCCAAAGACTTCTTTAACAAAATTTCACTCCCTTTCTGGACTGACTGAGTCTCGTCGATTAACATCCTTGTCAGTCTTTTCTTAGATCTGAAGGAAGATTTTGCATTCAACAAAATAGCATCTAATTCTTCCTTTGTGGCTTCTAGTTTAAGACTTTTGAGTGTATACTCAAAAAATTCTTTGTCCTGTTTCATTGCAGCCTACCACCTTGCATCAATTTTGTTGTATAATGAATTTTAAATTTTCCCTTGTAGCTCAATAAGGGCTTTACTATATTTATTCATCATATACACTACTTCATCTTCTATTAACCTTTGTTCATTCTCACCAAGATTATTATACAGTTTATTCAGTCCCTTAAGAACACCATATTCCATAATGTTTTTTAACAATTTATCAAAAGCAATAGGTTTATTTACTAGTTTCTCCATGGATTTGACAGTGGAGGTTCCAACAACCTTAGATTTCTTGCGACTAGTCCTTAGGACTTTCTTCTCTTTCTCAGACTCAGTGTCTTCATCATATGCATCTGCCAGTGCTAGTTTTTGAGCTTGTTGTTTCTTTCTTTTACAAGTTTTAACAGGTTCAGTTGGAGGATCAACAAACTTTCCTCTTTTCTGAAACTAAATCTTTGAAGATTTTACTGTCGGTTTCTCTTTCTTTATAGCTGTTGGTTTTTCTTTTTATGCAACTTTCCCTTTTCCAGCTCTAGTTTGCATACCGGTGGACGTGTCGGTTGGAGTACTAGATGTTCCAGCTTGTTGAGCAACATGCTTTGCTCTACCTTTATAAATGGTTTCCTTTGTGAATCCACTTTGCTCAGCAAAGGCTTCAACTTCCTTTCTCACTTTCTTAGCTATCATCGGTCGGTTAAGTTCTAAGTGTACTTATAGGGATTTCTCCTTGTAAGTACCAAACCTCTCTATTGTGGTATCAACCGGTTGTCCAAGTAGATGGTCAACATATACAATTAATAGATCTTTATCAGCTTCATACCCCATGGGCATAACCCAAGTAGTATGGGATTCTACAGCTTTCATCGTACAAGTATCTGTGTCCACCGTAAAACAAATTGTTTTCTCATATCGGTTAACTACCTTTGTCGGTATCCTTTCTCTTGCATGCATTTTCTTTTGAAAATCCTTGAAGTATCCCCATGCAATCCTATCAAAATCATTACCTAGTATCCTAATGCTATTCTTCATTTGCATTAAAGCAGGTGTTCCTCCAATCCATTGAATATCTCCAATACTAGGAAAAGAATTTTGAAAATAAAAGAATAGACCAAGAATGAGTTGACCAAATTTGAACCTCAATCTTTTTTCCTTCTTAATGGCCTCCAAGTTCAACATCAATTGACTTCTCAATGCTTCAGATAGATCATAATCAACATCTTCTATGATCATCCGGTAAGTAATATGAATAGCAGCTATCGATACACTGCTCATTCTGCTTGAGTAGTATACCATGTAACCAATCACCATTGAAGCATATTTCATTGTCGGATCATTGATATTGTTCACTATCATAGCTTTCTCATCCCATTTGGATCCTGTTAGCTTTTCTACATCATTCTTTGGAACGGATCTCAGTAAAGGTACCTCACCGGTTGCACAAAGTCCGATGACTATGTGAATAGCTTCCTTAGAGATTTTATGTGGTCAGTCAAGCCACATAAATTGATCATGTATCTTGCTAAGCATATATCTAACGTGTTCATCCACAAAATCATCAATGAAATTGAGTGCATGATGAAACCCTTTGTCAGTAACCTTCTTTTATTGTTTCTTCACGATACCATTTTCATCACACAGTGCTCTATATTGATCAAAAATAGCAACCATACCCAAATCTTCCACTTTGCAATGGTAAAATGATATAACATCTTCAATATGTAATACACCATAGGGTACTCTGGATAGGGCTCCGACGGGATCAATTTCTTCGGATTTAAATGGATGTCTTTTAAATTCAGGTCGTGGCCTATCAGTAACATCGACTAGATGTGGTGTATCCATTTTCAACAAATCACTCTTCACAAATAGATAGCAAGATCTCTGTAAAATACCTTTTCCTGCTTCTACACTAGGGTTTCAAACACCGACGAATTTCTTCAAACCAATTGTCGCCGATCACACCAAAATACTTCAACCTCTTTCAAACAAGTTAGATGTTGCAAACACAAATTATGTTGTTCTCTATTCACTCTCCAAGTGCTCATAAAAATGCAATGTGACAAATAAAATTTTAAAAGTTCCTTTTATTTGCCCATTATCTACTGCATTAAATGCCTTTACCGGTAAAACCCTAAAATGTCTTAAAACATAATACCAGTTCACATAACACATCAAACCTACCTGTTTGATCACAAAATCACTTCTTAACATCACAAAACATCAAAGTATGCAGATTTCACATACCTCATGGTCCTTCAGGGGGTTCGGAAATAGATCTAACATTAAATTCCCCCTAAGCTATATAAACAACTTAGTTTGTTGGTGAAGGGTTATCCACACTAGGTGAAGAAATAGGATCTCCAGATGATTTTACTTTAGTTACCTCATCATCCTTCTTTTTCTAGATTCTATTCATTTCTGCTCTATTCTCCTCCACATCAACTTTCATCTTCCCTATTCGGTCACCTGATTGATTCACCGGTTTGTTCACTTTAGCTTTGAAGAAATTTGCCATATGTCTCAGTTTATGATAATGATAACAAGCTATACCAAAAGCTCTCCAAGGTCTAGCATTACCTCTGTCAGTCCTTCTTTTGTAGTTCATGGCCACATGACCAAAGTTATTACAGATTGTGCATAACACATTCATTCTCTTCTCCATCTCATAGGTACTAGACCAATTAGCATAGGGTCTTTGCCAATTAGGACTTCTTCGGTCATTTAAATTCCTTCTCCAATCACCAACAGACCTCTGATTCATGTGAGGAGTTGGAGTATTTTCTCCATACCTGCATTCAATAGATCTATGCCCATACATGTTGCATGTGTAACAATAACCTTCAAATATTCTAAAAATATCTTTGATTAGTATTAGGTTTGTAACCAGTATTAACATCAGATCTGCTTCTACAAACATTAGCAGTATGTCCTGGCTTATGGAAATTGAAACAAACAGGTTTAAAGGATTTCTTACTGGTGGTTTTCAGGGTCTTAGGAGCAAGTTTACCTTCATGCATGTTGACCTTGGTACCAGAAGGTTCTCCTTTCTCAAATGTATTGTATCCTAATCCAGATGTATCACCATTCATCCTCTGAGATTAGATCTGTTCATCTGGCATGGTAAAATTCATGTTGAATTTTGCAAGTTTCTCATTAGCTTCTACAAGCTCCTTGGTAAGATCTTCATTCTACTTCATAATAGTCCCTCTAAGAGACATTGCCATATCAAGATCTACTTTGATTTCTTCTTTTTCTTCCTTCTCCTCATGCCAGTGTGCATATAGAGTGTCATTTTCCTGATTTGTCTTAAAGATCTCATGATCTTTCTCTTTGATCTTGTCTTCAACTGCCCTCCTTGCTTCAAGTTCTTGACTCATCCGGATTGTAAGGGCTTCAAGTTCTCTCCTCAAGTTATTTTTCTCACCATTTAGTTTCTCCACTTCCTCAACCAATGCATCTATGTTTTCTTCATCAAAAGAGTTGTTGTCAGAGACTTCCAACAGTTGTTCAGTAAGCTCTTTCCTTTTAGCAAGTGAAGTTTTATACTTGCCTCTCAAAGTTTCTAGGGCATCCTCAGTTTCCACAAGTTTAAGAGACATCTCTCTATAACTCATGTCCCCCATGTCTGCCTTGGGAATCCTTCTCAAGTGGTTAGACCTCAAAGAAGGTTGGCTCTAGTACTAATTGATGAACTTATAAGGTACTGAGAGGGGGGGTGAATCAGTGCAAGCAAAAACAATTTATAAATCTGATCACCAACTTTAACAACTTAAAACTCATCAAGCATATGAGAAATATCACCACATAAGAAAATTCCCAAAAAAAAAAATTCCACATAGCATAAGAGATTATACATGGAAAACCCAAAAGGGAAAAACCACTGCGGGAGTTGGTACCCACAAGATTCACTATCTGCGGAATAGAAATCTTGACCGGTTAAGGTCTTACAACTATGCCCTGTTAGGAGCAGACCCGGTTAAGAGTCACCTGGTTAAGGGATTTGAATGATAAGCCTTGTTAGGAGCAATGACCTATTAGGATCAACCTCACAAGAGGATTTGAGACTCTGATTCAAAGCTACCCTATTAGGGGATTTACAGATTAAGGCCTATTAGGACCTACCCAGTTAGGGGATTTTGTTGCTGCAAATTGTTAGTAAAACAATAGTGATAAGATCTTCAAGTAACACCTTCTATGTCTGATAAGATCCACTTTTGATCCTTAAAATATCAACAACACTTCATTACAGAACTTCCCTAAACACCGCACGATCACATTCACAATATTCGCTCATGAATTCTCTCTTTACACATATACCGACTTTATACCTCATCACACTTTTTATAAACATTTTACATTAGGTCAACTACAACCTTGGAATAATTTCCTAGGTTCAATGAACTTACATCGCACGCTTTATATATGTCGGTCAGTGACATAACAAATTAAAACTTGTGCCATGTTACTAATTTAAGCGACTATATCACTACCGGTTGAGTGTGCTACCAATTTGTCTGTTCTATAAATCAAATCTCGCTCATCCAGTTGAATCTGCTAATGCGGTTGTGAACATAGCTCCAAATACCTATCACCATCATCGTTGTAAAACTGCATCATCCAACTCTTCATGAATCGCCTCTACTAGTTGTCGAAATGCAACTTTGTCTCAGTTTACCAGTTGAGATCCTAATTACCGGTTCTCTGTAAAATTGTCTTTTGTATCAATTAACCCTTACCGGTTGGCTTCTAAGACTTAGATGACTACAAAAACATTGTTGCCATCAATGACAACACAAAACTTAGTCATCAAAAATGAATCTCAATCTTTTCATCACATTTACTAACTAATCATATATCGGTTGCATAACAACAACAATCTTTACCGGTTCAGTCAAATACCAACGTAGGGTCCAATTGGGGTTAGGATTTAATTAGGGTTTAGAGTAAGAGTTAGAATTAAATTAGGGTTAGGGTTCAATCAAGATTCAATTTTCATTAGGGTTAATGTTAGGATTCAACTAGGGTTAGTTTTAAATTAGGTTTCAAGTTAAAATTCCATTTATTAGTATTTAATTATGGTTAGGGTTTAATAAGTGTTAGGATTAGAGTTCAATCAACATTAGTGCTCACTATTATTAGCATCTAATTTATGTTATGGTTAGGGTTTTAGGACAAAGTACAAGGTAGCCATTAGCATTGGGGTTAACATAGGGTTAGGGTTCAATAAGGGTTATTGTTTGATTAGAGTAAGTTTTAGGATTACAGTTAGGGTTATGATTTAATTAGGGTTAAAACTAACAGTTACAGTTCAATTAAGGCTAGGGTTAATCAAGGTTTAATAATAGCTAAGGTAAGGGTTAGGGTTTAATTAAGGTTAAGATTAGGTTTAGCGGTAAATTAAGGATTAAGGTTAGGATTATGGTTCAGGTAAGGATTAAGGTTAGGGTTAGGGTTCAATTAGGTTTAGGATTTAAGTATGGTTTAAAATAATAATTAAAATTTAATTAGGGTTAGCCTGGTTCAATCAAGGTTCAATTAGGATTAAACTTAGGGTTCAATTAGGGTTAGTGTTTAATAAGGTTTAGGGTTAAAACTCAATTTGGATTAGAATTCAAATATGGATAGGGTTCAATTAGGACATGATGGTTAGGGTTCATTTATGGTTAGGTATATGGTTCAATTAAGGTTATTTTTAAGGTTAGGGTTAGGGTACAACTAGGGTTAGGATAAAGGTTCAATTAGGTGTAAGGTTAAAGTTATAATTATGACACAATTAGGGTTAGGATTTAATTAGGGTTAGGTTTTAATTATGGTTAGTTTTCACTTAGGGTTATGATTAGGGTTCAATTAGTGATAGTGTTACAATTAGAGTTCTATGGTAAAGCTTTGGTTTAAGGTTAGTGTTGGGGTTCAAATAAGGTTAGGGTTATAATTCATTTATGATAAGGGTTAGTTTTATGGTTATGAATATGGTTCAATCAAGATTAGAGTTTAATAAAAATTAGGGTTAGGTTTAATGTGTAATCAAGGCTACAGTTAAAAATTAGGTTTAGGTTAGGGTTACAATTATGGTTCAATTATGGTTCAAAGTTAGGCGTAGAGTTCAATTAGGGTTAGTGTTTACTTAGTGTTAGGATTTAATTTTGGTTAGGGGTACGGATAGGGTTCTAGGATAAATATTAGAGTAAGGGTTAGCATTGGCATTCAAATAAGGTTAGTTTCAAGGTTAGGGTTAGGGTTCAATTAGGGTTCAGGTTTAATTAAGGATTAGTGTTAACTTTAGGGTTCAATTAGGGTTCAGGTTTAATTAAGGATTAGTGTTAACTTTAGGGTTCAATAAGGTTTACAATTTAATCAAGATTCATAGTTAGAATTAGTGTTCACATAGTCTTGGGGTTTAATTTTCGATAGGGTTTTAGGATAAAGCTTGGGGTTAGGGTTATCATTGGGTTTCAAATAGAGTTAGGTTCAAGATTAGGGTAAGGGTTTAATTAGGGTTATAGTTTTATTAGGATAACGATTAGTATAAGAATTATGATTCGATTCTATCTAAACCTGGTACTAAATCTAGTCCTAACCATAACCCTAGCCTTATCCCCAACCCTAAATCAAGTTCTAAACCTAATTCTATCTCTAACCCTAACCCTAAAACTAAACCTAAGCCTTAACCCTAACAATAACCCTAAACCTAACCCTAATGATAACCCTAAACGTAAACCTAATTATATCTTGAACTATGACCCTAACCTTAATCCTAACCCAAACCATATCCATAACAATAACACTAACCCTAATTCTATCTCTAACCCTAACTCTAAAATTAATCATAAACATAACCCTAACCTTATCCCTAACCCTAACTCTAATTGCAATCCTAATCATGACCCTAACACTAAAGCTACCTCTAATCCTAACCTTAATCTTAACCCTAACCCTAACCCAAACCCAAACCCAAACCCAAACTCTAACTTGAACACTAACGCTAATTCATATCTCTTATCCTAATCCTAATGTAATCCTAATCCCAACCCTACCCCAACCCAAATCCTAATCCTAACCCTAACACAAACCCTAAACCTAACCCTAATTCTAACATAACCCTAACCCTAATCCTTACACAAACTCTGACTTTAAGCCTAATTATATATCTAACCCTAACCCTAACCATATCCCCAACCCTAACTCTAATTCTAACCCTACCCCTAACCCAAACCAACATTTTATCTTTAACTTTAACCCTAACACTAATGCTAACCCTAACCTTAACCCTAAACCTGACCACGCTTTTACCTCTAACTTTAACCCTAATCCTAAACTTAACCCTAAACCTTATCCTAACCTTAACCTTAACCTTAGCCTTGACCCTAAATCTATCCCCAACCCTTACTATAATTCTAAATTTAATTGTAACCCTAACCCTAATTCTAACTCTAACCCTCATCTTAACCCTAAACCTAACCGTACCCTAACCTTAATTCTATCTCTAACCCTTATTCTAATCCCAAATCTCACCCTAATTCTAATGCTAACCTTAACTCTACCCTTAACTCTAATTCTATCTCTAACCCTAACCTTAACCCTAATACTAACCCTAACCCTAATGCTATATTTATCACTAACTGTAACTCTAATTGTAACCCTGACCCTAACCTTAACCTCAACCCCATACCAAACCCTCACTCTGATTATAACCCTAACTAAAATTCTCTCTAACCATAACCATAACCTTAATCCTAAACCTAACCAAAACCCTAACCTTAACTCTTATCTTAACCCTAACTCTAACCCTACCCATAACTCTATTTATTTGTAACCCTAATCCTAACTCTAATTGTACTTGTCACCATAATTATAACCCTAACCCTATCCCCAAACCTCTCTCTAATTATAATTATAACTATAATTTTATCTCTAATCATAACTATAACCATAATCCTAAACTTAATCATAACCACAATCTTAACCCTATTCCTGACCCTAAACCTAAGCCTAACACTAACCCTGATCCTAAACCTAATCATAGCCCTAAAACTAATTCTATACATAACCCTAATCTTAATTTTATGTCTAAGTATGATACTATCCCTAATCCTAAACCTTAGCCTAACATTGCCCCTAATCTTAATTCTATCTCTAACCCTAATCTTAATTCTAACCCTACCCCTATCTCTAATCCTAACCTTAACAATAATCCTAACCCTAATCCTAATTCTATCTCTAACCCCAACCCTAATCATTAAAGGTGTCACCAAGTGCAAGGTGCAATCAAAGTTAGATTAGAGCACCTTGAAAATTGTACCAACAGTAAAATCCAATCAAACACAAAAAAGAACTTAGATTAAGATTAGCTTCCCAAGATCTATTTGAAATAAAAACCTTCCCTAACTTTCTCGAACCTCCCAAACACAATAGTGCAACTCAAAAATTACACAATGTGTGGAAAAATAACTCATCCAAAACCTGAAAAACTAAGATTTTTCAAAACTTAAAAACACAATAAACTATCTTAGACACCAAAGAAAAAAATGAGGAACTAAGACCTAATCTAAAAATTATCACATAAATTCCATTCAACAAATAATCTAATTATGTTGTTAACAGTTGATTGTTTCAGCTATGTAGTGAACAGCTTATATTTCATTTAATGCAGTATCATAATTGAAGTGTTTATCTTTTTCATTATACTATATTTCATTTGACTTCTTCAATACAAAAATAATAATAATAAAGAAAAAAAAATTATGTTTTAAAAATGATACAACATGCAAATATACATGAGAGCTCAAAGCAAGAATGCATAATCAAAAGCTCACAATACACAAAAACTCACTATACATAATACATATGTAAGATGATTGAGCACTTATAAGTTAAGATAGAAGGAAAACACAACTAATAGGAATAACTTCGACTTCCAAAAATAGGTGAAGAGTTACTCACATGGAAAATGCAATCTACCTTTATAATGAGCTACATGGAAAATGCAATCTACCTTTATAATGAACCATATGGAAAATGCAATCTACCTTTATAATGAACCACTTTAGACAACCTAAATATGAAAAGTCTCATAAACAACTGATATACATAAAAGTTTATAACTTTGTCAGCCAAGCATAAAATGCCTCAACCAAAGTTAGAAACTCATTATCAACTCATTATCTCCAATTAAGATAAATAATAATATGACAAAAGTATAGTCAATCTTGTGTATGTCTATCTTGTGTCTATCTTGCACTACTGTTAATTTCTATCTTGTGTCCATATTCTAGTTGCTTATGTTGCTGGTCAGTCTATTCTTGCAATTTTTTAACTGCAAACTCTTATGAAATGTGCATTCTTTTTCAACAAAAATAAATAAATATCTAATAGCCTTGCACATAGAACACAAAGGCTTCATTATATGAAACAATTTTTACCCCATTCTCAATTGATACTCCGGCAACTAAATTAGATTTGTATACTCGCATGAACATATATACAAACTTACTTGTTCCGCAGTTTTTTCAAATAACTCCATCATTGAAAGAATATGGCAGTGCAAGACGAAAACCATAGGGAAGTATATTTCTGCAAGAGCTATTTTGGTCATAGTATAGTTAATATGAATTAAGCTCATAATTCTAAAACGGCCATGGACAGCTAAATATTTTAGCAATCAAAACTATTATGGATGAAACTTATTTGCTTATATCTCGCATCCAATATTTATATTTTACTCTGTACATAGTAAAAGAAATGAAGAGAACTAAAACAATAATGTGAAAACTGGAGATTGAAATATACATGATAAACGCATAGATAATAAAATAGCAATTAGATGATCATTAATTATAATATATTAGAAAAAAAAATTAAGTACAAAATTTGCAGAACACTAGATTCTGCTTACTATGGAATGATAAAAAATAAAAAAATAGAAGCCATTTGTCACTACTACAGAATCTGCCAACTTGCAGAATAAATCATAGATACTGTGAAATAACAGCAGCACCCAGCACTCTCCTCTTTGGAGCTACCAAAAGATGCTCAAAGATTTCATTTTTCGTTCATGTGAGAATGAATCATTGAGTTCTAGATAGATATGCGAGAAATTAATTTTCTTTGTTTTCAAAAAAAAATTTAAGTCAATAGTATGATTCTTAATATTCATTTGTGATTTTTTAAAATAGTAAGTATATTTTTATTTTAAGATTGTATACTAATTTAAGACCCTCCCTAATTTCAACTCTTACAAGGGATGGACTCGTAGTCACCTATCTCTATTAGACCATATATTAAAAAAATGTGAACTATAAGATATTAAAAATTGAGTGATATGTCTTTTATTAAAACTTCATCATTTAAATCAATTAGGGTTAGGGTTATAATTATACGATAGAGCTTTGGGTTAGGGTTAGTATTGAAGTTCAAATAAGATTAGGGTCAAGGTTAGGTTAAGGTTCAATTATGATAAGGGTTAGGGTTAGGATTTAATTAGTGTTAGGGTTAAAGTTCAATTAGAATTAGTGCTCACTTAGTGTTAGCATTTAATTTGGGTTATAATTAGGATTACGGCTCTAGGATAAAGCTTGGGATTGGTTAGCACAATGATTCAAATAAAATCAAGTCAAGGTCAAGGTTAGGGTTAAGGTTCAATATGATTAGGATTAGGATTAGGGTTTAATTAGGGTTAATTTTCACTTAGGTTTATAGTAATGTTTAATTAGGATTATGGTTAGGGTTAGACTTCTATGATAATCTTGGTTCACATAGGGTTAGGGTCAAAGTTAGGGTTAGGGTTAGGATTTAATTATAGTAAGGATTAGTGGTAGGTTAGGGTTACAGTTCACTTATGGTTAGGATTTAACAACAATAGAGTCAGAATTTAATTAGTCATATAGTTCAATTAAGATAGGGTTAGTGTTTAATTAAGATTAGGTTTAGAATTTAATTAGGGTTACGATTAGGGCTAGGGTTCAATTAGTGCTAGGGTTTAATAAGGGTTAGGGTTAAAGTTAATTAGATTTTGTGTTCACTTACTGTTATGATTCAATTAGCAATTAGCATTGGGGTTCAAATAGGGTTAGGGTTCAATAAGGGTTATTGTTTGATTAGGGTAAGTTTTAGGATTAGAGTTAGGGTTCAATTAGGGTTATGATTTAATTAGGGTTCAAAGTAACAGTTAGAGTTCAATTAAGGTTAGGGTTAATCAAGGTTTAATAATAGTTAAGGTAAGGGTTTAATTAAGGTTAGGATTAGGTTTACCATCAAGGTAAGGATTAAGGTTAGGATTAGGGTTCAGGTAAGGATTAAGGTTAGGATTGGAGTTCAATTAGGTTTAGGATTTAATTAGGGTTCAAAGTAAGGGTTAGAATTCAATTAGGGTTAGGGTTCAATCAAGGTTCAATTAGGATTAGGGTTTGGGTTCAATTAGGGTTAGTGTTTAATAAGGTTTAGGGTTAAAACTCAATTAGGATAAGAACTCAATTAAGGTAGGGTTCAATTAGGATGATGGTTAGGATTCATTTAGGGTTAGGTATAGGGTTCAATTAAGGTTACTTTTAAGGTTAGGGTTAGGGTACAACTAGGGTTAGGATAAGGGTTCAATTAGGTGCAAGGTTAAAGTTATAATTATAACACAATTAGGGTTAGGGTTTAATTAGGGTTAGGGTTTAATTAGGGTTAGGGTTCACTTAGGGTTATGATTAGGGTTCAATTAGTGATAGTTTTACGGTTAGAGTTCTATGATAAAGCTTTAGTTTAAGGTTAGTGTTAGGGTTCAAATAAGGTTAGGGTTATAGTTCATTTATGATAAGGGTTAGTTTTATGGTTGACTATGGTTCAATCAGGGTTAGGGTTCAATAAAAATTAGGGTTAGCTTTAGTGTTTATTCAAGGCTAATCCTAAAATTAGGTTTAGGTTAGGGTTACAATTATGGTTCAATTAAGGTTATGATTACAGTTAAAAGTTGGGGGTAGAGTTCAATTAGGGTTATTGTTTACTTAGTGTTAGGGTTTAGTTTGGATTAGGGGTAAGGATAGGGTTCTAGAATAAATATTAGGGTTAGGGTTAGCATTGGCATTCAAATAAGTTTAGTGCCAAGGTTAGGGTTAGGGTTCAATTAGGGTTGAGGTTTAATTAAGGGTTTGTGTTAACTTTAGGGTTCAATAAAGGTTAGAATTTAATTAGGGTTCATACTTAGAATTAGTGTTCACATAGTCTTGGTGTTCAATTTTAGTTAGGATTCTAGGATAAAGCTTGGGGTTAGGGTTAGCACTAGGGTTCAAATAGGGTTAGGGTCAAGATTAGGGTAAGGTTTTAATTAGGGTTAGGATTACGATTACATTTTTATTAGGATAATGGTTAGTATAAGAATTATGGTTCAATTCTATCTAAACTTGATACTAAATCTAGTCCTAGCCTTAACCCTAAGCTTATCCCCAACCCAAAATTTAGTTCTAACCTAAATTCGTTCTCTAAGCCTAAACCTTAACCCTAAACCTAACCCTAATGATAACCCTAAATGTAAACCTAATTATGTCCAATTATAACCCAAACCTTAATCCTAACCCAAACCATATGCATAACCATAACACTAACCCTAATTCTATCTCTAACCCTAACCCTAAAATTAATCCTATAACCATAACCCTAACCTTATCCCCAACCCTAACTCTAATTGCATTCCTAATCCTTACCCTAACACTAAAGCTACCTCTAACCCTAACCTTAATGTTAACCCTAACCCTAACCCAAACTCTAACATTAACACTAAATGCTAATTCATATATGTTATCCTAATCCTAATGTAATCCTAACCCCAACCCAAATCTTAATCGTAATCCAACACAAACCTTGAACCTAACCCTAATTCTAACCTTAACGCTAACTATTACCCTAACTCTAATCCATACACAAACTCTAATTTTAAGCCTAATTACATATCTAACCCTAACCCTAACCATATCCCCAACCCTAACTCTGATTCTAACCCTACCCCTAACCCAAACCACAATTTTATCTCTAACTTTATCCCTAACACTAATACTAACCCTAACCTTAACCCTAACCCTAACCATGATTTTACCTCTAACTTTAACCCTAATCCTAACATTAACCCTAAACCTTATCCTAACCCTAACTCTATCCCCAACCCTAACTATAATTCTAAATTTAATTGTAACCCTAACCCTAATTCTAACTCTAGCCCTAATCTTAACCCTAAATCTACCCCTACCCTAACCCTAATTCTATCTCTAACTCTTATTCTAATCCTCACTCTCACCCTAATCCTAATACTAACCTTAATCCTACCCTTAACTCTAATTCTATCTCTTACCCTAACCTTAACCCTAATCCTAACCCTAATGTTATATTTATCACTAACCCTAACTCTAATTGTAACCCTGGCCCTAACCTTAACCTTAACCCCATACCCAACCCTCACTCTCATTCTAACCCTAGCTAATTCTCTCTAAGCATTACCCTAACCCTAATCCTAAACCTAACCATAACCCTAACCTTAACTCTTATCTTAACCCTAGCCTTAATTGTAATTGTCACCCTAATTATAGTGCTAACCCTATCCCCAAAACACCTCTCTAATTATAATTATAACTATATTTTTATCTATAATCGTAACTATAACCATAATCCTAAACTTAACCATAACCCTAACCTTAACCCTAGTCCTAACCCTAAACCTAGTCCTAACCCTAAACCTAAGACTAACACTAACCCTAATTCTAAACCTAATCATAACCCTAAACCTAATTCTATCCCTAACCCTAATCTTAATTTTACATCTAAGTATGATATGAACCCTAATCCTAAACCTTACCCTAACATTGCCCCTAGCCCTATTTCTATCTCTAACCCTAGTCTTAATCCTAACCGTACCCCTATCTCTAATCCTATCCTTAACAATAATCCTAACCCTAATCCTAATTCTATCTCTAACCCTAATCTTAATCCTAACCATACCCCTATCTCTAATCCTAACCTTAACAATAATCCTAACCCTAATCCTAATTCTATTTATAACCCTAACCCTAATCATTAAAGGTGTCACCAAGTGCAAGGTGCAATCAAAGTTAGAATAGAGCACCTTGAAAACTGTATCAACTGTAAAATTCAATCAAACACAAAAAAGAACTTAGATGAAGATTAGCTTCCCAAGATCTATTTAAAACAAAAGCCTTCCCTAACTTTCTCAAACCTCCCAAACACAATAGTGCAACTCAAAAATTACACGATGTGTCGAAACATAACTCATCCAAAACCTAAAAACTAAGATTTTTCAAATATTAAAAACATAATAAGTTGTCTTAGACACCAAAGAAGAAAATGAGGAACTGTAAAGACCTAATGTAAAAATAATCACACAACTTCCATTCAACAAATAATTATGACCAAAAAGTGAAAAAACAAATGTTTTAAAAATTATAGAACATGCAAATATACATGAGAGCTCAAAAGCAAGAATGCACAATTAAAAGCTCACAATACAAAAACAAAAAAAAAAAACTCACAATAGATGATACACATGTAAGATGACTGAGCACTTATAAGTTAAGAGAGAAGAAAAACACAACTAATAGGAATAACTTCAACTTCCAGAAGTAGGCGAAGAGTTCCATGGAAAATGCAATCTATCTTTACAATGAACCACTTTTGACAATCTACACATAAAAAGTCTCATAAATAGCTGATATACATAAAAATTTATAGCTTTGTCGGCCAAGCATAAAATGCCTCAACCAAAAACTAGTAACATCAACTACAAATGCTATTAAATTGCCAATAAACATAAATATTTTTATTTTTATTGGCCAAGCACCGTACAAAATGTCTTTCCTAAAAACTAGTAAGGATAAATAGTTATAGCCCAATTAGCCAAGCACAAATTGAAATGCCTCTATCAAAATCTAGTAACACTACCTAAAGTCATTTATTAAATCGCTAGCTAAGTACTGCACAAAATTCCTCTACCCAAAAACATAGATTCAGTTACTTCCTGAGAACAATAAATATTTGTCTATCGATCATTCAATAACATTTTTAAAAAAATCGTTAGAAACTTATTATCTCCAATTAAGATAAATAATAATATGACAAAAGTATAGTCAATCTTGTGTATGTCTATCTTGTGTCTATCTTGCACTGCTGTTAATTTCATTTTTTTTTAAATCGTTAGAAACTTATTATCTCCAATTAAGATAAATAATAATATGACAAAAGTATAGTCAATCTTGTGTATGTCTATCTTGTGTCTATCTTGCACTGCTGTTAATTTCTATCTTGTGTCCATATTCTAGTTGCTTATGTTGCTGGTCAGTCTATTCTTGCAATTTTTTAACTGCAAACTCTTATGAAATGTGCATTCTTTTTCAATAAAAATAAATAAGTATCTAATAGCGCTGCACATAGAGCACTAAGGCTTCATTATATGAATCAATTTTTCCCCCATTCTCAATTGAGACTCCGGCAACTAAATTAGATTTGTATACTCGCATGAACATATATACAAACTTACTTGTTCCGTAGTTTTTTCAGATAACTCCATCATTGAAAGAATATGGCAGTGCAAGACGAAAACCATAGGGAAGTATATTTCTGCATGAGCTATTTTGGTCATAGTATAGTTAAATATGAATTAAGTCCATAATTCAGAAACAGCCATCGACAGCTAAATATTTTAGCAATCAAAACTAATATGGTTGAAACTTATTTGCTTATATCTCGCGTCCAATATTTATATTTTATTCTGTACATATTAAAAGAAATTTAAGAGAACTAAAACAATAATGTGAAAACTGGAGATTGAAATATAAATGATAAACGCATAGAAAATTAACAATTAGATGATACGTTTATAATATATTAGAAAAAAAATTAAGTACAAAATTTGCAGAACACTAGATTCTGCTTATTATGGAATGATAAAAAATTAAAAAATAGATGCCATGAGTCACTACTACAGAATCTGCCAACTTGCAGAATAAAGCATAGATACTGTGAAATTAACCATATCCATAAATTACTTTGCACCTTGAGATGTCATCTAGTTCATTATCCGTATAGCCTTGGAAATGCCAGGCTATACAAAATTGAAACCATGATTATTGATGATATAAAGTTGAACCACCCTCTTACTCCAGACTCTAAGATTCTCCAGTCCAGACTTATTGGGTATAAACATCTTTCAAAGAAGAACTCTGCCTAGTTTCTGGCTACATATGATATGGTCTATTTGCCATACAGAGGTGATTTTTGTTCCTGGCAAGTATCTTTACATTTGAGGCCTTGTCTGCACCACATAGAGTTCACCGTTCTTAATTACACCTTCCACATCTTGGGGAGATTTATAGAGTTGTTCAATTTCAAATCCAGCTAGTGCAATCTTTGAGAGTACGGATTGTCTGAAGTTGTGATCAGTTATTAATAAGTCTGAAGAATAGTCAATCGCTCTTTTCTCCTCTTCATCCATAGGCACACTGCCATAGCAAAGAGCACTTCAACATCAAAATATAATACCAGTTATTTCAAATTTTGTGTATACAATCTCCAGTTTGACATTTATTACTTGCCAAAAAGGACCTGGTAAAAGAGTACCATTGTCTTCATATCCAAAAATAAAAATTTCTAGGAAAGAGGGATCAGTATCTACATTTCAGAACACATAACCCCATATGGCATTCATACTGATTGTTTTTCCAACCATTAACCAAAAATATATGATCTACGAGTATGATGCATTAAAAACTGTATGTATTCTTCCCTGCAATCTCAGAAATATGTTATTATGATAGTCTAAACGTGATTTAAGTATTCTTCTCTGCAATGCTAGATTTTACAATTTTGATCAGATTATGTAATACAGACCACTCATATACTCCAACTAATACCAGAATGTATAGCCTGAAAAATACATTCTATGAGCAAAATCAGAATAAATAATGTTGAAACACGAGAAGAGAATGCCATATAATTATACACTAGGAATGAATAATGTATACATCCATACCTGTCATAAAGACCAGCACCAGCATAACCTTCCAGATCTTCACCATTTGAATCAGATCTGAAGATTATTGACCGTTTGATGAAGAGACCTATTGGTTTGCTAGGGTATCCCAATATCTGAAAAGGAATTCAAAGAGAAAAAGGGTATATGTAAATAGAACTTAAACAAAACTGAAGATTAAGGACTATCTGTACTCGTATGTTCAGAGTTTCACCTTTGGAGAACTCAAGTCTGACTTTTTTGTAACAAAACTCATAGCTCTACCAGGGTATGCACCAACAAGTGTTTCTCCCAGACCTTTTACAACCTGAAAGATAATATCCATTGTAAGAAGAATGAAAATCTTGAAACTCGTATAAAACAATTTAGACAGGACTCTTTCAAATGAGAGAATGTACCTCAGCATAAATCTCTGACGAATCTTCTGTCGATGGGTTCACCGTATGAATGACAAATGCATAGTCTGCGTTGACTACTTCTTGAACCAAAACAGCCATGCACAAGTCATTATGATCTATTTTTGCCTTTCGAGTACTAAAATAGGCTCTTTCATTCCACTTTGAAGCCCAGACCTGAAGTAACAAAACAGAGAATATACCATTCAAAAACAAGGCTAGCACAATTCCTCTTGCCTATGTTTAAAGGATGTCATTGGCAGATTATATGTTTTCAATTTAAAAAGGATAATGTGGATTAAGGAGATAAATATTTAAGTTGGTACTTATAAACAATAAACATACTTTCCAAGCAATGACCATTCATCCAAACCTAGAATTTTTTATACGAATGGCCACTGAGATCACCAGCCTTTTGATCGACTGCGTCATAATGTTATCAGTTAAAGGAAACGGGATAGTGCACAAGAAATGACTAGGCATAATACTAAGAATATTGCTTGTGAATTCAAACGACAGATCATAATTTCCATTATTAAACATGGTATCTTAGAGGATACCATGTGGAATGTCAACCAACCTTCCAAAATAAGCTAGCAGATGTCAAATACAATTTAGTCATTAGGCTACCAGATCTTTGCATAATTATAAATATACTAACATAAGTTTCTGAATATTTTACAGAAGACAATGATTTTCAACAGTATGGATTATCATATCAGTCAGATAAGAACACTTAATGGATAGCAACAAAGATTCAAACTCCGACAAAGAAAGGTATAACATTTTCCTGTAATATTTTTTTTAAAAAGGAAGATCAGCTTATGTCACTTCCTTTTCTCTCCCTGTGAAGTGTAATAGGTTTCTCCGTACTCCTCTCCCTGTTTCAATTCACAATTGCCATCACGAAGCCATTAATCACTTCTCTTCTTCAAACTGCTATATGCCATTACGTGTTCATAATGACTTGTGCATGGCAGTAATAGTAAGGGTGAAATTAACTGTTACAAGTTCAACGTAATGATTTGTATCCGCTGATTCAAAAGGTATATGCTGTAAATAAGCAGAGATAATTGAATATCTTCTTTTCCTTTGTCTGTTTTCATCATGCTCTGTTTTTCACTACAAACCAGTTACTGTGATTTTTTACCATTTGTATTATACAAAGCCACTCATCATATTGGTCAACTATTGATCAGAGAGTAAGAGTTCAAGAAAAGATCCTAGAGAATAATCAGGTTCAAAGCTGCTAAAGAAACTGTATCAATTTGGTATTTGAGCATCTAGAGGACTCACCCATTGGGAAGCAGCTCAAAGAGGAGTTACTGTAAATTGGAGCAGGAGAGATGGGAGGAATTGTAAAGAGTGTAGAACTCTTAGTGAAGATTTGATGAGAAGATTGTGAACCATAACGATCAGATTGCAACATAAAGAATCTAAGAATGAACCAGACAAGCAAGGGCACCAGTACTAGCAGTACATATGTAAGAGCAGTCAATTAAAGTAGAGTCCAAGTAAGGATCAAGGGGAAAAGCAGATATATCACCTCATGCAAGGGTGTTCAACCCCAAATCATTTATAGATTAGATTTAAGAGTTATATAAATACTTTGTGATGGAGGAGGGTGTTGAAGAATTTGAGCCCGGTAGGGTGATAGTTGCAATTTTGCAATTGCCTAAATTGAAGTTTCATGGACTTCTATGGTTGGATACTTTCAAACCAAAATAAGGCAAGATAAAGAGAAAATCAGGTTTTGGTCTAAGATATTGAAATATCAAAAAACCAGGTATCTGCCATCTGGTTATCAACAAAATTTATAGCATTCCAGAATCTGAAACCAAAGGAGCACTTGATACAAGCCTACCGGAGTGTTCTAGGAGGTTGCAAATTATAACTTGTACACAAGAAAAGGAGCAATCAGCATCAAATATGTCAATGGCTTCCACTACTAGACCCAAGATGAATTCAAAATGGTCAAGTTGCACTCAATAAATGAGGCCTTTCAATGTGCCTTAAAGGTGGGGGAAAGATTAAATGGAAAAGGTAAAATGGTGAGCACAAAGAGAGTGGTTCTTTGAATCAAGGAAAGGGAAGTTCGTCTAAACCTACAAAAGGAAAGTAGCTAGAGGAAGGCCAAGATATGAGTCCTAACTTTAGAGTAAAGTGGGGAACAACCAATCATTTGATTCCATAAGACTTTGAGATGCTTTATAAGGTTAGTATCCCTGTGACCATCCTACTCTTCACATGACGATTGTTAAGCAATGCTTCTTTAAGTATCCCAACACCTTCATAGTTTGTAGTGTTGCGATCCCTGCTAATACATACACACAGATTTTGAGGCTCAAATCATCAATTAGAACATTTATCAAATTATTTTTCAATGGGACCTCCTTCTGAGGTGCCCAACATGCCAAATGTAGAAGGTGCCTCAACATCTAATATATAAAGTTTACATTTCATGCATTTATGACCTGGTGCATATTTTTCATCACAATTGTAGAACCACCTTTTTGCTCTACAAGCTGCCATCTCCTTATGAGTTAGGTGCTTGATTGGTGGTGATCAGGTGCTTTGATTTGGTGTTTGTTGGAATAGTTGTGGAGTTCTGACTTGTAGTGGTTTATATGCGCAGCTTAGTGTGGTGTCATGTCCTCTACTAATTTAGCCAATCCAATAGCTTCCATCAAAGGTGATGGATTTCAACATTTTGACTTCAAAACAAATGTCTAAGACGTTGAAATATCAGGATCAAAGCAGATGTATCACATTATGCAAAGGGTGTTCAACCCCAAATCATTTATAGATTAAATTCAAGAGTTATATAAATAATTTGTGATGGAGGATGTTGAAGAATTTGAACCTAGTAAGGTGGTAGTTGCAATTTCGCAATTGCCTAAATTGAAGTTTCATGGACTTCTATGGTTGGATACTTAAAAACCCAAACGAGGCAAGATAAAGAGAAAATTAGGTTTTGGTCTATAAGATGTTGAAATATCAATAAGCAAGGTCTCTTCCATCTGGTTATCAACAAAATTTATAGCAAGCCTACTAGAGTGTTCTAGGAGGTTGCAAATTAAAACAACCACACAAGGAAAGAAGCAAGCAGCATCAAATATGTGAACGGATTCCACTAGTAGAGCCAAGATGAATTCACAATGATCAAGTTGCACTCAGTAAATGAGGCTTTTCAATGTGCCTTCAAGGTGGGGAAAAGATTAAATGGAAAAGGTAAAATGGTGAGCACAAAGAGAGTGGTTCTTTGAAACAAGGAACGGGAAGTTATCTAAACCTACAAAAGGAAAGGAGCTAGAGGAAGGCCAAGACATGAGTCCTAACTTTTTTAGAATAAAGTGGGGAACAACCAATCATTTGGTTACCATAAGACTTTAAAATGCTTTATAAGGTTAGTATCCCTATGACTATCCTATTCTTCACAGCCTCAACATTGCAAATAGATTAATGGTTAAGTGATGAGGATGGTTAAGCAATGCTTCTTTCAGTATCCCAACACCTTCATAATTTGGAGTATTGTGATCCCTGCTAATGCATGCACAGAAATTTTGAGCCTCAAATCATAAATTAGAGCACTCTATTAAATTATTTTTCAATGGACTTTCTTCTGAGGTGCCCCACTTGTCATCAACATCAAATTTAGAGGAGTCTAGTTGAGGTGTACATTGTGTCCCTCCATGACGTGATCTACTGAAAGAGTGTCATCTTGTGTTAGACCTTTGTCCCATAGATGATTCTCCACTCTATGGAATTGTTGGCTCATGGTATTATATTTGGCATTAAGTCTAGTTTGCCCAACTTGGACAATTGTTAGAGAATAGCTAAGTTACCGGTTCGGGTTCGGGCACCGGTTCGGGTTCGAAGAACCCAGTACGCCGGTACGGCAAAATTTTGAAAAGGGGTTTTCGTTTGGGTTCGTTAGTACAAAAACATGTAAATTATATATATATGCAGCCTATAAGCATGAATTAAGATTAGCATGTCACATAGCATCATATAAACAACAAAACCAACATAAACTTGTAATCATAGCATCATGATCATACCATAACAGCATCATATACATCAAGTTTAATATCAAAATGATAAAATATTCAAGTATCATTGTTTCAACTTTCAAGAATTTAAAGTTTGATCATCAAATGGATTCTCTAATGGGGGTTTGGGGCAACGCCCCCAACAGGGCCAAGGGGCAGCGCCCCTTGTGGGGGTCTGGGGGCAGCGCCCCCAGCGGGGTCAAGGGGCAGAGCCCCTTGCGGGGTCGAGGAGTAGCGCCCCTCGCAAGGTCCTGGGGCAGCGCCCAGGGCGCGCTCCCTGTCGCGGTACAAGGCGGGGTCGAGGGGCAACACCCCCGCCACCAACATCAAATTACAACCTTCAAACCCACACGGAACTCCATGGCGTGCATCAATTTTCTGCTTTTTTAAGACGTCAGGAACAAGGCCAAAGAAGTCAAAATTCTGTTCAAGGTGCATTCTCCCGTACGGGAATTGTGTTTTCTGACTTGTTCTTTCGTACAGACTTGTGCTTCTCTCTTGGTTGTACGATGCATAGGTGTGTGGAGTAATTTTAATTTTTTATGTGGTGGAATTCAAAAAAAAACAAAAATTTGCAAAAAAAAATCCATTTTTGGGCTGTTAGACCCCTGGGTTCAACTTGGGTCCTCTTGGGTTCGCCCTGGTTCAAACCAGGCCTGTGAACCACGAACCTTGTCCGAACCACAAGCGAACCGGACCGGACCTGAACCCCGAACCAGGACCATACCGGACCAATACCAGGGGTCTAGGGGGCTAAACCCGGTAACTCAGGAGAATAGAAAACTATATTGACTATTTTGTTGACTTCCTCATCCAACTTTTCCAAGCAAAGGTTTATAGAGTCATCTGGATTTTTTATTTCTATGGGCGCCACCCATACTGATCCCTTAAGGGGTCTATCAAAGGGATTAGTAGGTAGATAAACCAAAATGATCACAATGACAAAAGAATCAAATTGGGTCAGGTGGCAAATAGGTAGGAAAATCAGCTGAAACTTAGTACAATATAGACCTAACAGGATCTACTTTATGATAAGATTCATAACAACCAAGTTTTTCACAATTTGTGAGATATTTGTTGTTAAGTTTTAGACTTTAGATTGTATAGGAGTAGAACGCCTATGGCTCAACTGTCATAGTACTTCAATTTTGAATATTGTGATTCACTAACCCACTGTCTCATTATACTAATATACTCATTACTGCACCAATGTGCTCAAACCTATGTGAAGTTGTTCAAATCAGCAACTATTGACCACATATACCTAGATCTATTCACAGCTAGAGTTTATGCAAAGAATTTCTAGGCTAGAGCATCTCTAGTCTATAGACTCTTTGATATAGTTATCTTGTTTGTTAGTGGTGAACTAACCCAATATTTCAAATCTCTAACTACAAAGCTTTCCATCATATCTTGTTTGTATAGAGAATGTAGTCATCAGTGACCATTTTCAATGGATTGAGTTGGAAGAATAGACAAACAACAAACAATAATATCTAAATGTGCATCGGACTTCGAAAATGTTTCAACAAGCTGATCACTGAACCTAGACGATGCTTTAGGCACTTTTGAATCATTCACATTAGAATATATCTTGTTCCATTCTCCCAGATGCAAGGGATATGCCTTCTCCCAACTCACCGAACTATTAGTCCATAGTATTATCAATTCCATGGTTTGAGAAAGAGCCATTGCGAAAGGCTGTAAAGATGTAATGAAAGATGCAAAGTGCTTCAGCAATAGAATGTGAAGTACCAAACTAGACAATAACAACAAGGGATTTATCAAAGTGAACACTACTGGAACAAATGCTAGAGGGCCATACAATAGAAAAGGAGTAGAAATGATGAGACCATACGTCTATAGTAGATTGAAAAGATAGGCTGAAGGTTAAAGGGTTGTATGGAAAAGTGGAGAAGAGTCTACCACAAAGAAGTTTCTAAAGAATCCATACACCATAAGCTGCTACCAATGGTTGTATGGTCCAAGATTAAATTTTTGTAGCTATCATACGATGAAGCGAATATGTTTTGTGTGTTATACAATTATTCCAACCAAGGCTGAGTGTATGGTGGAAGAGGAAGGTCATTTAGTGCAGTCCACATCAACCGGTCGTACAAAGGGGAGAAATATGGAAAATATTATTATCATGCACTCAAACTTGTCTTTTCCTTGATTGTTGAATGATCAACTTATGAAGTCTAGTGAGTAAATTACATCATCACAATAATTTTTATATGCTTCTCCCTTGAATGTCATATAGTGGTCTTTTTCAACCTATCATATGGTGAGAAAAATGGTTAACTTTATTAAAATTTTAATTTTTCTCTTATCACTCATTTTAAAGAGGTTTTTATTTCTATTGTTTTCTTTTGTTTTTCTTTTGTGGGGCCCACCTATTATTTTCTTCTTAAATCAAGTTACTTTTCTTTCTGACCTATAGTACAATATCTTTCCCTTTTTCATCATTTGCCTATGAAGTTTGCTCCAATTGTCTTTGTACTTTGATGTCATGCCAAATATACAACACTAGGGTCCTTTGTAAGATTCATCAACACAAGTACTCATAGGCTCTGGATCGAATATTTTTTTAATATTATAACTCTAAAATGTATCTTCATTAATATCAGGAACTTTAGTTGAATCTAGAGAAGCTAATAAAACATCAAAGTCAAACATATTTAAAGCTTCCAACCTTCAAGAATAAATTGTTAACTACGAACCATGTACTTTGTTGACACACAAGAATTGTTCAACTTTTCAGAATTACTCTCCTAGGTTTCCTCAACATTACATGGTTGCTTTGTATCATCGCATAATCCTTGTTTATCTTCACCAATCTCTATAGTTTCAATAAAATTGCACTTCAACAAAAATACTTCATAATCCTCAATTTACCAATGGAAAAAGCCTTGACAGGAATTTGTTTCAATTTTTCAACACAATTGAATCATATGCTTTTCTTCTATAATGAGATGACAAAAAAGTTCACTAAAATGCTTCAATCCTGATATTTACCTTTTTCTCCATGAGGATTCCAAGAACTTGAATTCCTTGTTGATCCACTCTACCAAATGGAAAGATGTTAACCAATAGTTGATTTACCCAAACTTCACCAAGCACCAAGCACCTTTTCAAATTATAGGGACCAATTGCCACTTGGCAAATATCACAAAATAGCTTTTTAGGACATTTAGATTTGGCATGGCCTATTTTATAATCAGTACATCAAAGTTCCTTACCTTCTTGTGTCCTTTATTTCTTTCATCATTCTTTGCACAACTCTTTGAAGAGCTTGTAGCAATCCAATTCATTGTAACTTGAATCGAAATCCTCCTTTCTTTTCTTCAAATGGCTAGATGTCTTACTTTCACTCTTGATGTACATGGTCCTATTGTATGCCTCACATGATGAGCGAGGAACTATCTTCATTTTCTTCCAAAGTGAAGGCATCAACCCTAAATAACCATCATTTCTTTAGCCCATTAGTTTGTTCCCTTTCCAATCAGCTAATTAACACTTTCAGCCTTGTGTTAAAGGTTCAAATGTTCTTATGCTTTGTCATGTCCCCTTCTCAAGTGTAAGTCTAATGAAGACCCCTAGCCTATCATTTCATTTTCACATAGGCTTTTTGTAATGTTCCCTTCTTTATTTTTGAAATATATGGATTCTTTTTGTATTTTTTGAATGTTTACAAATTGAAATAACAAGAAATACAAAAAGCTACAGTAACAATAACGATTTAGCCCTCCTCGATCGAACTATTCAAATTTATTAATCTGAATTGCTACCAAAAGCTAGAAACAAACTGGAAATTGAATAATTAATGCAATATTCATATAATAGTATTTAATTGGACTGCACAATATTAAGATCTTTATTCTTATTCAACAATTCTAAGAGTACAATGGCATGCCTCCACAATTAACCAAAGATCAACTTGTAGGCTATGATGACAGTTGTTATAGGGTGTGGCTCACAAAATGAATTAGGGTTAATACACTTAAAATCTCTACAGAAACTGGGGTAGCAAATTTGTATGAGATCCTAGATTTAGTGATGCCTTCTACTATCTTTTACAGTCATAAATAAGTGTTGTGCACCACTAGCAGCAACTGGTGCACTTTGATTTCTCCTCCAAAATGTGCTCAAGTCTGCAGCGACCCTCCTCCAAAGCTAAGCAGTGAATTCTAAGATGGCAACTAGAGTGTAATATCCCTTATATTTTGAGTATTTACATTCTTTTTGAAGAGGATCTAAACTATATATTTATTTGTTCATGTATATTACTATTAACCAATATTCACAATAATTATTAAATAAATATTGATTTGCATTTATAATCACAATCAATAACTATTATTAACTGATATTTCCAATAATTATTAATAGCCACAATAAATATTAACTTACATTAATAATTTCAATAATAATTACTGTTAAGTAATATTTACAATAACTATTAAATGTACCGATCACTATTGCTAACCGGTGCTTGTCTTGATCACCAATTTAATTAGTGCAAAGGTTGTGATCCATGAAGACTCTATCTAAACATCTCTTGGGGAAAAGCATACCCGCTGAGACCCTTTAAATGCAGTCGGTCTCCCCCCAACCAAGGTAAGGTAGGAAGACACATTAACATAGTAATACTATTAATGTAATATAACTTGAAGGTGTCAAAATAACATAATGATGTTAGTAAAATCTGAAGCTAATGCGTTTAATAAAATCTGATACAGTATTGCTAATATAGAATGATATTGTCAATGTAATACTATACTTATAATGTAATGTAATATAATGTAGGTAACATAAAATAATACTGTTAATATAATACAATATAATGGTATTAGTAACACTGTTAATATCAACCGGATAAATGGGTTCAGCAATAACCAACTACTGTCATAATGAAAATATGCGTTGACTCTTCATTACTTATAAGGTATAATAAATATATATACAATGGTGAAGGAGGGTGTGAGAGCATTGCAAGAGGGGTACAGCGTATGAGCATTCTTCTAGATGTGCCACCTCAAAGTGGGACACAGTGAACACATAGAGGCCAAAAGAGTACAATGGGTACGGTCTTTGGGTATAGGAGATATGGTTTCTGGTGCACTCTCTGCAATCTTTTCCCTCTCCTCCACCACTACTCATTAATGCAAGAGGATCAATCATAAAGGAACTAGGATGATGACAAGATGAGGGGGAACGGTTATAGGACACCTCACTAGGTACACCACCTCACTAGGTACACCTCATATGGATGGCATGGGCCACATGAGGCCAAGAGGGATGGTATATCCGCTCTTGGGCCTAGGGTAGAGGATCTCTAGGGCACCCTATCAAGTCACCTTATTCTAGCTTCCCTATGATTGAATTTTCCCAATAAATTAGAGATATCTTATGATTAAGTTTCTGTTCCTATCCCTAGTAGGAAAGTTACTTGGACTTGTAATTTTAGGGCAAAAACTAGGGCATTTACAAAATGGGACATTACATAGAGCTAGTGCGGCTAAAAGATCAATTCCAAGGTCTCGCCTCTAACCATTGTACTCACTAGCATAAACAAGTCCACAAAACCTTCTTCTGCATTTTGCTAATTTCCTACTACTACAGCTTCATTCTGTAAAAATGTAGGCATTAGAGGCCTAGATGATGCTCCACTAGCTGCCCTGGAATTGTTATGGCTGGTATGTTCATGTTACTAGCTTCCCATTATTCATTGTGCTACCTTCATTCGGATTCCCTTCTATCACCCATGTTTCTTGGAGCTCCGTCACCAAATAAATCTGCAATAGGAACTTCTTCCTCAATCTTAGCTTGCTCTAGAGGATCATTTGTCCTTCTTCTAAAATAGTATCTGTGTGAACCCTCTAGCTGCATAAGAAATTTCTATTTGCAAAAAGATCCCACTGGCTGGCAAGGTACACTACCATGATACCCATGTACTAACCCTTAACCAAATAGTTTTTATCAAACTTGAAATTTTCACACTTTTAACACAGGCATTTTGTCAAACAATCGGCGTGTGTGCATATTTTAATAGGGCTTTGGTAAAACATTAAAATTTCTTAGATTTCTTGAATAATTTATACATCAAATATCATTTTAAATACATATATGAAATGGTGATATAAGATGTTATGCCCAGAATTACAATATTAAATTGATAGCACAAACTGAATAATAGTTGACCTCAGATTAAGAGTTGCTGATAGACCAATCAGCAATGACATTACTTCCTTATACCTCCTATGGCTTGTACGACACCCCTTAAGGCTTGTACAGTTCCCTTAACACTGGTACATCAGCTTGGAAAATTGTACATCACCTTTTTAAATTTGTACAACAGCTATATCAAGGCTATGACTTTCCTTTTGAGACTGTGGCAGACTTAAGGAAGCCTCTAGGAGGCTGGGCTAGAAATTATTAAGGCTTAAATGCTAAGTTGCCAATTCTGGTTTGAGCTTGGGTTCGGATTCAAGGGTTTGATTCACAAGTTCGGGCAAAAAAATTTTGGGCGGTTGGGTTCATCCATACATAAACATATAAAAATCAGAAATATATACTATTTGCAGCAGTAATTAAGTTTGAAATACACCACCATATTAATAGTCAAATATTAGTCAAACTCAATTGTCATTATATATATTAAACTTTAAAGCTAAAAAATAATAATGTCAAGCGTAAACAATCAGCCATCATTGATCAAATATCATATGGGTCATCAAAAATATCATCACCATCCATATTAGATGTCTATCTTCCTCTAGGTCATTTGACTTTGGTTTACTTGACATGACAATCATTTGTGATTATAAGCTCTATAGACTGTAGTCTCAATAGACTATGAATGACATTTCATAGATAACAACTTGATGACCATCATATCCATGGCTCTTCTTAGAACACTATGATACATAGGATACTCTTCATAGAACACTATGATCTCTCTTTTAATACCAATATCATTTGAAGTTTACTATGACTCTCACGATGGCTTATCTGTACACTGTCTTGTTTGGTGCTGTATCACAAGGTCTTTACGCATATTAAGACTGCTTCTCTTTGAGTTTATAGGAGCTTGAAGTGTGTCAAGAATTAGGATAAGGCTTAAGGTATCCTTAAAGTAATGAACTGGCCCTAAGATTTTAACATGGTTCTAACCCTTGCTCGCTATTATAAACAGATCACTGCCCCCTACACACTTGATAGAATGCTAAATTTGATACTTTTGCAGACACAATTCACTGTCTTTGACAATGATAAACATGTTTCACACATAGTTATAAATTTGATAACATTAGAGATTGAGAATTGAATATGCAAGGGTTTAAGATTTATATTAGACGTTCCATTTTGTTTCTAGCATAGAAACCTGGTGATTATTCCTTGATGCCATGGTTTTGACAATATTTTTACCACTGCAGTAGATGGATATCCTTACAATAAAAAGTCAAAAAAAAGTGAAAAAAAAAGATTAAAAAACATCCAAATTCGCTGGCAAAACACATCTGGAGGTGCAATTTGGCTCGGGTTCGCCTAGGTTGGTCTGGGCCGTTCCCACAGGCTGTGGGCAGGACCTTGGCCGAACCCACAGAGGACCAGACCAGGACCAGAACCCAATTCAAATCGGACCAGGACTCAGGGGGTGCAAGGGAAGGACCCGGTAACATAGCTTAAATGCCTTCTTGTATACATGAGCCCTTTTTCTATGTGCTTTAGGAAGTATACAGTACCCTTTTTGGAATTGCAAAAATTGTACAACTGGATGTATCTCAGTCTAAATTGAAACTATTTGATTTTTTATTCATCTTTTTCTCTGCACACACAGCACCATAATTTTTGTTCTTTTCCCTGCACACATAACATTGAGATTTTTTATCTCTCCCACTTGCACACACAAATTTGTAATTTGCATGCAAATCTTCTACAAATTTGTTGCATGCACATCTTTGTGATTTTGTATAGATAATCGATATGCTCCAAACTTTTATTCTACAAACATTCAGCCCAAACATGAACTCCATCTAAATCCACCTTTGCAATCGGCTAGGGAAGATTTTTCACTTCCAAACCCAATCTTCACCTTAGACTTTTTGTCCTGGGGTAGTAGACATCTACTCAAGTCCAAAACTGGGGTTTCAATTAAATATCAAATGTCAAGAATGAATCAAATGAGTCTCCTCAACCTCCTTTTATAACCTTATGTGGAACTTTCCAAAGATTATAATTTAAAATCACTTTTTAAAATAACAATCCTTTTTGCTTCATATAAGTGACTTGTACTCCAATTAAATAATTAACATAAGCTGTCTTTGAGTTTTGCTTTTAAGACAAATTAACCTTTAATTATTTAATTATTTTCTGTATATCCAACCAAAGTTACGAAAAAATATTAGAATGGATTGAAAATGAAGTCCGATCATGCTAGAATATTCTTAAACACTCAATAAATTGAACCTTATAAAATTTGGTGCTTTCCAAAAATAGAAAACCTCTCCAAGAAGCGTGGAGAGCTCCCTGAGTATTGAAACCACATCCAGAAAGTACCATGAAACTCGCTTTGATTTCCAAAATTCACTGCCACTGTTGGAATTCTAATCCAAAAAAACTAGCACTCCCCGAGAAAGTTGGAGTCTCCAAAGAAACTAGAAAGGACATAAAAAGGGACATTACGATGGGTATGGCAATATAGATTTGGTTTGGTGTATGACTACGGAGAGGTTGAATATCTGCAATCGTATCAGGATTTTAAATTAAGTAACTGTTAATAATATGGTTAATTATGGTAGCTTTACTCCTCAGATGTAAAGTCTTAGAAATAGATTTAGTTTTACAAGTAACCCTGGGATTAGGTATTGTTTCTGTTTTCTGCAGAACAGTGCTGGTTACATATGTCATTGGTGTTATTGCCTTACAGGGAGTCTTTAGACCATGTGGATGTACATGATTAGAAGATTTCACATGGAGAAACTGATTTTGAAACCCTTCAGACCAGGGAGCGAAACTAGTTTGATAATACTGTAAATTTGGTTCCTTTATTTAGTTTTGTGTCCCTTATTATTATAAAAAGAATGAGATGTTATGAATTAATACTCACATGTGGATGTGGGTGTGTACTCCACATTATTATTTTGTTAATTAGTGTGTGTATAGAAATGATATATGGAGAGAATAATACAATATATTTAAGTGATAATCACATTAGAATAGATTTGTAGAAATGAGTAGGTTGCAAGTTAGTGAGTGGTTATAGATGTCCTATATATATGAAGCTCATATTATTGCCATTAGTGTTGAAAATGATTGGTTGACTAATGTGTTTGAGCCTTTGGCTCCATTTCAAGATGGCGAAATTCCCACATTAGGTATCAAAACAGGTTCCTTGCGAGACCTGACTGTTTTTCCTCTATTCAGCTGTCCTTGTTTCGAAGCTGTTCGCACATATGCAGTGCAGACCACATGCAACAGCCATTGTTTACCTGTTCATTATTCTTGCATTTTGTCAATATTTGTGCAATGCAGACCAGTTGCAAATCTGTGACATTTATCATCCATTTCCACTTCTCTTCTCTTTCCATCTCGTTCACTCTATTGCTGTTTTCACTCCATTTTGTTCACATTTTTCATACCCAAAATTTAAAAAATTAAAAATATACATTCAGATTTTCATTTCAGTTGCAGAAATATTAGGTGTTGCAGAAAATGTTTAGAGGAGTACAGGGTTTGAGTTTCTGTTGGTTTGCGCTCAATCATTCTCTAGGATATTCACAAAGGATTGCAGAGTTTGTTTTGTTGCATTGTTTAAAACATTGGCATCTATTAATTGCAGACTTTTATTGTCCTGTATGCATTGGGTTTGTTTTCCAGTCATCTAATATGTATTGGCATTGATAGACTCCAAAACCTTTGGTGAGAGGTCTAGAAGGATGAAATTTGTTGAGCCTAGAAGATAATTTTGCCACCAATTTCTATATATCTAACCAACAAAGAGCAAGTTGGATTCTTATTCATTGAAGTTCGTACTGACTATGTGAAAATTCAAATTGAAGGTATAGCTATATACAGCATGAAGTAATTGCATTTGATACAACATGAAGTTCATGCTAACTATGTCCTGTACAGCAATTACATTTCTATGGCATTCAAGCAATTGAAATAATTGAAAAGTGTAACATGATGGTTGAATGTGTATGAATTATTTCAAGTTTATGCGTTTTTTATAATATTCAAAGTTTGTGAAGGCCACAGGCTTTAGAATTTCAAAGAATCTCCAATATTCAACATAGATATCGGGTAAGGCGCTGGGAGAAATTATGAATTAATAGGTGAGCAGAAAAGGTATGTGATTACCAGTATGTTGAGTATGCAGTAAACCAATCACAATTATTTTGAAATTTGGTGTCTATTCACTGCCAATTGGACACAACATAATCCCTTTTTTCTGCATTTTTCTATATGCTCAAAATGTCTTCAGCCAATCTAATTATGTAAGGTGTTAGCACTCCAGCTGTCCTTGGAGGTAGTTAATTGAAGGCTTCGAAGCCAATCAGTGGAAACTGACATACATGAAGATTTATCAATGACTGAGGGGGGGACAAATATGAAACAGATGAACCTCAGCAGCAATCCAAAACATGGAGAAAACGAACAACCAAGGCCAACCATAGATGCAGCTCCAGAATAAAGTTCCTCACCCCATGTAGGTGTTAGCATGTACTCCATATTAATATTTTTTAATTAGCATGTGTATGTAAATAATGTGGAGAGAATAATACCAAATTACAAATAGTCTAAGTGATTATTCCGTGAGTAGTAATCACATTAGAATAGGTTTGTAGAGATTAGTGGGTGGGTTGTAATATTATTTTTGAACAAAAAATTAATGAATTTGATAGATTCTCACCTTTTTAATTGCCATCCAAGCTTGTTGCCACCTCCTTTCACCTTCATCACCAGGCCATGGCATATCTGCAGTCTTCATTTTGTTTTTCAGCTCATCAACCTGCAAATGTAGAAACAATGTTCTGTTTTTGTAAAGAAGATAATGTACTTGTCCAAATCCCTAATAAAAGAGAATGGAAGCTTAAGAAATGAATAATTCAATCATGTGTCAAGATCATTATGCAAATAACTACAAAACCGTATTGCTGCAATGCTGACATAACACTTATACAAAAGTCTATCTCTATCTGTTCTATGATATCAAAATTGAAGCAACAAATAACTATAGAAAAATATTGTTGCAATGCTGAAACATTACTTGGCCTTGCTCTATGTTCTGTAACATAATCGACATACATCACGACTGTTCAAGGCTCTTGATGAAACCTTATTTGGTCAAGTGTACCATATTGATATTATAAATAGAATTTACAATTTATCTTTTGAGTACAGAAACATTCTAGAAATCATGTCCAGAAATAGGAAAACACTTTAAAACAAACCCACTTATTGTTTTCTAAAGGTGTAACACATACTAGTTGATGAGGTGCTTTCAACTGCAGAACAGTTTCTCGAATGTCATGGAGTTTCTGAAAGTCCCCTTGAGCTACAATTAAGTTGAGAGCTGCTATCTTCTCAGCAACATCCTGCACAGTAATTTCGTAATCCAATAATTTATATAAAAATAGTGGATCAATTACCTCAACTTCTCAAAAAATCGAATAAAAACCTCTCTTAGTAGTATTACTATTTAAGCACACTTTATGCTACACAATATAGAATTTAGGATACCATATAATACACACATACAGACACACATACACATATATTAGTATATCTGTGCATAATATATATTATGTAAATTTCACTTCAAAAAAAAAATTCAAGCTAGCTTTTCAAGTCTCTTCACAAATTGAAAATAGAAGACTTGTCCACAACAAATAGAAACTAACCAAGAATTTATCAGTGAGCTGGTAGAGAAATGCTAGAAATGAAGAGTGGAGTACCTTGTTCATTTCCTCTGATAGAACCTTCTCAAAAACACCAAAAGGAAGTGCAATCGACTCAGGAACTCGTATCCATGATGTTCCGAAAGTGCTCTTCAAATACGCAATATTACGTGATTTAGCCCCCACCTGAAGAAAGAAACACAAAAGTGTGACAATGTGAAATAGGACATTTACACAAGGATAGGATAAAGCAATTGTAGAATATTTGGAATCAGCCTCAAAAAACACCATCAGTAATTAGACAATATTTTTGCTCAGCCTATTCACTGAAAACTGTTCATCCAAGTTATTTTATCACAACTGAATTAGACCAATATAAACTTTTGCATTTGCTAAGAGAAAAATCAGTTTTTATTTCCACTTCAAAGAAATACATACAAGTTCATTGGAAAATTCATCAGCTGAGATTGCGTATGTTCCATTAAAATGTTTTTTTTTTAGTGATATTCCTGGAAACACCTCATCCACGGGTGAATTTCCAGAAGCCACCGACACACTATCATCCTCGATTTCACTGCAGACAAAGCAAATGCAGAGATGACCTCAAAGTCTCAAACCTAAAAACAAAAAAGACAAAAGCTAACATAGATACTCTTGATCACAAGAATTACCAACCAACCATGCCATGGCCTTAAAATGAAAACATATAAGTGATAAGCGTACGTGTAAACTAAGTCAGATGAAGTAGGCTGTATGGACAATGCCTTTCCTTCCTTTGATCGAAGGTCATCAAGAATATTTGGTTCAAAGCATGTTGCGAAGCACACCTGAATGAAATTGAAATTGTAAGATGATGAATACATTTCTACTTAAAAAGAAACTTCAGATGAACATCCATTTCCAAATCTATTATCATGAAAACAGAAAACCTTCTGACCATTTTTTTACAGGGGCTATAATTGTACCCAAAAGGATAATGGTTGTGAAAGATCTATAAACCACCTTGCTATTTCTTGCTCGCACAGAAACATGTGATAAAACATCTGGCATGTCAGGAGTCAAAAGAGCAACTACACCATCTGGAATTTCTTCCTCTCCCTTCACTCTTCTTGCCACTAAGATTGTTTTTTGTTCATAAACCTTATTTTGAACAGTAGCCAATTCATCAACAGTGACAACAAATCCACGCACCTCAACTGGACTGATCACCTGCCAACTGTCCAGACATTTGAAAGTATGTTAAGAATAATTATCTTATTGTGTGCTTTCAATTGCTAGTTTTTAAGCTAGAAAAATATGCAATATACTGATGACCCAGTTAATAACAAACACTGTGCTATTAGGATTTCTTTCTAAAGTAATGTGGTTATTCAGTTTGATAACAATGAAAATATAGCACTCAGTAGTTCTTAAAATATTGTAACTAGATGACACTACCTGCCAAGATGTGCAATATTTCGAAGAATAGGATCAAGACGGTTAAGAAGCAAGGAAAGAGAGGCAGCTGAGCCAGCCCGTATCATTTCCTCAGTGAAGATGTTTATCTGCAAGCACAAGGTAGCTACTTTTTAAACTGAACTTATATGTAATACAAGTACTGTACAATCAAAGCCCGTTTCAAAGAATGTGAAAGACATCACATGTGAAATTGTGTCCTCGCCATGATGTTCAAGAATGAGTCCAAAATGAGCAACAACTAAGCATCTTTAGAACAAAAATTACAACAGAATTTTAGCAGGTATAAATTACATACCGCCCACTGCTCTACTCCAAGCAAGCCTCCGAGATACTCAGCACTTGGTTGCAAGATCTTCTGGTAGTGTTCAGCTTTCTCTGTAAGTGCAAGTCTTGTCCGATCAAGCACAGCCTTTGCATAAAGTGCCCACTGATCTGCTTTAGACTTGCACAAATGGAGTGTATGGTACCAGTCCTTGAAAAATTGTATTTAAATTCTATTAGCTATTGAACAAATAGCTCAGTTTTTCAGATATATCTGAACATGGATTGTTTGCATATAGTATAAAACATTGTGAGATATTTTTGAATATGCATGATAGGCACTATTTATGGAACTAGAGTCAGAATTGCAGGTGATCTATAAAGTTTCATAACTTTACAAGAATATAGACTGATGCATTAAATAGTGACTACTAATCAAAGCAAAGCAAACATGTCTGTAAGGTTTTTAAGGTAATATTTAATGCACTAATTTCTAAATTTAGAAATGGTTTCCTTCTTAAATGATGCATGTACAAGTGCACGTGTGGGCATGCTATTTATGTGCATAACTACATATACACAGATAAATGTACAAATATTTAGACAAAATTAAAGCATCATTGACCGGTGGTTGAAATTCAATCTTCCAAAAAATGCCAAATGTTTATCAGGCAAGAAAGTTAATAAAACAGACCTTTATGCAGTAGATGAGCTCTTCATTGTTATCTGATGATAAACATAAGTTTTCAAGAACAATGGAAATAATATATATTATATCCTGCATCAAGAAGATGAAAATAGTTCATCAGAAATCATAATATATTTGGAATATTGTAATTTGAAAAAGCAAGTTAGCCTCTATTACATATGGACCACAGAAGATACACTAAATATTTCATTCAAAATAAAGATATAAACAGAAACAAGTCATTATCTTAAAAATCATATGTTTGCCATCCTCAATAATAAAAGATACAGATAAGGACAGATACCGATGGTTGGGCATTATTCAGCTCCTCAAATCCCCTTTCAACAGCAGTTCTAACAGTTGAGTCGAGAGCAAGATCTAAAAATATAATATCCTTAAGTCGATCGTGTTTTTTAAGAAGGCTAGGCCGGAGCTCAAACCGTGCTTCCAATAATCCCTAGTACATGCAAGGAAGAGATCACTTTTTTTGAAGATACTTGAATGAACAAACCTTTACCAAGATGGCATATTAAGAATGTGAATTTAAAACACCAAACTATGCAAAGTAGGCAACTCACCTCCAGAAGTGGGCCAACCTTCTTATCTTCCACATGCTCTAGAACATATCTTAGAAGTCCCTATTTGTATATTTCAGTGTTAGAAAATACATCCAAAATTATAAGATTAAGGAACACAGTCTATCAAGTAAACATTGGTCATCACAGACAATGAATTTTAGTATCGGATAGGATTTTTTCATTTTGGCATGTGAAATCAGGATATATTTTAATTAAGGCAATGAAATAAGGATTTAGTTCACCACAACCCTAAGAATTAATTGCACAATATATAAAACCGAATATGTGCCATGAACAAGATTTTCATCATTACTGGAAGTTCTGGTGATAATCCACTAATGGGGCGTATCTGAACTCCACCCATAAAACCTTTACCCTGTAGAACAGTATAAGACCAATTACATATTCAATTATTACAAACTCAGAGAAATTATGGATTACAAGAATAAATTCTAAATGTTCATGTCCATTCTGCAGGCAAAATAAGCTACCTCTGCAGAATAACCCATACAAGTTGCAATGGCAGATTCAAGGTCTGCACCCGAGTGAACTGCCTGCAAAATTTTATATAAAACAATATCATATATGCATGCTTCCACAAAAGCTTCAAGAAATATAAGAGCAGAAATCCCTGAAATTTTCACAAAACTATGCTAAGTGGCTTTTCTGACAGCAGAGTCGGTATTCAGCAAGACCATAAAAAGACTATTTTATCTGAGAAGGCTCAAAAAATTAAAATTCAACAGAGGCTTTTGTTTTCTAACCAAATCTGTTACAGAATTTAGGCCTTGCATTTTGGACCAAGGCTCGTAGAATTGACCTCACAAAAGAAATAAACAGTGCTTCTGCCATTCAACACTATATTTTTCTTCAAAAACTTATATAGATTAAGCATCATAAACTATCTCAATTTACAGTTGAAGATTTCAAATTGAGCTGGAGAGTGAATAAATAACAAAAGACTCTCGTCTATTGACCAAACTGAAATATACAAGGTGAAACCTGAGAAGGCAACTTCAAAAGCATTATGATAAGAAAAATCAGCTCACAAATGAGAAATGTTCAAAAATCATTCAACCTTCCCAATAGAATCTAACACATTTAAGTGTATGACATTGATATTAAAATGATAAAACCCAAAGCATAAGATCTTTTAATGTCATTAATAAACTTCTGGAAATCAAAAATTTGATCAGACGCTGTAAACACATAGTAGTAGACCATGTTGAGAAAACATAGAAGCGGTAGCCTATTTGATACTATGACAGAGGCTGACCACAAAACAGGTCATCTTTCAAATAGATAATATATTTAAAAACTTCTGTCAAACCTTCAATGTTCTCATGTATGCCGTTAAATCACGAATAAGACCTTCCTTCTGATCTCTCCTGAAATGTGGCTCTGAACAAATCTGGCGATCATAACTTGCAAGGCGCTCCTTTGTCACACCATTAGAGTTCAATGTATTCCAATAAAATTTAATATCAAAGTCATTCTTGATATAATCGAGAAGGGCCTGCAAATGGCCAGCATCCAAGTTATCTCAACACAATCCCCTCCTTGCAAATGTATAAGTCCAAAACATAAGTTTCCTTATGCCAACCCACCTGGCAGATGACTACATCATCTGGACTTGTGTTATTGTGTAACTTCTGGTGCCACTCTTCCATCATTCCCCCCTTGCAGTCATTGTTTCGCTGCAAAGTCCAGAAAAACTAGACTCAGTAAATTTTGATTTGTAGGTGACATATTTCTACATATGTACCTTCAAAGAGCAAACTTACCTGTATCACCAAGATTTCATCTCGGATACGTTGTCCAACATCACCTTGACCCCCACGACCAACAGTTGACATAATAAGGCGCACAATTTCCCGATTGTGAGGCTGATCTTCAAAAACTTGTTCCAGTAAATCTGTCAGACGGTCTTGAGCACTACTAATTTCACTGCAACAAAAAGTATAAAGAGTTATCCTAAATGTAATTGAATGGATAAGTTTATTGATAGCATTCAAAAAACAAACCGGTTATCTCCCACAACCTCCTTACTGCTGATTATCCAGATGAGGTCAGATGTTTTTTATTAAACTATAAAATACCCAACTTTCCTAGAACATACCACTTACAACTAAATCCAGAAGCATATTGTAAGAAAGAGACAATAATTTTGTAGATGGGAATGCAAACATGTGCTTTTGAGGTAGGTATTCAATTTTTTTTGTTTGTTTTTCAAACCTTTGCCCTTTCGAGTGGAACATACTCTTGGCATTAGTCACCTTCTTTTGAATTCTAGGCATACAAATAAGATCTTTGTTTTTGGATCTTCATTTATTGAAAATTCCTCGTGTAACATACTAGAAAATGATATGACTCTTGATGGCAGTGTTTCCTACTCAAGTATATTGAAAGTAAAGTAGAAAGGGGGACTATAATATAACCATAAACTAAATGACTTTTCATCAAAGGTCAGTCTAATGTATCTATGACATATCACACCATACACTTTATACCCATCACATAAAAATTGGTACTTTTATAAGGAGAAACGCAGCCAAAGGTTCCAAACATTAAAGGAAGAAGCTTGTGGATCAACCAGTAAACAGTGGTTTTCATTAAGGAAATTAAAAACACTCGCATCCCCAATTTCATTCCTAGTAGCTCCACTATCCCTCAACAGGAGTGAATTTCAGCACCTCCTTTAGCTAGTTCCACTCTCATGGTCTGCTGCCCTATATTTAGAATTACCCACAACCACTACAGCAAAAGTGCAAAAGACCTATCAAGAGACCACTCAACTTCTAAAAGGGAATTTGATGAGTCTAAGGCATGCATTTGGGGTTAACATCCTTTCAGTCCTCTTGATTCTTCCACAGCCTCCAAAGAAACAGATTTTATAAATATTCCAGAATTTCTTATAAATAATGCAGAAAATACATCTGGTCCAAGAAATTTATCTTTGTTAAGGAGAAGACTATTTCTTTTAATTCTTCGTCCTCAATTTTCCCCATGAACTTTTCTTTATCCATATTCGTAACAGTCTTACAGAGATCTTTTAAAAGTAGTTGTTGAGATCAAACTGTTCCTATTAGAGGCTTCTCCTCACTCCGAAGATAACTTTAACATTCCATGTCATGATTAGTAATTTCAAAAGTTTTGGTTACAAGTATACATTTCCAACCTAAATGTATTACAGAGATCTTATATGTTTCCTAATAAGGATCTATTAATGAAATAAGGCAGTGTTGGCATCTCCTACAACATCCATGCCTCTCTGGACCTCTTATCACGAATAATGCAACTCTTTATTGCATTACTGTCAGTTCATTAGTTAACTGTTTCTCTTCATCAACTGTTATATAAATAAACTCTTGTTCTCTGACTTGTTTTTGAAGTTGAACTAAACTTGTTTTTGCTTTGGACTACTTTATGTTCCATTCCTTCATTTCAAGTTTTAAGAGTTCAAGTTTTTCTGCAAATTCATACATGGCATATTCTATGATATTTGGGGTTTCAGACAACATTGGACTACCCTGATGGAGAAATTACTATGAGTGAGCTACATATGATAGAACCTAAAAGGTAATTTACAATCCATCTATACTTCTGATCATAGTTTAAAAGTCAATGACTTGGCAAAACTTGGCAGAGCCAAATTTGACTCCTACTCAGCAACTTGGCAAATTTTCTGAAAATAAGAAAAACACATATATTTGCAACATAATCTTAAAAAACATGCATAATAAATCATAAAACTGATTGTACAGAACTCATAAGATAGCTGATAAGTACTAACTTGCTAAGTAGCTTTACATTTATTCATAATTTTGTAGATCAAAAAAAGGTTCAATACACAATTACACCATTTATCATTTCACTTCTGCAAAAGCCTTACACAGGTTCGCAATCCCGAAAATTTGCAGTCCACATCCTCTCAATCAAACCTATTGAAATAGTTTAATTTATAAATATAAAATTAAAGAGTAGTGTACAAAATAATCTAATTAAAAAATACAAAATTAATATGAAGTTTTTATAATTAAATAAAAATTAATTTAAGAATAAAATGCATGAAGTGGATTATTTCTCATTCATAATTTCATCATGCTTTATAATACCATATTTCAAATTCATAAGTTCACAGTTATTACTTATACGGACTTTTATGTATGTTGCTTCTCCCATTTTGCAGTTTCCTTTGGTTTCTTTAATGACCAAAAAGTTGAATCCAGAATTGCTTGTATGCCCTCCATCTTGTCAGTCTCTTCTATAAGTGCTGCAAAGGGATTTATCGGCACCATTCAATTTGTCATTGCTTTTTTTACCTTTGCTTCCCCTTCATAGGGTTTATTATATCTGTCGTCTTCACAGCTCTTGCTATCTTGTTGCTACAGCTTAGGGGTACGTTGTGATGTTTCTGATGATAAGGTTGAGAGTACTTGCTGTCCCCTTCATGATACTGAACCTACTTTTGGATTCATTGTTTGCAACTCTCTTGTGACAAACAGATCCTGGACATGTGGCCATGCTCATAGCAGATTCAATACCAAACTGGAATATTTCATAATCCAAGGGTGGAACTCACTCTATTACTCCCATTTCTAGAATTAGTCTTTCTAGTTTCTGATAAGGGCCTATATAAGTTCAGATTGACACAGATCCTCATATGGTATGGGACACTAGGATTTCTTGAATTTAGAAGCCATAATGTACTCTCTAATAGTACCTCTAGTCTTTGAAAGAGGACTACCACTACTTTTTACTGGGAATAATCGCAATCTAATAAATACAGGGGCGGAAGTGGGCACTTACTATGTTAAAATCCAGAGACCAGTGTTTCATAAATACAATGAACCATGCCATCCTTGGAACACCTCATATGTTGGAAGATAAGGTTTACATTTTGTAATAAAGTCAACATAGTGACTGAATGTTAGTGTTGAAATGTTTAGTTAGTTTTATGTTAGTTGTTGGGAGTTTGTTTCTCATAAGATAGTTTAGGCAAAGCTGTACAGGAATACAATGCTTTATAAACATTTGCACAAAACATTGTAAGATCTCCAAACGAACATCAATATAATATCTATTTTGGTGTTAGCAATATGGTTTAGTTTTTACACAATTTATCACTGCAAATTTCAACATGGTATCAAAGTAATAAATGAGATTTTATTCCTGTGGTGAGGAAATGTGACTTTGGTAATAATGAATGCCAAACTTTGAAGTCACGTCTGAAGCAAGGTGCAGGCTACAACGCAAACCTGTAAGAAGAGGCGGCAGTCAGAAAAGGAAACATTATTTCTTGACAGAAATTATAAGTAGTGCCAACATACAAAAGATATATCAATATTCCAGAATGCTGGCAGACAAAGGTTTGAATTTGAACATTGCGGAGGAGATTGTACACAAGCCATGGAAATATTCGAACGCCACTCAACACAACTCCATTGGTGATTTGCTGTTGTAGAAGATAGAGCCTGGAAGGGAGCTTTTTACACTTATTTACAGTTTTTGTTGAGAGACCTGTTGTGACATTTTCACACATCGCCCCATTGCAAATGGGGACCCCCTCTTTTCGCTAAATAAACCAAGTCTTTTGCAGTCTGTGTCGTCTCCCGACCCTAAGGAATGAGTTGTAAGGTCTTGTTGGTCTGGATTTTGATCTCTGAAAGTAATGAAATGACTAAGTAGGGAATGGATTCTTAAGGAATATACAGCCTAGACTAGATACAGTCTTAATATTGTCATCAAGTCGAGAATTACAGTTTTGATGTATTGAGAAATGATTGTGCTTATTGCTTTGCCCTTCGAACTTTGCATTTTGCTAACTGTGAACTTGATTGATACTTGTACTTCACAACATTTCCTTGTCGTTTTCAGGTACATTGCAGGGAACAAGACTTTGGATGCTGAGAAGAGGACATCGTTGAGTGGATAATATCATCATCCAAGGAAGAGATTGCAGTGATAGAACAAAAAATTCACGTAGAGGAATGGAATGATGGATATTTGGCTAAGTGTCAAGATAACCCTGAGAACTAATATGTAGAAATGAAAGAGAAACAGCCAAAATTTGATGTAGAAATGAAAGACAAACAGCCAAAATTTGATGTAGAAATTTAAGACAAAAAGCCAAAATTTGGCTAAGTCTGAAAACATTCCTCCCTAGGGGTGAAAATGCGCTCCAGATCAAGGAATTCAGTGTTTGGATGAATGAAGATGATTTATGCCAAGTCTGGAAGCAAGCATTGTCTATTTTTAAGGTTTCTATCCTGCAGACTTAGAAAAGAAGTCAGTAACCTTGAGCATAGTGAAATTTTGGCTAAGTGTTGAAAAGAGAAACCTTCAAAGGACCTACAAGTGAAATTTGGGTTTTTTCTGAGAACTTACTATTTTTAGTAAGTTTCATTGTGGCCCCGATTGGCCTAACTGAGTTTGAACAAACTTACTATTTTTTGTAAGTTTCACTGTGTCTTGATTTGCCTTGATTTTGTGTTTGGAAGAACTTACTATTTTTAGTAAGTCTATTTTTGGAAGGTCTATCCTTGGCAACAAGCAAAGCACTGACTACAGAAAGACCCTGAGCATCCAGTTCTAAATCCAGAAATGTAGAAGAGCAGGTAGGTGATCAAATTCTAACTAAGTCTGGAGATCCTCCTTGAAAGGATTGAACATGAAGATATCTATTCTATTCCCAAGAAGAGGAGGAATTATCCTCCATTCCAAAATTCCTTCTCCAGGCTCCAAATGCACCCAGACAGCCTCCTTGAGCACTAATCTCATGAAGTGGAGGAAATTTCCAAAATTCCAAAAGTTCTTCTCTCCCAGTCAAATGCACCCAGACTCCCTCCTTGGGCGCAAATCCCAAGGCAAGGAGGATTATTCCTTGTGTGAGGAATTCCTCCTCCAAGCCCAAAATGTGCCCATGCATGCATATGGACTTGGAAACTTTGAAAATGGCTAAGTATGGAAGAAATTCCTCCTTCACCTCTGGAATGCACTCAATCTATAAAGGGAGGAAATGATAAAATTGGTTAAGTGTTTGAAGAATTCCTCCATCTCCAATATGCACCCAGCATCATGATGGTAAAAATAGATGAAATTTCACTAAGTTAGGAAAATTCCTTTCCTACGCTCCAAATGTGCCCATCTCCAGGAAGGAAAGAAGTGATAAAATTTTGCTAAATGTTGGCAAAATCCTCCTCCAGGATTGATATGTGCTCAAGGATTTCTCAAAAATGGAAACTCAAAAATTTTACTAAAGCAAGAAAATCCTTCAGGATATCTCATATGCACCCAAGCATTCTCAAAGCATGGAAACTCAGAAATGTGGCTAAGTGTTGGAGAAATTCCTTCTCCAAGCTTCAAGTGCGCCTAGCTTCATGCAGTCATGGAATCAACGAAATTTGGCTGAGTATGAAAAATTTCCTCCTATCCTTCTAGGATGCACTCAAGTACTCAAGACATGGAAAATTGGCTAAGGCTTGAAAATTCCTTCCACCTGTCTCATATGCGCCCAAGGTGGAGAAATGACATGAGGCATGGAATTTAATACTTAAGGTAATGTCTTTGATATGGCATTTGGCAAGTCAAAGGACAAAAAGGGCACATCAAAGATTCATCTCTCTAGTTCTAAGGCATCATTCCAAGGAAGTTCAAAAAGCATAAAGGAATTCCAATTCCAAAGAATGCCAGTTCAAAGACCTCAAGATTCAAGCAAGTACAAATGAGGAGAATTTACAACTATCTCGAATTTCCTTCGGAAATCCAGGATCCCAATCAAGAAAGAACAAGGAGAAAGAATTCCAGTTCCAAAAGTCGAGGAGGGCATTCAAACTCCCAACATCCAATTCAGGCATTCAAGGTTCAAGGCTTCAAAGATCAAAGTTCAACTGCAAATGTAGAAGGAAGGATTTCCTCCGAAAATCCAAAATCAAAAGTCAGAAGGAAAAGACTCAAGGAATGACAATCGTCGACAAGGAAAGATATTCCATGAAGGTGAATTCCCAAACCCAAGTACGTGGAAAGGAGAAAATGATCAAAGAAGGATAATTTCAGAAGAATTGATCAAAGTTAGAACCTTGGTCCAGATGATGCAATTTGGGAATATAATCCATCACAATTAGTCAAAATGGAATATTCCTCGTGATGAGTCACGGCGTCCACATGGCGCCCAGCATGTTGAGGTGGCGCCCCGTCACCTTCTCCGGCTAATCAAATGTCTCCAAACCGTCATGACCCGATTCATTGTATTTGCCGCCAAAGATAGGGATAATGGTCGTCCTATTTTGGGCTAAAATCTATTAAATGCTTGATGGAGTGATGGCTCATTTAATGCATGATGGATGCCTTACTTGGATGATGGGCTATTTAATACAAAGTGGGTATGATGCCTAATTACCATGCCCACTACTTGGCGCCACCTAGGATATTTTGGGCTAAACTCTAATTAGGGTTTTGCATTGTGTAATCTTGGCCCTTGATTTCAAATCAATCTTGGTCGTTCATTTGTGGGAGGATATCTATAAAAGGCCCTGCCTTCTCATTTGTAATTCATTAGATAGTTAACTCATAAGTTCAAGTAGAGAGCTCTTGCTCCTTAGAGTAGAAATAGAGTAGGAGAAGGAGAAGACATTGTTGTAAGACTTGGAGAAATAAAATTTGATTTCATTGAAGATATTGTGGATTCATGTTTATTTCAACTCGTTACATGGTGTTCTTCCAATTTCTCAATTGTTAGATAAAGTGCTTTGATTTCAATGGAGAATGTAATGGTGTTTGATGAATTTACATGGTTCATACTTTTTGCATCTTGTTGATTATAAGTTGTAGTCTAAAGTTAGCTTGAGCCACTAAATTTGTGCTAATTTCAATTGTGGATTGCGTCATTTTGGGTATTCAAATGCACTTTCTCGATGTGAAAATCCTTCAACATCCTTGGAAGATTGCACCAGTTCTTGTGGAGTTGTAGTTGATCTTGGCGAAGCAGAACTTAGTTAAGGTGGAATTCGTTATATCATTGTCCTTAGGAGTAGAATAGATTCTCTAACCCTTTCCCCTTTTTACTTTCAATATATTTCCGGTTTGTTCAAATAGATAGGCATCACAAAATTGCAATAACTGAAGTTCCAGCCACAACATTGAGAAGTGAAAGAACGATCCGAATGTAGTCCCTTTGTGTTACCAACATATTACATCAAGCCAAACGAGCTCATATCCAACATAAAGTCGCATGTTCGTAGTAGGAACCTTGGAGTCATCTGTATGATCTTTCGCAATCTTAGCATACACAAGTCTTTGCTCAAGAGAGGATAGAGTGTCCTTTGGAAACTTTATTCTGTGTTGGTGTGGTCACAAAACACCCATCAACAAGACCTAGGTGAACAAAAGTTCATAAAGGACAATCTCAATACATTGACGCAGTGTGAGAAGCCTTGTGTTTTTGCTTCATGATAATTAGATAATGGTGAGTGCAGCATCTCAAAGACATTGAAGAAGAGTGCATTGCATCCTCCTTTACTGCAGTCCACAGTCCAAAACCTTAACGTGCTGTGTTTGTTCTTCAACTTGCTGTTGCTGATTTGTGCTATACATTCGCTTAAATTCTTGCATGTTTGGTACATTTGTGGTGATTTAGATCAGTTTATCATATTGTGCAAGCTCTATACTCTATGGCATTTATTCTGAAACAAGATAATCATGGTAAGATCTGATTAGTGATTAATGTTAAAATCCACTAAAATTCTAATTACTTATTTTGTTTTGGGCATTAAACAATGTGACAGATAAGTGAGTCAACATGGTGTAGAGAACAATTAGTTGAATTGATGATATCAGTTATAACGTCACTTATTCCAGATTGGAACTGTTGTATGATAAGTTAGAGAAGTGTGTCTTAAGGTGCATTTATTTTTTACGTGAAAAGTTTATAAGAGCAGAGATATTTAATTTTAAGTTAAAATTATTGTAAGGGTGTATTATCGGTAGAATACTAGAAAATATTGCTCAAATTTTCACTCTTGCATATGGCCAAACTTTACATGATTACTTTACATAATGTTTGTATTCTTGATGCCATCTATATTACATGAGAATCACACAGAAAACACTAAGAGAGGGGGGTGAATCAGTGTTTTAAACTTTTCTAAACTTCAGCACACTCAAGAAACCTATTAACATACGGTGATGAAAATGCAAACAAATATAAGACAAGAACTCAGATTTTTCTCGTGGAAAACCCTTTCGGGTTAAAAACCACGGCAAAAAATTTCTTCAATATCTAAGAATGGCCACCAACCCAGATTACAACGAACACAGCTACCAAGAGAGCACCAACTCTCCACTCAGCACCAACGAAGATCAGTAAAGGCTCCAACCCCTAGATAAACATCACCAACTTGTTAGGGTTTCAAGCAGATCTGAAGCAAATATGAACTAACAATTATATGCAGATTTAAATACAAAAGATAAAGAAATAAAACAGGACACAGATAACACAGAGATTTAACGTGATTTACCCAGGATGGGTTACGTCCACCATACACAGCCGTCCAATCTTTCTTATTATCCAACAAAAACAGTACATCAACCTTACAATGCCTTAAGCATCCCAGCCACTTATAACATGCGTTTTTAGGGCAACAAACAAAGTCGGCCTTTTTAGGGTTTTATTACAATGTCGGTTTTCATCAACGAAAAACGGCAAAAAAAAAAGTTTCTCAGGGGCTACCGCCCCCGAACCCCTGCCCGACCCCAGCGAGGATACATGCTGAGTGTACAGTACTTTGCTGATCAGTCGCCACATTTCAACAATCTCCCACTTGGAAACTGATACTACACGACACCACTGGATAAAACACTAGGACTTGACTGGTATAAATTCCACAATTATCAATCAAGAAGACCAACGGAAACTGATGAAGAAATCAGCTTCTCCTATGGAACTGCCTTTGTGAACATATCGGCAGGATTCTCACTTGTGTGAATCTTCTCAAGCCGTAACTGACCCTCCTCCAAAACAGTCCGGATGAAGTGGTACCTGAGCTGAATGTGCTTTGTCCTTGAATGAAAAGCAAAGTTCTTTGCAAGATGAATGGCACTCTGGCTATCAGTATACAATGGGCTATCCTCTTGTGTCTGACCCAATTCCTTCAGAAAACATTGCAACCAAATCATCTCCTTGCTGGCTTCTGTAGCAGCAACATACTCAGCTTCAGTGGTTGAAAGTGCAACAACCTTTTGCAGCCTAGAAATCCAACTGACTGCAGTTCCCCCTATAGTAAAAACATACCCTGTAGTACTCCTCCGTGAATCAATATCACCCGCCAGATCAGAGTCAACAAATCCACTCAGAGCAGCATTAGATCCTTTGAAACATAATGTCTTCGTAGTAGTTCCTTTCAAATACCGAAGAATCTATTTCACAGCATTCCAATGTTCCATACCCAGATTACTCATAAACCTGCTCACAACTCCCACTGCATGTGCAATATCTGGCCTTGTGCATACCATTGCATACATCAGACTGCCAACAGCTGATGAATACGGGATGTTAGACATTTTATTAACCTCTTCCTGTGCCTTTGGGCACATCTCCTTAGTCAATTTGAAATGACTAGCCAAAGGTGTACTAACTGCTTTTGCATCCTGCATGTTAAATCTTTTCAACACCTTCTTTATATACTCACTTTGGGACAAATTCAAGGTTCTATTTTTCCTGTCCCGTGTAATCTTCATACCGAGAATTTGCTTAGCTACACCCAAATCCTTCATAGCAAATGACGTAGCTAATTTCTGTTTAAGATCATTTATATGTTGCATGTTAGACCCAGCAACAAGCATGTCATCAACATAAAGCAACAGGATAATATAACTGCCATTATCAAATCTCTTAAAATATACACAATGATCAGAATGACATCTATGATAACCGTGTTCAGCCATGAAACTATCAAATTTTAAATACCATTGTCGGGGTGTTTGCTTTAGGCCATACAGACTTTTCTTCAACCTACACACCAAGTTCTCCTTACCTTTGACCTCATATCCCTGTGGTTGCAACATGTAAATTTCCTCCTCCAAATCTCCATGGAGAAAAGTTGTTTTGACATCTAATTGTTCAAGATGTAAATCATCTGCAGCTACAAGACTAAGTACAGTTCTAATTGAAGTCATTTTTACAACTGGAGAAAATATTTCATCATAATCTATACCCTTTTTCTGTGCAAAACCTTTTACCACAAGTCTGGCCTTATATCTTTTCTGATCTCCTTCCTCCTCCTTCAGCCGATAAACCCATTTGTCAGGCAAGGCTCTTTTTTCTGTAGGTAAAGGGACTAAGTCCCAAGTCTTATTTTTCATCAAGGAGTCCATCTCCTCTTTCATGCCTAGCTCCCACTGTTGTTTGGCATCTACCTGCATTGCTTCTTCATATTCTTCTGGTTCACCAGAATCCGTTAATAAAATAGAATACAAAGAAGGAGAAAATCTTTCAGGGGGTCTACTTGTCCTCGTAGAACGTCTAACACTTGCAGGAGTTTGTGGGACAATCTGTTGTTGCTGAGCATCAGGTACCTGTGGCATTTCATTTTCAGGAATCTCATCCAACACCACATATTCTTGTTTGTCCTATTCATGCTTCTTTTCCTGCATCTGTTCTTTATACATAACCTTCTCATTGAATATAACATTTCTACTTCTAATTATTTTCTTATTTTCAAAATCCCATAACCGATAGCCATATTCATCTATCCCATATCCAATGAAGGTAAATTTCTGAGATTTAGCATCAAGCTTGGTTCTATTTTCTTTATCAACATGGACAAAAGCTTCGCAACCAAAAGTTTTTAGAAAAGAATAATTTACCTTTTTACCAGTCCATGCCTCCTCTGGAATACCACCATCCAAAGGGGTTGAAAGTCCTCTATTTATCAAATAGACAGCAGTATGTACAGCATCTGCCCAAAAATGTAAGGGCAATCCAGCATGCAATCTCATGCTCCTCGCACGTTCCATGATAGTCCTATTCATTCTCTCTAACACACCATTTTCCTGTGGAGTTCCTAGAACTGTCTTCTGCTTTCAAATCCCATTTAAAAAACAGTAATCTTCAAATGTTTTGCTGCAATACCCACCTCCATTATCCGATCTGAGACACTTCAACTTTTTTCCTGTCTCATTCTCAACCAAAGCTTTCCATTTCTTAAAAGTTTCAAAAACATCTGATTTTTGTTTTAGGAAATATACCCATGTTTTTATGGTTGAGTCATCAATAAAAATAACATAATAACAAGAGCCACCAAGAGATGATACCTGAGCCGGTCCCCATACATCTGAATGTACAAGCTCTAACTTCTCACTCTTCTTCTCTTTCCCAACCTTGAGAAATCTGACTCTTTTCTGTTTACCATAAACACAGTTTTCACAGAACTCTAAATCAATCTTCTTTAGTCCTGGCAATAGATTTTTGGAGTGAAGGATTTTCATCCCTTTCTCACTCATGTGCCCAAGCCTATGGTGCCACATTATTGAATCTGTTCTTACAACATTTATTGTTGTTGTCCCTGCAGTAACTTTATCTGTAGCAGCTAAGGTAGAGTAAGTGTTACCAGTACACAAATATAATGTGCCTACCTTCGCACCTTTAGCTACTACTAATGATCCTTTAGTGACCTTCCACATACTGTCTGAGAAGGTAACTATCCAACCTTCACTACCTAGTTGCCCTGCAAAAATTAAATTTTTTCTTAAATTAAGAACATGTCTTACCTCCTGCAGAAACCAGTCATTACCATTCTGCAACTTGATCTTTATCTTTCCTTTTCCAACAATTTGACAGGGCTCATCATCACCCAAATATACCTGTCCAAAATCACCTTGAACATAATCTAGAAAATATTTTCTATGGGGTGTAGCATGAAATGAAGCCTCTGAATCTATTACCCAAGAATCATTAACATTATCCAAACATAAGATTAAAGCATCTTGTAAAGTATTACTTGCAATATTAGCTTCCTTACTATCATTTTCATTTTTGTCTCCTTCTTTGTTTTTCCGAGACCAACAGTCTTTCTTTAGATGACCAGGCTTTCCGCAGTACCAGCAATCTTTCTTTCCTCTAGATTGAGAGCGTCCTTTCTTTGACTTCCCTCGTGACTTCTCATTCCCAGGGCCTTTTCCTCTTTCCTTTGATCTTCCTCTATTCTCCACATTCAAAACACTACCCGATGATGTTGAAGTCTCACCTGTGCTTTTCCTTCGCATTTCCTCGCTTAGGATAACACCAACAATATCATCAAATACCAAAGTATTTTTACCAGAGACAGAGTTACTTACAGCCATAACCAAGCTATTCCATCTTTCTGGCAAAGAACATAAAATCAAGAGAGCCCTAACCTCTTCTGCAAAGGTAATTTTTACCGAAGACAATTGACTGGTAATGGTATTAAATTTATTTAAGTGCTCCGCTACAGATCCTCCCTCACTCATTTTCAAATTAAACAAACGCTTCATAAGAAATACCTTATTCGAAGCCGAGGGTTTCTCATACAACTTAGCCAATGTTGCCATCAAATCTACAGTCGTTTTTGCTTCTGTTATATTGAATGCTACAGACGACGCAAGGCACAATCAAATGGATCCCAGTGCCTTTCTATCTAAAATGTCCCACTCTTCATCTGATATTGTGGTTAGTTTCTTTGCCTTTCCTTCCAATGGCCGCCACAAATCCTTTTGATACAAGTAATCCTCCATCTGCATTTTCCATAACTGATAATTCTGGCCGTTAAACTTTTCGACCTTGAATTTGGAATCCTCCATTGCTCCCACTCAAATATGAAAGTCCTGCCAATTTACAAAAAACCTCACTCTGATACCAATTGTTAGGGTTTCAAGCAAATCTGAAGCAAATATGAACTAACAATTATATGCAGATTTAAATACAAAAGATAAAGAAATAAAACAGGACACAGATAACACAGAGATTTAACGTGGTTCACCCAGAATGGGTTACGTCCACCATACACAACCGTCCAATCTTTCTTATTATCCAGCAAAAACAGTACATCAACCTTACAATGCCTTAAGCATCCCAGCCGCTTATAACATGCGTTTTTAGGGCAACAAACAAAGTCGACCTTTTTAGGGTTTTATTACAATGTCGGTTTTCATCAACGAAAAACGGCAAAAAAAAAAATTTCTCGGGGGCTGCCACCCCCGAACCCCCACTTTTCTCGGGGGCTGCCGCCCCCGAACCCCTACCCGACCTCAGCGAGGATACATGCTGAGTGTACAGTACTTTGCTGATCAGTCGCCACATTTCAACACAACTCCCTTCTAAACACAAAAGGGAATTCAAAAATACAAAACCAAAACTCTCAAACTCCTCCAAAATGCTGCAAAGAATTAAGATATGGAGATCATCAGCTTCACAAACTTGTTACTATTGCACAGAGCTTTATCACAACATTTCAGCATGAACACTATAATCATAGACTTCAAAAAAAAAGCATAGTCAAGCACAATAGCTCCCTTCTTTTCCGAATATGCTTCACAGATTTCACAATAGCCACCACAAATATTTAGACCCAATCACCACCCTTATGTGCACAGTCTCTTGAGAAGCTCTTACACCAAAACAAGAGAAGAAACGCAAATTATCTCCATTCACCAAACCGTGCTAACCATAAAAATTTCAGAACATGTTTCCAGAAATTCAAAACCTATTATTCCCAGCAAAGTCATAGGTCCAAGAAAACTCCCGTCTTTTAAATCGGCAGCAATACCAAAAGAGAATTTTATTTTTTTTAAACATTAATGGCAGCTACACTTTACAACTTGTATCATGCATGGCATATCCCACATCTGAAGACTTATCTCCCATTTTATGAATACGGCTCGACATACATCTATTAAAAAATATATCATAAACTCCACACATTTCTTCCATTGTCTACAGTTCGAAAAATTTTATCAGGTATATAATTGCCGCAAAATAGAGCCACTAAAACTCAGGTATACCTGCTCAGCTCAGAAGGATTTTTTACGCCCAGAATGAATTGAACTACACTCACAAGCAAATACGGCTTCTCCATTAACCGGCAACCAAAAAAAAAACTGACGTGGAAATAAATTCCACCATCGCCACAATCTCCAAAACGTAGGATAAGACGTGCTCAAAAAAAAACACATCACATTGCCAAAAGGTTCCAGTTAGAATTTGAAAAAAAAAACATAAAAGCTTCCAACACCATTCAACCATTTAGTCGTCGACCTACTAGAAGAAATTTATTGGACTTTAAAATGATCATTGTCCACCTCTCCATTCTCAGTCGTTACAAAAAAAAATTCAACCTCTCCATAGAAACATATAAGCAAATATAAATCGTCCAAAATTAAAAACGATTCTTCAGACAGCGATAAAGTTTCAAGGGAAATATTGTAGTAATGAGTGAGCTGACCATACACACAAATTTCAGATCGTGTTCCCACTACGGCATCTCATAAAGATCAACTACAAATATCAACCACGATATTGAAGAGAATTCAAAATAAACAGATGCCATCCAAAAGAAAATCGAAATACCCAACATAAGTTCGATATCATACACTTAGGATATGCGTTGTGATTAAAAGATTCCTTTTGACAAGTCAAGGCAGATGTGGCAAGTTTGCTGACTCGGCATGAGATTTTTTGATTCAGCTACTGACAAAAAGGGCAAGCAAGCACACACCCTACTCAAACAAACACACAAGCAAGTCAAGCTAGCAGACAACTAGCTCACCCAGGCAAGGAACCACCTCAAGTAGCTTAAGTTGACACCCAGGCACCTCAAGTTGGTCAAACTCCTACAAAGACATCAATGACAAAAAAATGTCCAACAATCTCTCCCTCTTTATCATTGATGGCAACACCATCTTCATTTGGAACCAAAGGAATAAGACTTCTCCATATCTCCCCCTGAAGTCCCAGTCCCCCTTTGACATCAATGACTGATCAAAACTATCACCAACCAAAACTTGATACAAATTCACAACAAATCTGCAAACACTAAACAGGGGCATAAAATAAGACAATGAATACTCCCCCTAAGTAATACAATCCTTCAATGATGGAGTGAAATCACTCCTAGTTGTTGTCTTAACCTTTCAAACGATTCTCTGGGCAAGGGCTTGGTAAAAACATCTACAAACTGATCCTTAGTAGAAATATATTCAATCTTTACCTGTTGATCACCGACTTGTTCACGCAAGAAATGATACTTGATCGGAATGTGCTTAGTTCTAGAGTGCAAGACAGGATTTTTAGATATATTAATAGCAGAAATAGGATGACTAAAATCTACCTTGAAGTCTTTCAGAATTTGCTTCATCCAAAGAACCTATGTGCAGCAGGACACTGCTGCTATATATTCTGCTTCAGCAGTTGAAAGTGAAATTGAAGCTTGCTTTTTACTATGCCATGAAACCAAACACTTTCCAAGGAAGAAGGCACCTCCACTTATGCTCTTCCTATCATCAACAGAGCCACCCCAATCTGCCTCTATGTATGTTGTACGTAACAAATCATTTCCACTTGGATACCTGTTGTGACCTTTTCACACATCGCCCCGTTGCTAACGGGGACCCCCTCATTTCCGGATTTCTGCGTTGTTAGGTTAGGGTTTTGGCTGCTTAGTGGGCAATTTTGCGTTTCCCGTGCCAGAGTCTCGGAGTTTTGATCATGCCTAGTGTCGTCTAGGGTTTTTTGAAAGTTATAAGATCAAGTTGCAAACGTTGATATTTTAATGATCCCAAGTTTTGTCCGAGTGTTGACCATTTGAGTGTTAACGTGTATTTAAACACACGCATCAGTGATTTAAAAGTGCCAAGGTATTCACAGACCTTTTGGAGTTGTTTTCTCGCTCCTAAGGTATTATTTAAATTGATTTCGCACTTTATTCCAATATTTTCCTAGCATTTTGCTCATATTTTTGGAAAATTTGCCTAAGTCCAATTTAATTTAATGTTTCGAAGCGATTTTGAGTGGTTAAAATGATAAAATCCTAAGGGAAATCCATATTCCAAGGGTTAGAGGGTCAAATTCCATGCTAGAGGTGCTTTTCCCCTCACATTCTAAACTACCCAACCCATTCCCCCACTCAAAATCCACACTACACATGGGTTTCCCCTGAAATCCATACTGGCTACTATTTTCCCCCACTGTTTATCCATACCAGGGTCGATTTTCTCCTGGAAGTGCTAAAATTTGGCTAAGTGTCAAGATTTATCCAAACTGCCATCGATTTTCCACCAGGAGTGCGGACTGGAGTGCGGACTATAATGCAGACAACGTTGAGGATGATTCCATGCCTGGGTCGATTTTCCACCAGGATGTTTTGTGACAACTAAGTGAGGATTTTTATCCGGATTTTTATCCAGACAGAGATCAATTTTCCACTGAGAGAATTTTGAAAAGTTTTGAGTCCGGATTTTCATCCAGACAAAGGTCGATTTTCCACCAGGGAGTATTTTTTGCAAGTAAGTGAGTTTGGAGTGTGGATTTTTCAATCTAAACTGCATCGATTTTCCCCTGGGGAGTTTGGTGTGCATTTTTTATGAAGTTATGCATGGATTTTTATCCAAGCTAAGGTCAATTTTCCCTTATGGGGCAATTTTTGACACTTTAATGATTTTTAAAGGGATTTTTCAATCCCAACCCAAGTCAATTTTCCCTTGGAGGCTTAATTTGGACTTAAATGGCAATATTTTAATAGATAAGCCCCATTTTAATTGCTTTTAGATAATGATTAACGATTATTTAAAATTTTAAAAGCAAAATTAAATAACTTGCAATAAACATTTAATATTTTAACCTTCTAGAAGCAAGTTAGGTTTTCACCAAGCAAGTATTTAAGCAAGTGTTTTATCCCACATTGCTTGTGTGGTGAAAATGAGAGGTGAAGGCAAGTATAAGAGAGGAGCCTTAGCATTATTTTATTATTAAATCTATCAGGTGTCTCCATGAAAGACGATTTTTCTCCAAGTTGGGCGAATTTTAGCAAGTGATTGAAGTGAAGTGTTCGATTGAGGATTCTTTCCTCCTCTATTTTTTCCAGCTTGCTGATCTATTCCCCTTTGCTGCCATTAAAGACCAATTCCAGATTTTTGATTTTTGCTAAGTTTGGCGATTTTTCCAAATTTGGCGATTTTGTGTTTGGAGACTTGGGCGATATTTTCTTCCATTTTTTGCTTGTTGTTCCAGACCTCCGTTGTTGCAAATCCGGGCTGCCATTGATGACATTTTCAGAATTTTAGTATGGCGCCATAGTTGGGAAAATTTTGATTTTGCTTGGAGAGGTGTTTTGTGCCACATTTTGGTGGATTTTTATTCATGCTTGGTGGCTGCCATCATTTCCAGCCTGCTGATTCGCTTAAGATCTAAGGTTTGCTTCAGATTTGACCTCCATTAATGGCTGCCATTAATTTTCAGACTTAAGTTTTTATTGCCCAGCCAATTCCAACTTAGGCGATTTGCATTTGGAGGTATTTTGTGAAGTTTTTTGTGCATTTTCAGAACCATTTTATCGCTGTTGCAAGTCTGAAAACTCCATTGTTAGGCTGTTGTCTTCAGAAATTTTCATTTCCAGCCACCTAACCATTTTGGCGATTTTGCTTGGAACTGATTCCTTATAGCCATTTTCCATCATTTTCAGGGATTTTTAACTACTTTGCAAGGTGCTGGTAAGTCCGAAGTAATCAATTTTCAGACTTGTCCTCAAAAATTACATTTTTACCAGCCACACTTACATTCCTGAATATAATTGTTTTCATCATTAAAACTGATTTTTATCGAGTTTATGCACATTTTGAAGATTACAACATGTTTTAAAAGTCTGATTTTCAGGTTGTCTTCAGAATTGTTGACCTCCATTGTTGACTACGGAAGGTGTCTTCAACATTCATTGTGTGAAAACACAACCTTTCACACCTTTCCTTAGTCATCATTAATCCGGTATACTCCTTTGCATTTCAGCTTATATATTTTCTAAGCATAAGGAGGTATCCATGAATTTTATGAAAGGTTTCCATGCCCTAGTGTTGTCACACTTTGAATCTAATTGTCAAAATTTACCAAGTGTATGGATTATTTTCCTGACTCCGTGCTCTAAATTAGCTAAATCTTTAGAAACTCAGAAATTTTATTAAGAGCATTATTTATTTTCCTAAGTCTAACTTCGAGCTTCGTACAGGTGCGATGTCAAAGTCTGGATATAAGGAAAGGAAAGAACTATTCAAGATGCTAGAGACTGGATTTTATCCAGAGCTCAAGATTTCATCGAGATGGAAGGAGATCATTGATACAAACATGCATTTCTTAGACTTCGACCACATGCAGCATCGGATGTTCGGAGTCGGAGATCAAGTTCCTTCCCCAACATATGTGAATATTATGAAGAGTGGCATTTTCCATGCCGCTGGATTTCCACAGTCCATACAGTGCAGTGAGTTGATCCTAGAGTGTGCACAATGTTATGATCCGCTCACAAGAATGATCAAGACTCCTAAGGGCGTTGTCATCGCCTACCTTGCTGAGAATGCTATTGCAGAGGTGTTCGGAATTCCACGCAGAACAGACATGAAGGATGTGACCAAGGATGAATATGCAGATAGATACATGAAGAAGATGGGTGTATGCAAGAATTTAATTAACAAAGAGTGGATGATTGAGCCTAGGTCTCATCATTCCAAGGCTACCAAGACACTCATGTGCATAGATTTCAAGGAGGAGTATAGTGATTTGATATTCCTACTCAACAATGTGATGGGAATGCCGTAGGGAGCAATATTCGATGGATGGATGTTCTACTTCATCCAGGATTGTCTTAAAGGAGCACTAGTAAATTGGTCGAAGATTATAAGTGAGAACCTGGATTTTCAGCTGAGGAATGTAGAGCAGTCCAAGTCATTCGCCATGACTTCCTACCTGGTGTACCTGCATGCACGATTTGTTTCATACAGAGGATTAATATGCAAAGGTGAAATTGGGAATGGGCAAGGACAATTCAGGAGTCATGAATGCTACCCCCAACTAAGCATGTATAGAATTGAAGACTATAAAAGAGTGAATGATGCATTCACTATGTACATCACACGGATGTTGCAAGGCGGAATCCACAAAAGATTGTCCAAGGAGGCAACAGAGTTAATAGACAAATATGGATCGTGGTATACACAGTTTCCCACTTTCACATACCTCGAGATTCATGGGTTTCAATATGAACCCTACAGACTTCCTAGGTATCCAACCGACAGAATGATATTGTTGGAAGTGGTGAGGCAGCTTCTAGAGTTCGATGTTATTCAGAGAGAGAAGCACAGGACAGGCACGACATTCCCTATTTCAGTTGGGAAGACATCAGAGGTTTGCTAGTCCGCCATAGCCGCTAGCACTGCGAGTGAGGAGCTTGCATTCTATCGATTTGCTACATATAAGAAAAGAGAAAGATTCGATTCAGACAAGAAGGTTGGAAGGATCAGGGGAGAAAAGTTCATTCACAAAGTTGACATAGAAGATTATTGGGCTAACCCGACGAACGAGCAAGCAGTGAAGAGAAGAATGTGGTCCAGAATGCCAGTGGATTTTATGAGGAAGTGTAGACTTTTCCTCATTCTTGATCAGGTATTAGATGATAGAGATCATACACATCCACAGTATGAGAATGAAATGAAGAAGGCAATCCTATTGCCAAATTGGTCAGAGTCAAAAGAGGTCGACCTGAATATATTGATGAGAGAGGTCTTGAATTTCTCCCATGCATGGGTGGATATACAGATGAACAAATTAGTTGAAATGGGTGTTCCCTTCACTTATGAAAGGATGAAGCCAGAAGAGTCTACTTCCGAGGATGATCAAAGGACTATCAGTGATGTCAGGATCCATGCAGATGAAGAGAGTCAAGCTCCCAAGAGAAGGAAGAACACGCCAGGAGAAGTCAAGACTAGAGGGAAGAAGATTGAGGAGGTGAAGAAGAAACAGAAGACTATCATTCCTCCACTTATCATTCCTTCACCCCCTCCCAGTGTCTCATCAATCGAAGTGATTGAAGTAACAGAACAGAACAAGGAGGCTCAGCAGTGTTCCAACACAGTAATACTACCAGAGAATATCCAGGAGTTTCATGCCACAGCAACATCGGCACCTCCAAACGATAATAATGATCAGCCGGAATCCCCTACTGTCCTTTTGGAAGTTAGTTTGGGAAATGAGGTATATGATTGGACCAAGAATAGTCTTGATGATAATGATGATGTTATCTCGGCATTGAGAGGACTTGATCGAGAAATATGTCTCGATGATGGTATGGAGATGGCCGCTATTCCTGAATGGCTGATGAGAAGTATGGAGAAAAGTAAACAAATGATAGAGGTACAGCCTATTGACGACATTGATGACTACCTAGCTAAGAGTGCTAAGGAGAAGGAGCCCAAGAGAGCAAAGATTTTGTCGCATATAGCTAGAGATGAGACAGGAATGCAGATTGCGCAGATTGTTGTTCCTATTGCAGGCGTGATAGAGGACATGGCTACCCCTATGGATTTCCAGATCACTTCAGTTGCCCTTGGTCGTACATCCAGAAAGCAGGAATTCCAGGAGATTGGTGAAAACCTTCAGGCAATCGATACAAGGTTAGGCAGAGAGGTTGCGGAGTAAGAAAGGTACAGAGAAGAGAATATTAGACTCAGAGAGTATATTGCAGGGACAAGGCGTGGAAATCCCACCCTTATTTCCCCTATTGCAATTGACCATGGAATGCATTCACACTGTGAGGCAGCGAGAGGTACACTCTCAGAGGTGGAAAAGTGGATTGAGAGCACAAGAAAGCAGGCGGATGATTTCCTTACTCAGTTTGTCCATGCATATGATAGGACAACAGGGCTCGTATTCAAAATCCAGTATTTGGAGGGAGTTTGGGAAGAATTCCGGCCTATCCAAGACAAGACTATTCTACGCCTCCAGGCTTTGAAGAAGATTCCTAATTCCACCTTGGTCAGCGAGCACATTGTGCATAGTGGAGACAGATATGATTTCCATGGCTGGTATTGTTCACTAGCCATGAAGAAATCAACTTATGAGAATGCCCAGTCGAGTTGTATGGAGATGGAAGGATTAATTCAAGACATTCAGATGAAAATCCTTGCCTCGATTGAGGAATTATTGGGCGTTGATGTTAGTGATGCTAGTGGTTTACACTTAGCCGAATTAAGAGACAAGATGAAATTCATGTATTTTTGTCAGTTGGACTCTTTGAAGAAGAGTCAGATAGATGACTCGGTCTCTTTGTTGATTCATGTTCATAGTTCGCAAAAGCTCATGCCAGAATGGGAGAACACTTTGAATGCTTGCTCGGATTCACTGAACGTGATTGATTTACAACAGGATACCTTGCCTAGCATTTCCATGGAAGAGTTAGATTCAGTATTGGCTAGATTCTTGGAGTATGCTAGGAGAGAGAGAGAGATGCAGGGAGGAATCTTCTAGAAGATTCCCTATATGATGACCTAGAAGATTCCCTATATGATGACTAGGTATCTTTTCATTAGGCCATATGTTGGTGGCACCATTTTTTATGTAACCCTAATTAGGGCAATTCTAGGGTTTTGTTGGCATGATCTTGGTCGTTGATCTTAGATCAATCTCGGTCGTTGTATTTGCATTCATGGTTCTCAATTCCTCCAAGTTAGATTAGATTTTAGATTAGAATTTATTTTCATGTATGTTAGATTGAGTGGAAGATTTGTTGAATTCATTTGTATGGAATCCTTAATCCATACCACTAGCCTCTTGTCGTTGGTAAGTGCGCCTTGTGTGGTCAACTAGAATTTTAAGTAAGCTTAACTTCAACTATTACTCGTCCCTTGACAAGCATCAACTTGTATGGTGTCAACGTTTGATGGTGATAGCCTAAAAATCTTTAAGTATACCTTAGACGATTGCACTAAGCTTGTGTCAATACCTGATTGTGAGACCTTGCCTGGTTTGATTCCATTAAATCCATTCATCATTTCCTACACTCCTAGGCTTAGAATAGATTTCCTGAACCCTATTCCTTTTGTCCATTTTTTAGTTAGAAGTAAATCCAGAGCCATATTGATAAATCTTAAGTTGTCAGCACACCTATTCCGCATCATTCATGATAATCCAAACATTTGCGTAAGTCCCCAAATGAACACAACAATTCACATTGACCATTGAGTTACCCACTCGTCAAGACCTGACATGTAGAAACCTTGGAATCATTTTAGTTAATCCCATTCTTAGCATCTGAGTGATTTTGTTCAAGAGAGGGTAAATTATCTTGGTAATTTATTTTGTAATGTTATGTGCCTAAAACACACATCAACAATACCAAAGGCCATACTACATTGTACCTTTGAGGTATTTAAAAATTCTTTTGACTGCATGAACATGTGTTTCTTTAGGGGCAGCCTGAAATCTTGCAACATATCCTACAGCCTGCATAATATCAGGTCTAATAGTTGTAACATACAACAAACTACCAATCATAGACCTGTAAAGAGTTTGGTTAGCATCTGAGGATTCATCATCCTTACTGAGTTTACAACCAGTCACCATAGAAGTGCTAACAGGAGTACAATCTTCCATTTTGAATTTCTTCAACATTTCTCTTATATATTCAGTCTGAGAAATAAAGATACCTTCCTTTGATTGATGAATTTGCAGCCCAAGGAAGAATGACATCTCTCCCAACATTGACATTTCAAACTCCTTCATATTATTAGCAAAAACTTCACACATCTGCACACAATCAGTTCCAAATATTAAATCATCAACATATACAACCACAATCAGCATATGTTCACCTTCCTCTTTGATATACAGGTTGTTGTCCGCAATGACTCTTTTGAATCCCTGTTGAAGCAAATAACTATTCAATCTGTCATACCAAGCACGAGGTGCTTGTTTGAGGCCATAAAGTGTCTTTTTCAACTTGCATACATAATCATGATTCTCTTAAAAAATAAAACCATCAGGCAGTTCTACATAAACTTCTTCATTTAAATCAGCATTCAAAAAGGCAGATTTAACATCCATTTGAAAAACTTTAAAACCTTTAAAAAAGGCAAAAGCTAAGAACATTCTAATAGCCTCTAATCTAGCCACTGGTGCAAAGGTTTCATTGAAATCTATACCTTCAACCTGAGCATAACCCTTACATACCAACCTTGCCTTATTTCTCACCACTTGGCCATCCTCATTCAATTTGTTCCTAAAGACCCACCTTGTGCCAATCACGTTCTTGTCCTTAGGCCTTGGGGCAAGTTCCCACGTCTCACTCTTATTGATTTGATTTAACTCTTCTTTCATAGTTGAAATCCAAGATTTATCTTCTGCTGCCTCTTCAAAAGTCTTTGGTTCAATCATGGATAGCAATGAAACATCCTCATCCTCATAGTAATTTACTTTTCTTCTTGATGCTCTAGGTCTATCCTTTTGCATAATTTGATTAATAGGATGATTGTTCTCAACAAATCTTGATGTGAACTTGAGAGAAGTTATGATTGTAGTTGTATTTCTGTCATGTGAAGTTGTCGGACCAGCTGATGCATCTCCTGTACTAGACTGAATTTCTATTGTTCCATCCTGAAAATGTATATCAGCACCTTCATTTTGATTGTTATTAGAAGTATTTCCAGTAATGTTGCTTGCTGTCCCAACATATGGATTGGTAAGAATTGGCTGGCCAACATTTTCAGCTTCATCACCCTGCAAGCTATCATCACAACTTTGCAATCTCTTAGAAGAATTAACAATGTCCTGAATTTTCACATTAGTGCTTTCAACTATCTTATGCAATCTCTTATTAAAACATTTATATGCTTTACTTTTTGATGAATATCCTAGAAAATACCCTCATCTGCTCTATAGGATCAAATTTGCCTAAACTATCCTCATCTCTTTTAATAAAACAAGGGTTGCCAAAGATTTTAAAATACTTAACAGTTGCTGCCCTACCATTCCATAATTCATATGATGACTTGTCATGCTTTGCCCTTACCAAACTTTTGTTATGAATATAAACAGCTGTATAAATAGCTTCTTTTCAAAAACAGTCACTTACCTTAGATTCATTCATCATGCTTCCAGCCATCTCCTGAACTGATTTGTTTTTTCTCTCAACCACCCCATTTTGTTGAGGTGTCCTAGCAGCTGAAAATTGTCTCTTAATGCCATACTTCTCACAAAAACTCACGAACTCATTAGAGGTAAACTCACCTCCATTGTCTGATTGTAGGCATTTGATTTTCAATCCCTTCTCATTTTCAACCAAAACTTTGAAAGATTTGAACTTCTCCAAGGCTTCTGATTTTCCTTCAAAAAGGCCACCCAAGTCATACGTGAGTAGTCATCAATTAATAACATAAAGTATCTCTCACCTTGCATGCTTGCAATTCTTGTTGGTCTGCACAAATCAGTATTAACCAGCTCTAGAGGCATTGTGCTTGAGTACACTTTTACTTTAAAACTCCTACGAGTTTGTTTGCCCAATTGACAATCTTTACACACAGTGTCAGATGGTTTAGTGAGTTTTGGCAAGTCTCTCACTACTTCCTTCTTGCTGATCTAAACAAGGTTGTCAAAGTTTATATGACCAAGTCTCATGTGCCACAACCAAGATTCTTCAAGTACACTCAGGCAACAAGTTTCACTTTTAGCATCATCAAGAATATACAAGTTATTCGCTACCCTAGTTGCTTCAGCAATATGAGTACCATCTTTACTAATTTTACAGCAGTCAAAACTAAAAGTTAAACTATGACCTTGATCACACAACTAACTGACACTGAGTAGATAATGTTTCAAGCCTTCAACAAACAATACATTCTCAACTTTAGTCTTACCATCACTCAACATGAGTGTACCTTTTACCAGCAACTCTAGTAGATGAGTTTCCACCAAATCTAACATTACCACCACTAGATTTCTTGAGAGTTAGGAACTTACTCTCATCTTCAGTCATGTGCCTGGAGCAGCCACTATCCACATACCAAATATCTCTCTCATTATGTGCAAGAAGAGCTGTTTGCACAATTAGAGACTGTAAAAATTTGTTTAAAAATGAAAATTTTACTCTAAGGAACGCTTCCCGAGGTAAAATTTTGCCTCCTCAGTCCATCCTCGATCCACGTTTCAAATTTCATCGCATTTTGAGTTCGTTTGCTATGTTTTTCCTTCAATTTCGGGTTTTTCCTTCCTGACTGCAGGTGGGAAATTTTCCTTGGATTGCAAGTTTTATTCTTCTCTTGTTTTAAGTGTTGTAGGGAAATTTTAAGTCAATAACAAGTGCACTTTATTTAATTTTTAAACTTGTAACTTACTTTTTATTTCCCCCTTGTTGCTTTATGTCTTTTAAGTCATTGTAGGAACTTTTTGGACATATTACAAGTTAATTTAAAATTATAAGTTAAAAAGAACTTGTAATTCCTTTTAGAAGTTCCTACTTAAGTGATTTTAACATGTAATAGGGATTTTATTTCTTTATTACAAGTTTTAAAGCTAGTTTTTAGATGTAATAGGGATTTTATTTCCCTATTACATGTTTTATTGTTTTTCTAGTCACTTGTAAAGGGAATTTTATTTCCCTATGACAAGTTCTTTTTTGAGTTAAGTCATTAAAACTTGTAAAGGGGATTTTTATTTCCCTCTTACAAGTTATTTTGACATGTTCTTTTCTCTGACAAACCCGATTTGCCTAAGAAATGAAAAGTGAAACAAATTAAAACTTGTAAAAGAGTTTCTAAAACCCGATTACATGTCTTTGCAAGGCATTCTAAACTTGTTGCTTCCTACCAAGAACCCGACTTGCTTTCCTCTCCTTAGAGTTTGATTTTGCCACAATTTCTAACTGATTTTGGTGGAGGAATCCATGGGATGAGGAGGCGTTTTTTATTCAAGGCGGATTTTATGCTTTTGGAAACAAGTTGCAGCTTTTTTGGTTGCCATTTCATTGATCTTTGACTGCGTTTTTTCCTCCACGAGCCGTTTTTGAATGTCACGATTTGGAGATTGGAATGCCACGTTTTTCAGTTGGAACTTAGGCGTTTTGGTTTATACTTCTCCTACGTGGGTTTTCCATGAGGATTTGACCTATTCTTTCTCCTTTTTGAATGTCGTTTTTAGTGCATTCGGTTGAAATCCGAGTTTGGATTGGACGTGGCAAGGGTTTCGGTTTTGTGGTTTCATTTTCTGTTTAAGGAATCAGTTCTTTCTTTCAAGGATTGTTTCATCTCTTGAAGAGGCATCTTGATTAAGCAAGGTAAAGGTTTATTTTCAGTTTTGCTTTCTTTTTTGTTTTCATTCCTTGTTTGATCATTCTAGATGTATGTTTTGTTTTGTTTTAGTTCGGTTTGAGAGAGATCTTCCCCTTTCTATCCAAGTCTTGAATAGAATTGCATTGTCTTTCCCCTTTCTTTTTTTTTTGCTTGCATTTCGGGTTTTAAAAAATTCGATTGCAAGTAGATGAAAAAGTGAGTTTTTCCCCTTTGGTTGGAAAAACTTAATCATCTTTTGCCAAAAGTTCAAGTTTCAAAATTGTTAAAAAGATTGTCCTTCCAATTTCGGGTTTTAAAAACCTAATTACAAGTAAAGGTTTTTCCCATTTTCTTGAAGATGATCTTCCAAAATTCTTTCATTTTCCATCCGCATTCATCACTCTTGTACACACATTCCATTCCCATTATCTTTTCCATGTCAAAATTCAATTTTTCACACATTCTTCCATTTTTCTTATTACAAGTATGCTTGCATTCGGGTTTTACAAACCCGATTGTGAATATGTCCTACCCCACTTACATACTTGTAACATATCTCCCAAGATCCGAAATTGACCAAAAGCCAATTTCCAAGTGTTGCTATTTATTCACCATTTTCCTCTCAAAGAGGGATAGAGTTTTCCCCATTGAAAAGAAGAAATATGTTTCATTCGGCTGATCTTGATGTTGCTTTGATACTTCTAGATCTTCATCGCAGCGTGCCAAGCTCTTGTTCAATGTCTGATTTACCGTCTTCTTCTACTCCAAAGAAGATGAAATACAAATATGACAAGTACGAGAATGAGATCTCCCCTTCTCAAGTTTCCTCTTCCATGGAGCATATCAAGGATACGGAAATAGGGCATGTTGACATGTCAGAGTTTGTTAAAAGGGTGGAGGACCAGAGGATAGTAACATGCAGCGCTTGTTGGACAGCCACATTCACCATGCTTCTTCCTTTCCGGTGGCTGCCCTAGAGCCTGAGTTTGTTCTTGCTTGTGTTCACCATTTTGATAAAGAGACAAGAACTATTGGAAATGATGATGGGGAGGCGACAATCCGTCTTGATGCGGACACTATTGAGAAAGTTTTCAGAATACCACCAGCACCTGTGAATATGGAGATTTCCAAAGATAGTGCAGCTGGATATTATGTTTCAAGAGAAAAGGATTGCAAATGCCACATTAACAGGTGGATCCATGAGCCACGAGCCGCTTTCACAAGGTGGGCTAAGTTATACCGTTGCGGCTTCAAATGGGAAATTGGAGACATCATTACTCTCCTCAGCAGGATGCCCGTATGGGATTACTATGATCAGCTGCCTTTGAGACCCAACAGATTGCATTACAAGAGGGTTCAGGATGCATTCTTTGGTTATTTTATGTGTCAGTTTGACAAGACACTAAAGAATAGAAGAGTGTCAGATGAGGCATGGGAAAGAGTGAATGAATATGGCTGCTTATTCCTTCAATTCCCGACTTTCACTTACATGAGAGTTGGATGTTACAGCGGGCAGCCGTACATGCTTCCTAGTTTCCCAACTGATAAGATTATTCTTATGGAGTTGGGAAGACAGATCATGGTTGTTCATGCACATCAATTTGTCAGGCATAAGGTTGGGATGGGGATTTCTACAACTAAACCATTAAAGATTGGTCGGTACTCCCTCATTACATCCACCAAAGCCAAACCCATGGAGACCGAAATGCAGGAGATAAAACTCAAAAGGTTCAAGTCAAGAGCAAATTTCGACTACTGAGGTATGAAGGAGAGGATCAAAAAGTCCTTCATACATGTGCATCGCATAGAGGATATTTGGGTGGATCTCCGAACAGAGAAAGAAGTCCATAAGATGGATTATTGCAGGCTCGCCCTTGAGCAAATTGTTGATTTGAAACTAGTGGACATTCCGCAAGGAATGATTGATGATGGAAATGTACTTGATTCAGAGTATGTTGAAAAGAGAGTTGATGAAGCACCACTTCCATCGATTCATTGGTCACATAAGGAGGGTACTTCCATTCTTGACAGATTTCAGCCTATCTTAGCTAACACTAACACTTGGCTCAAAAATAACGGTGTTAGACTCATTAAGATCAAGGTTGGAAAAGAAGATGATTCTACGGGACCTCTCAGACGAAAGTCTGAAATCCAAATAGATAACAAGGTGCGTGCATCATCTTTGGGCACAAGAATCAAGTTGCGGGTTAGTCGGGCGATGGTTCTTCCTCCTCAGGAAGTGACAATTCGAGGAAAGGAAAAATCCCAACTCCATGTTCATGTGATAGATGTTGAAGATCCAGAGGAGGAACTACAATCAGACAATGCTCCTGAATCACCCATTTCAGAGTCACCTCATGAAGTTCACCCTCAGATTCTTCTAGAATTACCTATGTCTTCTCTTGATGCGAATATGGATGCTTTTTCCACTATTCATATCATTCCTATTTCAGCGGGTGAATCTCCTCAAAGGGTCATTCCAATTTCAGCAGCTGAGCCATCTCTTCATCATCCTCAAGAGAATTTGATGAATATCTTTGAGGATAATCCTGCATATGCCCCTTTGTCTGAGATTGATACTTCCACTTCCGGTTTTGAAGAGTTCATAATGCAATCATCACGCCCTTTGATTAATGAGCTGACTATAGTTGCCATCCAAACAGTAACTTCTCCCAGGATGACGGCTGTTGTTCAAACAGAAACTGCTTCTCCCTCGCTTTCAACCATTGCTCAAGGAGAGTTGATGACTTTACCTCCATGGCTTGGTTCTTTTATACCTAAAAGAAAGAAGCAAGAAATCTCTCATGACATCTTTGATTTCCAACATATCAAGCAATCAAAACCCAAGGTTGTCAAAAGGGCTAAGATGATCTCGAGGGTAACAGTTGATAGTAACAGGATGAAAGTGGCTGAAATTGTTGAGCCAATAGTAGACAAGCGACATGAAGAGATGCAAGCTGCTGATTACAGGATCACAAGGGTGGAGTTGGGCAAACAAACGCATCAGGTGGTCAAACATGATGCTCAACAGACAGTAGTCTCATTGGTGCAGCGGTGTGATGAACTTCTAGCAAAGAAAGATAAGCTAGAAGAGGAAAATGTGCAACTTATGGCAGCAATCCAAAAGATTACCAAGTCTTCAAGTGAAGAGTACAATCCTTCAACTTTCAAAAGTGCACAAGAACTTGTCCGAGTTGAAAGAGCTGCTCAGAAGGTACAAGCGTTGGACTCTTGGGTGGATCAGCTTCATGATTTGTGTGCGCAAGTCCTGAAAGACATTCCAAATGATGGTTAAGTTGGAGACTATTATCACAAAAGCTTGCACCCTTGCTGAGCTATCAACTCTGCAACCTTGTGAAACATGGAAACAACCCCGAAGTGTGGGACCTTGCGCAAGGGGGTTGAATCTCCGGAGAAGGTTGGCTTCCTTCTCAATCCAGGTGCAGGCGTTGAACCAACTCAACATTTCAAAACTTACTCCTAAGCCTATTCTAACAACTTGCAAAGATAAAGGAAAGAGAGAAATGCTTAAAACAAAAGGAGGCGATGCACCAAGAAGAGATTGTTCCTCTCCCTACTCGAAATGACACTAAGAATCAACTGAAACACCCAGGAGATGCACAAACTTCTGTTGTATGAGTGACCCCAATGCATGTATGGAGGTTAGAATTCACTGAATGTTAAGAGGGGAGAAGGTTTCCCAAAAGTCACTCAAAAATAAGTTAACACAGCATATAAGAGAGGAGCCACAAAAGTTTGAAGGAAGGCAAGAATGGTGATTTTCAATTCATTATAAGGCCAATGGCCAAACTTACAATTATATAAATGAAAGATAAATACAAGAGAAGTGAAAGAGCATGGAATAGCTCAAGCCAACAGGGAGAGAACCCTTTACAATGAGGCTTAACAGCCTTTATATAGAAAATTGGTTACAAGAGTGATCATGACCCCTGTGTGTGCAGGGAAATGTCAATCTGGGAGTGCAGGGAAGTGCATGCAGACATGACATAAGTCACCACAACAAGCATGGCCATGTACCTCTCTTGATGGAAATCCTGCCAAAAACATTAAACGCACCCTTGTGGCTCCACAAAAGAAGGTGCACAAGTCACAAAAGTCGTCGGAGCATTTAAAGCTTTGAGTGTCAATCACGCTATCTGGAAGTGTTGCCAGCCGGAAAGAAGTCTGAGGACTTTGGAAACTCGGGTTCCCGAAGTGGAGAAGACAAGGAAAGAACCTCGGAACCTCAGGATTCAAGGGTTCCGAGAAGGAGAAAGGAGAGCAGCAGGTAACTTCGGAACCTCGAGGTTCCAGAGTTCCGGGGAACTGAAAAAAGTTTCAAGGAAGGAACTTCGGAACCTCGGGGTTCCGGAGTCCCGAGAAAGAAGAAGGGAAGCAAAGGAAGAGAACTTCGGAACCTCGTGGTTCTGGAGTTCCGGAGAAAGAAAGGAAGAAAGGCTAGGAGGGAACTTCGGAACCTCGAGGTCCTGAAGTTCCGGAGAAGGCAAGGGAAAGGAACTTCGGAACCTCAGGGTTTCGAAGTTCCGAGGAACTAAGAAGGAGGCAAGGAAAAGGCGGGACTTAGCAAAGGAACTTTGGAACCTAGGGGTTCCGGAGTTCCAAGGAAGGGAAAAAGAAGAGAAAGGAACTTTGGAACCTCAAGGTTCCGGGGAACGGAAGAGAAGGGGAAGGAAAGAGAGGAACTTCGGAAACTCGGGGTTCCAGAGTTCCGGGAAAAGAAAGGAGAGGCAGCAAAGGGAAAGAACTTTGGAACTTCGGGGTTCCGGAGTTCCAGGGAAGGGAAGAAAACGAAGAGGGAGGGTTCTGAAGTTCCGAAGAAGGAAAACAAGAGAAGGCAAAGAGAAAGAACTTCAGAACTTCGGGGTTCCGGAGTTTCGGGGAAGGAAGAAAAGGCCAAGGGAGGAACTTCCTCCGGGCAAGGCAGCACCTCACACTTCATAATTCTTCTACTTTTCTCCTTGATCAACTGGGGCAGCGCTGGTCCATGGATCGTATCTCTAATCAGTTCTTACTGATGGACCAAGGGTGTCATAAAATGACAACATTTTTGGCGATTTCTGCGGGATGCTTGCCTGCTCAGCACGAAATCCAGAAGCCTTGAGCATCCATTGGGCATTGAGTCATTGAAAAGACCCAAAACATGTGTGTGCCGTCACTTGGAGGAAAACTGGAAACTAGAACGCACACCCTCTTAAGGAGAATGCGGTAGGTGCACAAGCACTTATGAAAACAAAACAACTTCTAGTCTAATATTTACATAGTCATCAACACCCTCTTCAGAAGTAGGGCTTGAGATGAATCCCATTCACTAGGATTGGAAGAACTTTGCCATCAAGCCTGGAGAGATGAAATGCATTGGCCTCCTTGCAACTAGTGATGACATATGGACCACTCCAAATAGCATCAAATTTGGAGTGTCGCCCAGCTTTGGCTCTATCTGCATCCCACTTTAGAACTAGATCTCCCTCTTTGAAGACCCTATTAGTCTCCTTTTTGTCAAAAACTTTCTTGACCTACTCTTGATGAGTCTCAAGTGTACGCATAGCCTGACTTCTAACCTCCTCCAACTCCATCAGCTCAGCCATCCTTACTGTCATGGTATCATTCTTTGTTAATTCTAGCTGATGTGCTAGTTCAAGAGAGGGTAACTCATGGGAAGTTGGGAGTCTTGCTTCCTTCCCATATACTAGCATGAAAGGGGAGTTACCGATCGCCCTCTTGGGTGTGATCCTGTTAGCCCATAAGGCTGTCCTCAACTTAGTATGCCATGCCCTCTGATTGTCTTCAATCGTCCTTTTAATTATCCTGATGAGGTTCTTTTTGGAAGATTCAGCTAATCCATTACCCTGAGGGTAATAGTTGGATGAGGTCTTCAAGTATACACCATGCCTAACTGCCCAAGAACTAATTTGGGTTCCAACAAATGCCTTGGCATTGTCTGATATGATGATGGAGGGGACACCAAATCTTGTCACAATTCCATCAAGGAATTCCAACACTGAGGCCTCAATTGCATCCCTCAATGCAACTGCCTTTGTCCACCTAGTAAAGTAATCTATTGCGGCCAAGATCCACTTGTGGCCAGCACTAGAAGGCTGATTTATCATGCCAATGAAGTCTAAACCTCATTGTGCGAATGATTGATCTGCTTGGATGGGATGAAGAGGTAGGGCAGCTAGTCTTTACTTCCTAGAGAAGAGAGCACATTTCTTGCAATTCTACACCCATCTATGTGAGTCACTGAATAAGGATGGCCAGTAATAACCAGCCCTCATTATTTTGATAGCCGTAGTCCTTGCAGAGAAGTGGCCCCCTGAAGAGCCATCATGAAATTCCTCTAACAATCTGCTGACTTGGTTTTGCTCGATACATCTTAGTAAGACTCCATTAGTCTCTTCGAAAAAGAGTGCCATTCACTAAGACATAGGGAATGGACTGCAACCTGAAATGCCTTCTTTTGGTCTTGTCCAAACCTTGGGGGTATCTACCTTCCATTAAGAAGGTGATCATGTTGCTTACGCAACTAAAATGAGTGTTGTTGCCAATTGGTTGATCCTCTTGTAACACAAGTGCAACCTCTGAAGTAGTCTCAGAAGATGAGACAAATTGTTCACATAGGCCCCTGCCTCTTACAAACTTGGTGATCTTGATGTTGATGTCATATTCCATGACCTTGGTTATCCACCCAGCCCTCTTCTCACTGATATCCTTGTTTAGAAGGAAATCCTTGATACTTGCATGTGGAACTAAGAGCTGGATCTTCTTGTTGGACAACATGTGTCTGAACTTTTTTAATACCCTTACATCAGTGAGGACTTGCTTCTCTACATAGCTATACTTAACCTCGTAGTCCTTTAGCCCCTCACTAAAGAAAGCAATAGGTTGCTCCAAATTATCATCGTTTAGCTGTGTTAGGACAGCTGAGATGTTGGATTCTCCTCCGAAGGTATAGAGGATAAAATCCCTTTCATAGTTAGGATTGATGAGGGTAGGGGCTTGAGCAATTGCACTCCTGTGGCTCCACAAAAGAAGGTGCACAAGTCACAAAAGTCGTCGGAGCATTTAAAGCTTTGAGTGTCAATCACGCCATCCGGAAGTGTTGCCAGCCGGAAAGAAGTCCGAGGACTTTGGAAACCCGGGTTCCCGAAGTGGCGAAGACAAGGAAAGAACCTCGGAACCTCGGGGTTCGGGGGTTCCGGGAAGGAGAAAGGAGAGCAGCAGGGAACTTCAGAACCTTGGGGTTCCGGAGTTCCAGGGAACTGAAAAAAGGGCTAAGGAAAGAACTTCGGAACCTCGAGGTTTCGGAGTTCCAAGAAAGAAGGGAAACAAAGGAAGAGAACTTCGGAACCTTGGGGTTCCGGAGTTCCGGAGAAAGAAAGGAAGAAACGCTAGGTTCCGAAGTTCCGGAGAAGGCAAGGGAAAGGAACTTTGGAACCTCGGGGTTCCGGAGTTCCGGAGAAGGAAAACAAGAGAAGGCAAAGAGAAGGAACTTCAGAACCTCGGGGTTCCGGAGTTCCGAGAAAGGAAGAAAAGGCCAAGGGAGGAACTTCCTTCGGGCAAGGCAACACCTCACACTTCATAATTCTTCTGCTTTTATCCTTGATCAACTGGGGCAGCGCTGGTCCATGGATCGTATCTTTGATCGGTTCTTACTGATGGACCAAGGGTGTCATAAAATGACAACAGAGACAATTGAAGAAAAATTGAATCATACCTCTGAGACTTTCAAACAGAACTTGGAAAGGGTTGAAGGTAGCTTGACGGTTTGGCGCAAGATGCCTCAACAACAGTTGAGTGTTCTTCACGAGCATGACATTATTCCTTCCAAGGTCATGAATCTAGAATTTGAAGAGCTCCTAGAGAACAAAGCCCTCGTTCTCAAATCCCTCATTGAAGATATTGATGACGCAATGAGATTGCGAGTTAAAGTATTCCAAGGTGTTGTTTCTCGTTGTGAGAAGGCCTCTTGCAATATCATGGGTCAGAATGGGGAGTTGCTACCAGAACAAGTTCTCGAAAATCTACCAATGAAGATTCATAATGAGTGGAGGAGTGAGCAATTTTCAGCTGCCTCAATTCAAGTTTTGATGAAACATCAAATCTTCTTGTAGGAAATTCAGTCCACTTTGGAGAAGAACAACTCTATGCTTCTTCAGTGCCATGATACCATTGTGAAGACCATGATTGTTTCCAAAAACACCCACAAGCCGAATCCTGTTGAGCTAGGAACGCTTATCCAGAAGTTCAAAGGATTCATATCTAAACATGTTGCAACTTAAGTGTTTTTCAACACTTGGTTGTATTTTCAAAATTATAATTTCATAGTTGTAATTTCTTTTTTGACATGTTTACTTGTAAAAGCATTTTTGTGAAAAGCAAGTCATCACTTGCACTTTAGTAATTACAAGTAAACTGATTACAAGTCAATTTAGAATAGGACTTGTAACCTTGAATAAGTCTTAGTTAGTTGTTGAATAAGTCATGGTGGTTGAGAGAATTTCTCAAGTTAGTTGGGATCCTCCCCCACCTTTTCCTCAAGACTCCTCTCCTATAAATACTTGAGAAAGTCTATTGTAATTTTTATCTTTTTGAAAGCAAACAAAAGCTCTGCCAAATTTGCAACAAAGAAGTCTTTGAGCTTTTATGTGTAAATTGAAGAATTGAAAGGAATAGAAGAAGATTGCTCAAGTGTTGAGACTTTGTGCTACATTCTTGAGTTTGTGTTCAATATTGTCTTTCTTGCAAGTGTTTTTTAAAGAGCTTAATCAAATTTGATTTGCAGACTTTGTGCTGCAAATATTGGAGATTAATTTTAGTAAGAATAGAAGTTCTATTCAGAGAAGTTGTAAGACTTTGTGCTTACACCTGTTCTTGAGAGAGATTAGAAGTAGATTTTGTGATAGGAAATAGCTGTGAGACTTTGAGCTCACACTAGTTCTTGTTGTTTTGTGTAGAAAGGAATAAGTTATTTCAGACTTTGTGCTGTTATATTTTGTTCTTGTTATTATTAGTATAGAAAAGGGTAGATAGGACTTCACATATTCAAGACTTTGAGCTTGATATTGATGTCCCGTCCCGAAGGAAGTGACGGAAGTCTTTGAGCTTTCAAGAAACTTCATTTCCTTTCTCTCATTTTATTTCAAAAGTTGTTACTGTTGTTTAAAGTTAAATTGCTATCACTTTTCTGTGAAGAGAAAAGGATATTGGCTTTCTTGAAAAAAGAAGAAAGACTGTTGTTCCATCCTATTTTAGTTTTAGTATTAGATAGATAGGGGGAGCCTTCCCTTAATTAGTAGAGTTTATACTCGCACACTGTAGTTGAAGCCACAATTTTGTATATTTCCCCAAGTGTACAAAATTTTCAACCAACAGAGACTTAGTTTCAGCCTCTTTCTCTTTCTTCCTCCAAACTTTGGTTTCCTTTGCATTGTTCTTAAGATCCTTCTTTTGAAAAACTACCCTATCATTATTACAAAATCTAGCACTGTGCCCAATGTTATTACACTTATAGCAAACATACTTATAATATCTCAAAGGAGCAAAAAAGTTCTTGTTTGCAAAACTGAAATTATTTCTAAAAGACATCCTACAATTTGCTGCCTTGTGTCCAAAGTAGTTACAAGCAAAACAGTAACCATGAAAGAATGAATAATTAAACCTGGCTAAGTGTGCTTGTCTAGCACTGAAAGACTGCTTGAAAGCATTATTTCTATTTTTTTACGATGAAAACCTTGAGCTTTCTCCATTAGAAGTTTGTTGTTCTACCTTCGAACTTTGACCTTCTTCAAGGCCAACTCCACCCTTGTCTGAGGATTGTATTTGAGAAGCAAACAGATTGTCCAACGAAAGTGAACCTTTCTGATTTATCTCTTCTTGGTTTAGCAGTGTAGATGATTTCTCTATCTTCCTAAGAGAGGCTATCTCAGGTTCAATTTTTCAAAACTTTCAGCATTAACTTTGATCTGATTTTTCAATTCCTCTTCAAGTTTCTTAGCCTCAACAATCTGAATTTTCAGATCATTAATTTGTTTTTCTACATCTTCAAGAGCTTGTGATTTTAAATATTTTTCTTCACTTTCTTCTTTGAGTTGCACCTTCAAACCCAGATTTTTCTTTTTAAGAATTTTGATCTCATGAAGAGCGCTTATCAATTCTTGCTCCAAGTCGACTTCTCCAAGATCACTTTCACCATCCTGTTTTTCTGTATGAATTTCTTCCATGGCCATGAACAAGATCTCATCACTAAGGGATTCTCCATCATTTTCTTCAAACGAATCACCTTCCTTCTTTGAATATGGACTCTTCTTAGATTTCCAAGTCTTCTTGTCTTTTCCTCTATACTTCTTTTTATTAAACTTTGGCTTCTTTTCATTGCTTCTATCATGATTGTCTTCGTATGGACATTTGGCTGCAAAATGTCCAGATTTGCCACAGTTAAAACACCTAAGAGAGGTCTTCATGTTTTTGCTAAATTCCTTCATTGATCTTCTAGTGAACATAGCTTCTTCTGAATCAGCTTCATCCTCTGAACTATCACTTCAGCTTGCTCCACTTGTTTGCCTCTCTTCGAAGCTTTGAAGGCAATCTCTCTTTTTGAAGGTTCAAGATTTGTTCTCATCTCATATGCGGTTAGTATACCATGAAGCTTGTCAATGGTCATTTGATCAAGATCAACCATCTCCTCAACTGCAGAAATCTTTGCATGAAACCTTAAAGGTAGAGACCTTAAAAAAATTTGTATAACAACTTTATCATCAACTGATTCTCCTAAACCTTTGAAAAAATTAACCACTTCATCAACCCTTAGAAAGTATGCTGCAACATTCTCATCTTCTTTCATTTTCAGACTTTCAAACTGCATTCTTCACTTTTTCATCTCCTTCATAAGCATTTTTAAGCTTATCCCACAAAGCTTGAGCACTATCATGGTGCATACTTTCACAAACTCATATTCTGACAAACCATGCAAGATAGCATTCATAGCCTTTGCATTGCTTTCAAAGGCCCTCTTTTCATCAATAATGGAAAGAGGATTATGAGGTGTGTAGCCTGACACAACACTGTTCCACACATCAAATCCAAGAGACATCAGATACGCTCTCACCCTGACACACAAGAAAGCATAATTTGATCCATCAAATAGGGGAGCTCTGTTTGTGGCGAGACTATCCAGAGCATTCATCTTCAAACACCAACAGGATCAACCCTCAAGTTTTTAAGCCTTAATAGAAGGTACCTGCTCTGATACTGATTGAGAATCACACAGAAAACATTGAGAGGGGGGGAGGGCGATGAATTAGTGTTTTAAACTTTTCTAAACTTCAGCACACTCAAGAAACCTATTAACATACGGTGATGAAAATGCAAACAAATATAAGACAACAACTCAGATTTTTCTCGTGGAAAACCCTTTAGGGTAAAAAACCACGGCACAACGTTTCTTCAATATCTAAGAATGGCTACCAACCCAGATTACAAAGAACACAGCAACCAGGAGAGCACCAACTCTCCACTTAGCACCAATTGAGATCAGTAAAGGTTCCAACCCCCAAATAAAAGAGCACCAACTCCCTTCTAAACACAAAAGGGAATTCAAAAATACAAAACCAAAACTCTCAAACTCCTACAGAACGCTACATACAATTAAGATATGGAGATCATCAGCTTTGCAAACTTGTTACTTGTTGTGACCACATCACACATCGCCCCATCAAGATGGGGAACCCCCTTTTTTGTTTCTTAGGCTTTGCCTTCTCTAGGAGTAGTCTCTCTTTGCTCTCTTCTAGTGAATGGAGTGGAGTAGGTCATCAAGTGTTGCAAGAATGATTCGAAGATGAAGGACTTGAGGATTGAACAAACCAAGTAAAGTCAGGTGAAAGAGCTAAGTGAAGAGTCATTCATGAAGTTACGTACCTTGTCCTAACTTGAGAGCAAAATTTTCATCAAGACCGTGTACCTTGCTCCCTCATTGGAGCGAATTTGCCTAAGTCCCTTGACCTTGTACCTTGTTGAGGTCCTAGAGCGAAATTCTTTCAACAAGTCATGTCCTTGCCAATGTCCTAGAGCGAAAATTTCACCAAGGGCATGTACCTTCCAAAGGTCACAGAGCGAATTTCCTCCATAGGGCTCTTAACGGTCAAATTGATAATGCTTTCATATGGACAGATTGGAAAACTCAGGTCAAAATCAACCAAGTGAAAGAGCGATTTTCAAGTCATGTCCTTGGAAAGGTCATAGAGCGAATTTAATTTTTGAGTCGTGTCCTTCCAAAGAATCCAGAGCGAAATTTTCATGTCCTTGCTAAGGGTCCAAAGCGAATTTGAAGATGTGTACCTTGGAGAAGTCTTAGAGCGAGTTTTGTCCAAAAACATGTGTGTACCTTCCGAAGGACACAGAGCGAACTTTGACTTATCGGTGTACCTTCCTAAGGGTCCAGAGCGAAATTTTGCTAAGTTGAGTACCTTGCTGAAGATCAAGGACGAATTTATCCAAGTAAAGATTGAAGTGAATTTTGAAGTCTTAAGAGAGGGTTTTGAGCAAAATTGTTGAAGTCATGTACCTTGTTAAGATTTGAGTTTAAACTTCCCTAATGAGTCACGTACCTTAGAAAGATCTTAGAGCGATTTTTTTTTTTACCAAGGTCGTGTACCTTCCAAGGGTCATGGAGTGAAATTTTGATTAAGGTCATGTACCTTCTGAAGGACAAAGAGCAAATCATGTGTGTATCCTACCAAGGTCCTAGAGCGAAAAAAAAAATTTAACAAGATTATGTCCTTGCTAAGGTCCAAGAGCGATTTTCAAGTGATGTCCTTGGAAAGGTCCAAGAGCGAATTTCATTTTTGGGTCTTGTCCTTGCTAAGGACATAGACGAAATTTTTTATCCAGTCATGTCCTTGGAGAGGTCCTAGAGCGAATTTCACCTCCAAGTCTTGTCCTTGCCAAGGTCCTAGAGCGAAGTTCACCTCCAAGTCTTGTCCTTGCCAAGGTCCAAGAGCGATTTTTTTATCAAGTCTTGTCCTTGCTAAGGACATAGAGCGAAATTTTTTGATCAAGTCATGTCCTTGGAGAGGTCTTGGAGCGAATTTCAATACAAGGTCATGTACCTTAGAAAGGACATAGAGCGAATTTTGATCAAGGTGGCGTACCTTGCAAAGGTACAAGAGCGGATTTTCTTATCATTGCATGTACCTTGCCAAGGTACCAAAGCGAAATTCTCAAAGGCAAGCATTTTGGCACCAAAATTCCATTTGAAATTCGAATTGCTAAAAGGGAGAACTCTAATGTGTTAAGTCGGCCACCATGAGGAAGATAATTTGTTGTTTTCTTTTGCTAAATTAAGTCGGCCTTGCACTCCAAAAGACACCTCTTTTACCCTAAGCGCCTATAAAAGAAGGATCAAGATATTCATTTTAACCATCAATTCAAGCATTTTCTTCTTTTCAAGTGCGAATTTGAGGGCAGGCTGAACGAACTTCTTCAGCAAGGAAGCGAATTTTATCTATTCATGAGCGAATTTCACTAAAATATAAGTGAATTGCTCTAGCACAAAGGCAAGGTTGGACATTAAACGTGCAGACCTGAGGATCAAGACAAACAAATTTAAGCATTAAAGATACAGATCTGATGTTTTAGAAAATCAAAATCACCTTAAAGCACCTGAATTAATCAAAGAGGGAGTGAATTGTACTCAGCTGGAGACATATCAATCAATAATTCAAACAGTGAATTCATTAATTAGTGTCAGTCCTTTGATTGAAAGGAAATCATCAAAATCAAGGGTAAGGACAGCATTTAGGATCAAAAATAAGGTCCTGATTAGAGGCAGAAAATCACAATTCATTCAAGTTAAAATGCATATATAGAGTTAAATCAGTCTTCTTTAGCAATTGATTTCATATTTTAGATGCAAGGTTCAGTTCATGCTCAAGTAGATAGGCTTCAATGCATTGATAATTCACCAAGATCCTAACTTGAACATTTCTCATAGGTGAATGATGGCAGCGCCCAAGGCAAGTGGATCTACCTCCTGACAGGCTCTCATCAAAGAGGATCAAAGGAGTGATGACTTGGAGACTAAAATCACATCCCGGTGGAGCAACATTGGAGATACAAACCTTGGAACTTCAATGTGAAGAAGTTTCGTGAGGCACCATATATTGGCAAACCATCACCTATAGCCAAGAGGATAATAGAAAGCGGCATCATCAAGGCAGTCGGCTTCCCTCCTGCAGTTAGATGTCATGAACTAATGATTGAGTGTGCCAAACACTATGATTCACACTCAAGGACAATTGTGGCCGAGGATGGAACCATTGTTGCTTACCTATCAGAAACAGCCATAAGTGAAGCTTTCCACTTACCAGAACAAAGGGACGTGATCTATAGAAGCTTGGAAGGAGCTAAGTCAATTTATGAAGATGATCCTAGTGCATGCCAAGCAGTCATCAATAGGGATTGGTTGCAAAAGAGTAGACCTCGCCTGAATAAGATACCTAATGGGCCACACTGAATTGACTTCCAAGAGGAATTCAGGAATTTGATCACCATGCTTAGCCGAGTTATAGGTGCTCCTCAAGCTTTTTGTTTTGACAAATGGATGTTCTTCTTCATACAAATAATCATCCAAGGGAAAGGAATGATCAATTGGGCAAGAATCATTAGTAATAGCCTAGATGTACAACTGAGAAGATTAATTCCCACCAAGTCATTCCACATGAGCTCATATGTCATATATTCTCTAGCAAGGAATTATGAATATGTGGGACTACCACATAGAGGCAAAGTTGGAAGGAGGCCCAGAGAGATAAGGGATTGTGATTCCTATGAAATATTGCATCACCCACCTAAGCAGCACTATAGAGCAGTCAATGATACTTTCACAATGCACATCACTAGGATCCTACAAGGTGGAATCGATCAGAGATTGTCTCCGGAGGCACAAGCACTTGTCAAACAATATGGTGCATGGTTCATTCAATTTCCCAAATTCACATACATAACGATACAAGGGTGTCCTCCTCCTTATATGTTGTCGTGTTATCCAACAGACAGGGTAGTACTACTTGAAGTGGCAAGACAATTGTTATCATGTACCAAGTCATTAAGGTACAAACATGGAGGCATCATCACTAATTCCATTTCACTTGGAAATTCAATAGAAGTCTGTCCTTCCCTTCAAGTAGCTGAAAGTGCCGAGCAAGAGTTATCTCTCTATTCATTTACACCATTTGCTTCTAGAGATAACTTTGATCCCTATGGTAATATGGAAGAAAGCATAAACATGTGTTTCAAGTAGAAGACTTTTGGATGAATGCTCAAGATGACTTGGAGATAAAGAAGAAGATGCACTCCCGGCTGCCTCTTAATCTTATCAGGAAATGCAAAGTCTATAGAGTGGCCGACCAAGCACAAGATAGTGGTAGATATATCCAATCTACCTATGAGATGGAAGAAAAAGGAATAAAGATTAATTGGGATGAAAAGGAAGTCACGGATTTGAGGGAATTGATGAATCAAGTCTTAACTTGCACACGCAGATGGGTAGATATTCAACATCAGAAATTGAAGGAGAAAGATGTGACAATGACATTCAATTTGGAGACAAGGACAGAAGAAGAAGAAAGGGCAAGCGTAAGTGAGAGCACTTCTCATTCTAAAGGATCGAAGAGGAAGAATGAACAAGGAAAGAAAGAGACATCCAAGAATAAGCAAAAGACAAATTTTGATCAGCCTCCTAATGCTTCTTCTAGGCATGAGAGAGAAACTAGGTTGCCGGTTCGGGTTCGAGTTCAAAGAACCGGTACGCCGGTACGGCAAAATTTTGAAAAGGGGTTTGGGTTCGTTTGGGTTCGTTAGTACAAAAACATGTAAATTATATATATATGCAGCCTATAAGCATGAATTAAGATTAGCATGTCACATAGCATCATATAAACAACAAAACCAACATAAACTTGTAATCATAGCATCATGATCATACCATAACAGCATCATATACATCAAGTTTAATATCAAAATGATAAAATATTCAAGTGTCATTGTTTCAACTTTCAACAATTTAAAGTTTGATCATCAAATGGATTCTCTAATTCGTCATCCTCATTCTCCTCCTCCTCATCATTGACGTTGACATTAGATGAATCAATGCCAATGCCAATGACACTTGCACTTGCACTTTAAGTTTGCTCGCTATCTGAGTCATCAAATGCAACAAGCTGAGAAGTGAATTTATCCAAATCAGTATGTTTTGGCTCCATATCCCACATCTTCGTTTCCCCTTTCTTGTAGTCATGTTGCTTGTGTGAAATGAGCCAAGTTAATGTTTTAAAACTCACTTTTAGGGTCATTTTAATTTTTTATGTGGTGGAACTCAAAAAAAATTAAATTTTGCAAAAAAAACATCCATTTTTGGGTTGTCACACCCCTAGGTTTGACTTGGGTCCTCTTAAATTCGACCTGGGTCCTCTTGGGTTCGACCCTGGGTCCTCTTGGGTTCGTCCTGGTTCGAACCAGGCCTGTGAACCATGAACCCTGTCCGAACCACAGGCGAACCAGACCCGAACCCCGAACCAGGACCATACCGAACCAGTACCAGGGGTCTAGGGGGCCGAACCCGATAACTCAGGAGAGAAATAAATCAAGGCAAGGGTCAAAGAATAGATGAAGACATGGTCCATGAAGTAGATGAATCAATGGAGTCAACAATACAAAATGACAGGAATGATAGACAAGATAAAGGAAAGAGACCACAAGAATCATCAAATCCAGCCCTTCATATCCAGATTTTTGATGATGAGGAACAAGGAGATAATAATGAAGTAACTTCCCCTCCCAGAAATGAGCCATTGCCCGAAGAAGAGCAAGTAAAAGAAGGACGAACTTCTATCCCCGACTCGCTCAAAGAAAGACTTGCCAAGGAGGTGATAGCAGAAGAAGAAGAACAAGCATTTGATTTAGAGAGTCTTCTAAATGGACCTCAAGAAGTCATTGAAAAGAAGAAAGCTTCAAAGATGTCTAAAGTAATAAGAGATGATACAGGCTTCAGGAAGATACAGATTGCCACTCCGGCAGTAGATAAGTATGAGGATGAGATTATGGCAGATAAATATGATTTGGAGACATTTGACTTAGGTCCACTTACTTCTAAGCAAGCCATGGATGAAGCACGATTCAGTGAAGGCGGTCAATGAGAAGCTAAAGGCTGAAATAGAGAAGAACAAAAGGTTAGAAAAGGAGGTAAATGCATGGAGGAGCTATTTCCATCAATTCAAGGAACTACTAAGGCAACATGACCCAACAAACACACCTCCACAAATGCTTCCTCACGAATCGGTAAATCATATGGAGAAGATAGCAAACTCAGCACAACTTCTAGATGCATGGGTAAATAAATCTTTCACAATGGCTAATGAGTTTGTGAGAAATATGATGAAAATACTTGGTAGAGCCATTTCTGTCCTTGAGATATTTCATAACCTCATGGTGACAGTTGATGCATTCACTCGTACTAAAGATGTCACCATCCCGGTATTGCAAGCAATAAGGAAGGCACCTAGACAGATACTGGCACAAGAAGGGGTAATTAGAAAAGAATCAACTCCTAATCTGTTACAGTGGTCGGCTTTACTTCAAATGAAGAAACTCCTTTTTGAAGACATTAGTAACAGATGTAATCAAGTCGAAGATACTGTCCATCCTATTCATGATAAGACAATTGAGGTGATGTGTGTCATTCTTGACAAAAGGGCAGAAATTGAAACAGATGTGGACATTCAAGAATTGGAGGACAAAATAAAAGTCATCTTTTAGGGAGAAGGTGGACTAATCCCAGAAAAACAGTTGGATCGCATGTATACCACTATGTTCCTCATTGATAAGACAAAAGAACTTGAGCATGGATGGGAGATTACACTTCTTGCAGCCTTTGATGAAGTAATCCACCTAGAAGAACGAATGAAGAATCTACCTGAGATTCCAATTTCTGAAGTTGAAAGTATAACGTCCAGATTCATTGAATATGCTAGAAAGGAAAAGGAGAAAGGGAACAAAGTTCTAGAAGATAGTTTGTTATGATCCCACTTGGCATTCCATTTTCCTATTGGAGGATACTTCCTCGGTTTTCGTGTCAGCACATGTTATCTTCTTATTGGTTGATTCATGAGAATGATTATCTAGATAGGGTTTTCAATTGTATCAAACCCTAATTAGGGTTTAGGTGGCAAAATCTTGGCCCTTGATCTTCATTCGATCTCGGCCCTTCATTGTATTTGGGAGTCTTATATAAACTCCACTCATTTCATTTGTAACGGTTAATAATGATAGCAATAGCAATAGAACAGAAGAGAATAGAAGAGAGAGTAATAGTGGTAGAATAGTGGCAAGGGAAAGACTTGAAGAATTGTTGTTGTTTGGCAATTAGATCAATAAAACATTGAAGTTATGGTGTTTTGCTCAATCCTTGAAGCCTATTGCATGGTTCTTTTATCTTCTCAAGTCAATCCTTTGATGTTAGTTTAAACATTAGATTTAACAATGGAATGTTGCACTTGATATATTGTGAAGCTCGTTATCATTTAGTAGTTTTAGGAATGTTGCATATCAAGTGCAATATGCCATTTTTTTTATAATCATTTAGTAGTTTTAGGAAAGAACTTCATTGGATATCATCTACAATCACTTTATGAAATCTTTTCGAACCATAAATGCCCCTAGATGAAACAGCAATCACAACGACCAACAAAGCTTATCCACACGTAGTGATCCTACATACATGAACCTTGGAGTCTTCTCGAATGATCCTTAAGCTAATCTTCAGCATCTGAGAGATTTTGTTCAAGAGAGGATAAGATACTTATGGTATTTTATTATGTGTTCGCATGTGCCTAAAAAACACATCAACATTACTGTTTCATAGAACTTTATCACAACATTTTAGCATGAACACAATAATCATACTTTAAAAAAAAAGCACAATCAAGCACAATAGCTCCCTTCTTTTCTGAATATGCTTCACAGATTTCACAATAGCCACCACAGATATTTAGACCCAATCACCACCCTTATGTGCACAGTCTCTTGAGAAGCTCTTACACCAAAACAGGAGAAGAAACGCAGATTATCTCCATTCACCAAATCGTGCTAACCATAAAAATTTCAGAACACGTTTCTAGAAATTCAAAACGTATTATTCCCAGCAAAGTCACAGGTCCAAGAAAACTCCCCTGTTTTTTAAATCGGCAGCAGTACCAGAAGAGATTTTTTTTTTATCTTTGAACATTAACGGCACCTACTCTTTACAGCTTGTATCCTGTATGGCATATCCCACATCCGATGACTTATCTCCCATTTTATGAATACGGCTCGACATACACTAATATCTCCTCACACATCCATTAAAAAATATATCATAAACTCCACACATTTCTTCCATTATCTACAGTTCGAAAAATTTTATCAGGTATATAATTGCCGCAAAATATAGCCACTAAAACCAAGTATACCCGCTCAACTCAAAAGGATTTTTTAGCCCCAGAATAAATCGAACTACACTCACAAGCAAATACAGCTTCTCCATTAACCAGCAACCAAAAAAAAAATTGACGTGGAAATAAATTCCACCATCACCATGATCTCTAGAACGCACGATAAGATGCGCTCAAAAAAAATAAAACGCATCACATACATAGATTTTTTTTTTTTTAAACGTAAAAGCTTCCAATGCCATTCAACCATTCAGTCGTCGACCTGCTGGAAGAAATTTATTGTACTTTAAAATGATCATAGTCCACCTCTCCATTCTCAGCCGTTACGAAAAAATTTCAACCTCTTTGTAGAAACGTATAAGCAAATATAAATTGTCCAGAATTAAAAATGATTCTTCAGACAGCGATAAAGTTTCAAGGGAAATATCGTAGTAATTAATGAGCTGACCATACACACAAATTTTCAAATCGTGTTCCACTACGTCATCTCATAAAGATCAACTAAAAATATCAACTATGATATTGAAGAGAATTTAAAATAAACGGCTGCCATCCAAAAGAAAATCGAAATACCCAACATAAGTTCAATATCATGCACTTAGGATATGCGTTGTGATTAAAAGATTCCTTTTGACAAGTCAAGGCAGATGTGGCAAGTTTGCTGACTCGGCATGAGAATTTCTAATTCAGCTGCTGACAAAAAGGACAAGCAAGCACACACCCTGCTCAAACAAACACACAAGCAAGTCAACCTAGCGGACAACTAGCTCAACCAAGCAGGCAACCACCTCAAGCAGCTCAAGCTGACACCCAGGCACCTCAAGCTGGTCAAACTCCTACAAAGACATCAATGACAAAAAAATGTCCAACATTACAGTTCAAAGAGAATTCAAGCTCACGTGCTTCTGCTATCAAAGAGTCTAATGCAACATAAAATGGAATAAAGTGTAATGGGGTCATAGAGGAGGGTAGTGAACACTAGAGGCTAGAGGAATCTCATCTCAAGCTATCTTCTCACTTAGAGATGGTACTTTGCATGCGAAGCATATGTTTTTTTTTTTCTCTCTCTTTTTTTCAAGATGCTAATAGTGTTGAAAAATTCACATATTAAGAGACCTATGTTTGGAGACGGGAAGGAATTTAATGTAGATAAAATTCAACATGGATTATTACCCAAATAGTTTGGGAATCTCTGGATCTTGGTAATTATACCCTTACAAGGGTCATGAGAATGGGAGCACTGTGGATGCAGCTCGCTATATTGTCGTCCAATAATTTAGGAGATTTGTGATTCGGGAGTTTGGGGAGGTGATAATCTGAGAACTCGAGAATTCAACATGAGACCTACACCTTTATGATGTTCACAAGGTAGCTTGATGGAGTTCTACTTTGGTTCGAAAACTAATTCAAAGAGAACCTTTTGAAGAATAAGCAGTTATGATTGGTTAGCATGGTTTGTTTTTTTTCATGTGCGTTTTGAGGAACTTTGGAGCCAGCTAGGACATTTGCCTAGACACAAGTAGTTTGGGGTATTCAAGATGAAAATTTGGTGGTTAGTTGAGGCATCTGCCTACACTAGTTTATGGTGTTCTAAATAAGCGAGGAAATTTCGTGAAGGTGCTTCCATAGATTTCCACATAGGTTACTGCAGTCAGTCGTGTAGTTTCTCTGTTCTTTTTTTGTTGTGGTTTTTTGTAATGCAAATCTTAAGAGGGGGTGATGGAAAATAAGGTTTACATTTTGTAATAAAGTCACTTTACTGATTTAGTGTTAGTATTAAAATGTTTAGTTAGTTTTGTGTTAGCTGTTGGAAGTTAGTTTCCCATAAGGTAGTTCGCAGGAAGCTGTATGGGAATACATTGCTCTATAAACATTTGCACAATACATTGTAAGATCCCTAAAAGAACACTTATATATTTATATATTTTGGTGTTATCAATATGGTTTAGTTTTTACAATATTTGTCCCTACAAATTTCATCATAATATTTTTCTTATTTCTTGTGAAAAATCTACCACAAATTATTCCTTGGGTAACTCCACAAATCCTGTGGTTTCCAATTTTATTCGGCCCAAATCCTTGGAGTCTTTAGTACAAGGGCTTCCATGAATCGACAGATCAAGGAACTTTCATTTAGCAACCAGATACTTCATTTCATTTGAACCGTGGAGAATGAGATCTTGAGTGAGTTTTCTAATCTGAGATCGCACCCACTTTCCTTTATAGTTGGAAAGTTGGACATAGTGACTTTTCTTCAGGCATGATAATGCATGAGTCCTTGCAAAGTTGTGGTATTTCTTATAAACAGATCTGAAGTTATGGCTTGAATTTTGAGGGATAATTAAGATTGAAGGAGACCATGGCCTGCATTCAAAGACATATACTAGTTCTACTCAATTGTTGGTCATTTGGACAAGAAGTTTACTGGATTTGACAGCTGCAAATTGAAATAGATGATTGGGTGGATGGAATGCATTAGAACTGCTCACTGAGCAGAATGTTATTATGAAGCCTTAACTTATCTTAACATGGCAGTCTTCCACTTGTTTACATTCATTATTTATGTATATTGATTGTACATATCAATCTGCATGTTTGATCCTGAATCTGCAAAGATTTCCCTATAGCAATGGAATTTGAATGCAGTGTATGTTTGCTATAATGTAGATCTAGTACTCCTTTTGCTTTGTAGAATTAATCAAGCTGATACAGTTTCATGGAACTTGATAAGTTATGAGTCCAAGTGTTCCCTGAAGTAACATGAATGGTGCCCCTCTTCAGCGAGGCACAAAAGCAAGTCCAAACCAAAAAAAGAATATAGAAGAGGCCACTATAGGAATGGATATTCCACAAGAAATAATATCACAATGATTCTCCAACCAACTTCTATTGTGCAAAAAGGGAAGATAAAAGTGGACAAGCAAAATAACGAAGGCAAAAAGCAATGGATGGTAAACATGAAGTCATGGATAGCTTGAAGTAAATGATGGTTCAACCTCAAGTCTTAGATACTCCTCTAGTAAAGATGATAATGACCATTCCTATCTTAGTCTTTCAGAATACAGACAGTCTATTCAATGGATTTTGTAGAGTTAATAATTTTACTTCCCTTTCTTTTTGCAGTTATCTACTACCAACGTACTATGCATAACATTATATTGCACGGGATTGTAGATTTTCCGTTATGGTCATTTGGAAGAAAGAACCTGTTTCAAATGCACGGTGTTTGGATGGCTACTAATGCATCAAGGTTAAGCTGTCAAAGCATGGTCAAGTAACATCTATTGTGGATGCTTTTGTGTTTTTTTGTGTGGGAGGTGACAGTTGATAATAAATTCTGGAAGTGTACAACAGTTAGAGCGTTTTGGGGGTTTGTTATAAGCTGAGCTCAACTCCCTTTTGACTGCTTGGATGCTGAGAGGCATGCAAAATTCTATGGCACACAATTTGGTTGGCACCAATCCGTTCCATCTGGAGGATGCAAAGCTGTTTTTCAAGAAATTTCCTCCCTGCTCCTTTTGGCAAGTTGTGATTTTCTAGATAAGAATTTCCTTGATTGTGCAAGCTAAGGTTTGATGCTTGTGGAAGGATGCGAATTATTTGCTCAGTGGAGTGTAATTCCAAGCACTTTCTTTCCTTGGCTATGTAGGGAGAAATTCTTCTTGTAATCATGATGCTCAGCTGATGTGAATCATTTGTTGTTTAAAATAATTTGAAAATGCATTTGTTTAACAACATATATTCTCTATAACGGAATCACTTTACCAATATAAAATTACAAATGAGTCCACTGGAGTCAACCTCTTGAGACTGAGATTGACAATGACAGCCCCAGAAAATTTGTTGTGCTAAAAATTAAAGGTATTCATATTGACTGATTTTTTTAAACACCTACAGTATCACATATCTTAAGACTCTTTGGGCCTCTATAAGAAATAATTCTCCAGTTGCATCTGTCATATGGATTTATAAAGTTTTATATTTCAAATTCTGTATTCTTTCCAGGTATACAACACATCTCTCATCCTAAAGCTCAGAAACCTCAAATTCCATGTTCTAGCCCACAAGTGCTTTTTCACTTCTTGCAACTTAATGGCAGCATAACTGTAGAAGATAACATGTCTTGAAGCAACATGTTTCAAGCAGTACCAACTATAACTTTATAAAGAGAAGCATCATGTGATAGGAGAATGCACCACAAAGAAAAGCAAATTAATGAACAATATACCGAGGTTTCACATTGTAGTTTTTGTTCCATGTAAGCTGCCTGCTTGCCATGAATCTCATCCAAACAAGGATCCCAGCCAGTCCAAGCTCACCTTCATCTTTCGCTTGTTTCAACAACTCTGTTGCAATATTGAACCTGTTAATCATGTACAACAAAGGGCATGTTTCTTAGTGTACTGACAAGCACAAAACAAACTGCAATTGCTTTGATATTCTCAAAATGTCAACTCAAGTAGAACAACATTGTATATCACAATACATATAGAAGATGAAAATCCCAAATACAAAACCCTGACATCTTTTAGAAAATCAATTTAAGTTTAGCAAATTGAATAATATACTTTTGTAATACTGATTACTTTAATCTTCCTATGATGAAAACTTATGACTCAAATGGTACTAGAATTGACCAGAAAGATATAAAAGAGAATTTAATTGATTAATTCCTGAAAATTACAAAAGCTTTGAAAAATCTGAAGTGGATGCATTGTCACTAACATCCAATTGTTGGCACTTAAGTACAAGTTCTAATGGAGTCTCCCCATTTTGATATTCTTGGTATTGGGCGTCCACTTCTTCGAACTGGCAGCACAGGAGTAGCATTGAGTAAGTAGACTGCCAGTCTAGAGATAGTTAGGGTCAATTTATCAAGAAATAAGGCAGGTGAGTCAGTTAAGGTCAGTTAAGGTCAGATAAATAAGGAAATACAAAAGATTAGTCAGGTACCTATTTGGGATTGCAATCAATTCCTCAATCAATTGCAATCAATAGACGAATGGACTTGTCACTCAAACTACCATCAATTGAGTACCAGATTGCCCTCGACTAAGGAAAGCAGGAAAAAGGGAAAGCATCAAATATAGGAGGCATTGGAGGCCCAAGAAAAAGCAGTTCAGAAATGCAAAAAATAAAATCAACTTCATTATCAGGCTTGTGATGTTGTCACACAGCCAGTGGTGTTTGGAGTAAAAACCCCTCAGGCGTGGCAAACCAACCATCTTGGGGATGAAAACCCTCAAGGAACAGATCTAGATTCAGAGTGACACTAAAACATCCAGTGTTTAGATTTGCATATGAATCAGAGGAGAGTATTCAGATTTGTAAGTTGTATCAAACTGGTAGATTTCAAGTTGTATGTGTGCATGTTTGAATAAAATATAAAAACTATTTATTGTTGTAGTATTTTAGGCAAAGTTGCATGGACATGGATACAGATACAAATATGGATATGGCCATTTTTTAAGACCCCCAATATGGATACGGCTGGATACGTCATTCATAAAAAAACACACACATATGTTTGACACAATTTTTTTAAATTATTCGAGGAGGATTTCATTACTTCAAAAGCAATATAGACACATTATTGCTAAATATATAATGATAAGTTGATTTAACATTTTACAATATGTAAAAATAGTAGAGTTGCATTGGAAGATAACCCAAAAAATGGATCACTCAAATAGAAAAACATTTCATTCGTCTTTCTCATTGGGTGTAGGTTTTGTTTATAGCTAATTTTTTTAAAAATGCATAAATGAAGTTTTTTTAAATTAAATTTAAGAAGATTTCGGTCAAATTTTAAAAAAATCAAATCACATAGTATCTAGCATGGTTGGAAATCAAGGTTTTTTGGGCACATGTGGGTACAGTATTCAATGTGTATCCGGGCTGTATCAGATACGTATTTGTTTCGGATACGGGAATGGATACGAGGATACGCGTGCCCAGGGAGGAACAAAGGAGTTTCCGGCTACTCTGATTTTTGGGTATTTTGGGGTTTATATTATGTATGTACCTGGCCAGCTGAGGAAGGTATTAAAAAAATAGTTACATGTCAGTAAATGACAGAGAAAACATATATCAACTTAGGGAACAAAGAAAGCAGAAATTATCACATGAAGGTAAAGAGCAGGAATTTTTCAATGTGATGAGATCCTTGATGGATGGGTAGCAATAGCTCATCAATCTTTTCATCCAGAGAGTGCAAGGTAAGGGAACCAATCCATGCTAGTATGCCTCTAGGTAATGGTGCATAAAGGGAATCTTCATCTTCAGCAACAAAGCAAAACACTCTGGTGAAATCATAGATAATTTGACACTGACCTGCCAAGAGTCACATTCTTGCAAAAAGAATCCATGTCACAAGAAGAGGGTATGGACAACCAGCAAGAAGAGGACTTGGAAGCTCTCATGCTTAAGACAAGGCAAAAAGCGCTGAATTTTGAGCAAACATCTCCTTCATGAATTTATGTACAATTAATTCAAAATATAATACCAATAATATAAGTAAACCCACCACAAACAGATCTCACAAAGATTTGCAAACCACATTGGGAAAGCTCACCATTCCTTCATTTGATGGATCCAATGAAGCCTATGCCCAGGGTTGGATCCAAAGTTGAACACTTACTTCTCACTAAGCCCTATATACCAAGCAAAAGCATTTAAATTTGTGATCTTGCACCTATAAGGAGTTGCACATGAGTGGTGGTATCACCAACTTCTCACTCAAAGGCACAACCTTATCACCACCTACAAGGAGTTTTGCAAGAGGCTGATTGACAGATTTGAAAGGCGAGACCTAGAGGATCACTTTAGCGAATTGGCATAGTTACGGCACCAAGGTTCAACAGATGCATATGTTGATTTCTAGAGAGTTGTCGTGATGGTACTTGATATATCAAAGAGGCATCTGACTTTCCTCTTCATGGAGGAGTTGAAAGACCCCTCAAGAGCCTAGTTAAGGCCATTAAACCAGATTCATTACAAGCAGCCATTAAAGGGCCTTGACATTGGAACCATCTAGCTACCTTATCTCCTTTCCCCTAGATTATTGACGCTAGAGACCACTACACCTAATAGATCCTTCCCAGGGTCCACCACTAGAGTTGTGAGTATAGAAGCACCACAACAATAGCAAAGGACTCAACACAAACCTTTTCACAAAGATTGGGATTTACACCCTCTCGACCCATGGGTCACCAAGGAATGGGACAAACCTGTAGGAGTCAGCAACTAAGTGACATGACCCACAATTAGATGAAAAGGATGTAGTTATTCTTCAACTACAAGGAGAAGACCCCTCAAGAGCCTAGTTAGGGCCATTAAACCAGATTCATTACAAGCAGCCATTAAAGGGCCTTGACATTGGAACCATCTAGCTACCTTAACTCCTTTCCCCTAGATTATTGACGTTAGAGACCACTACACCTAATAGATCCTTCCCAGGGTCCACCACTAGAGTTGTGAGTATAGAAGCACCACAACAATAGCAAAGGACTCAACACAAACCTTTTCACAAAGATTGTGATTTACACCCTCTCGACCCATGGGTCACCAAGGAATGGGACAAACCTGTAGGAGTCAGCAACTAAGTGACATGACCCACAATTAGATGAAAAGGATGTAGTTATTCTTCAACTACAAGGAGCCTTAGTACTGAACACATAAGTGCTTGGGAAAGGGATAAGTACATCTTATTGAAGTGTATTCCAATGATGAGGGAAAGCCTCAATTGTGCATGAAGGTACAAATTATGAAGGGTGATGAGATATCACCAATTGGCATGGCAACCAATGGTCTTCTGTCACAAGGAGGTGCCACATGGGAGTCGGCTGACATCTTGGATCAACTAACCTTGTCTCGCTTGAGGGTAAGCAAATTCTGGAAGGAAGGACATGTAATGTCCCATTCTTAATATTGATATGACAGGCCTGCTTCTTGGGACTGGAAGTGTAGGAGTAGCATTGACTGAATGGACTGGCAGTGTAGGAATAATTAGGGTCAGAATCATGAAAAAAGTGGATGAGTCAGTTAGGATCAATTAAATAAGGAAATAAGTTGATGTGTCAATTTGGATCACTTACTTGTTTAAGATTGGCATAAATTGAGGGATGGATTTATCCATTAATAATTTAATTGCCATCGAATGAGGAAGGGATTGTCGATTAAACTACCATCACTTGAGGACCGAACTGCTTATGATCAAGCAACACAGAAAAAAGGTAAAGCATGGAATATAGGAGGCATTGGAGGGACAAGAAAAAGCAGTTCAGAAATATGGAAAAAAAAAATCAACTTCATTCTCAAGCTTGTGATGCTGTCATAGCATCTGGTGGCATTTTGGGATGAAACCCTTCAAGCATGGCAGTCAAAACATATTAAGGACAGGAACCTTCAAGGAGTCTATATCAGACCATCATGGTGATGGAAACCCTCGAGGAGCAGGTCAAGATTCAAAGTAACTCTGAAACATCAGAAGTGTTCAAATTTGTAAGTTGTATCAGACTAGTAAATTTTATGGTGTATGTGTGTGTTTGAATGCAATATTAAAAATGGGTTTGTTATTATGTATGCATTGAGGTTTTTACATCTACTTTTGCAAGAGCTTCATAAAATTGATTACATCCTTTTTTCAAGTGCTCAACACAACATTGAAATTCTAATGCCGATCCACATTTTTGCAATTGCAATGTAGGAAAAATGGCAGTAATTCAAATAAGTCCTGCTCTTACCAAAGGGTCATTTGTTGAGGGACAAATAAAGTTGTTCAGTGAATTTATTGAAGTTGGATTTTCTGAAAATTTTCAAATTATAGAACTATTATTCATATGCATAAATATCATGCGTTGTGGGGCACAATTTCAGAACCCCCACTACATCCACCCTCCAGCTCCTCTTCAGGACCTGTCCCTAATGCAGGTCCATTGAGAAAAAACTCAAAAATGCATATGAAAGAAAATAATAACTAGCATACCTATCTTTAGAGAAATATAGATAAAGTATGCCGAAAGATATCATATTTGTTCATTATTCCACTTAAGAAATTATTATATTATTATATTGTAATTAATATTAAATTATTATTAAGATATGATTATATTATTATGTTTTTATACATTCTTATTTTTATATTTTTATATTTCCATTGAACTCTTTACAAGAGTAAAGGTGTTTTTAGTATCAAATTATTATTATTATTATTATATTATATAATTATACTTTTATATTTCTATTAAACAATATTAGATTGAGATAGTTACAAGTTAACTGATTGCATGAGCCAGATAGACAGAATTGATTGATCAGTTAAACTCATGTGGTGGTTGAAAGGTGGAAGTGAAGATATAATTAGCATTAAAAAATTAAAAATAATATAAAATTAAAAAATAATAATAAAATGTCTTTTTTTGTTTTTCATGCATTTAAGTGTCACAAACACATCAAAATTAATGCTTTTAGTTTTTATTAACAAATTTTTTTGCATCCATATGTGAGCATAATTATAATATATTGTAATTAATATTAAATTATAATTAAGATGTGATTATATTATTATGTTTTTAACATTCTTATTTTTATATTTTATATTTCCATTGAACTCTTTACAAGAGTAAAAAAGTTTTTAGAATCAAATTATTATTATTATATTATATAATTATATTTTTATATTTCTATTAAACAATATTAGATTGAGATAATTACAAGTTAACTATTTGCATGAGACAGATAGACAGAAATGATTGATCAGTTAAACTCAAGCAGGTAGTTGAGAGGTGGAAGTGAAGATATAATTAGCATTAAATAATTTTAAAAAATATAAAATTAAAAAATTATAATTATATTTATTTTTTGTTTTTCATGCATTTGAGTGTCACAAACACGTCAAATTTAATGCTTTTAGTTTTTATTAACAGACGTTTTTGCATCCATATGTGAGTGTAATACGCCTTCAGTGTAATAACCTAACACTTGCAGTCCTTAACCCTACAAACATTTTCAGTTTGTTATTTAAATGACAGTGACTGCATTTCAATTGTGCACTATAGCTTCATTTTAGCTTGTCTGTATGTGAATAATTGTGTTTCTCTGAACAAATATACCCCATTTTGAGTAACTTCTGTGTTTTTGCCTGTTTCTGTGGTGCAATTGTTTATATGTTTCTAAGGAAGTTGAAATTAATATGTTGAAATTCCCTGCTTCTGAGTTCAAGTCTTATGTTTCCTGGAGTTCACTTTTTCCCAGACCATTGATGAAAATTGTGAAACACTCACATTTGTGTTTCACAATTGACAATTGTGAGATCTTGACTTGAATGGAGCAATTCTAAATCCAAAGCACACTCTCTAACAGTGATTTCTTAGCTTTAGAAATCGATTCCCAGCTCCAAATGTTTCAGTCTTGGCTGTGATGTCTGGCATTTTAATTTGTATGTGTGTGTGTATTTGGTGCAGTCATTCCCTTTTGCCTACGATTTTAGTGGAATTCACAGGTGTCCCTTTTTTGTGTTTCACACACAAGTGGTCATGGTGATTATGTCATTATGAAATCATAACTATAACAATCATCATGATGAGGTCAAACCCATAATGTAAGTCATCATCAACCCTTCATGTTTGACCTGTGTTAAGTTTTATGCTTAACTTAGGATGTTCTCTAGTAGTTTTAACACATAATTGATTGCTCCCTCTTCTACTTGGAAGCCTCCTTAAGGTTATAACATTACTTTACACTGTGGTAAAGAGCTCTAAGGCACTAAGAATAATTCACGCTTGCCACCTTGGGTCTTATACCCACATGTCTACCACTTCAGGTCTTTGAGTGTCCCTATGGTAGCCACTCCTCATCAAGTTGCATGGATAATGAGCCTTAGCAAATGCCAAGCAAACTAGATAATGTTACTTGTTAATAGGTTCACTGTATGTTTTTCAATAAAACAATGGGTCTCACTTTTGTAGCTTTTGAAGTACCTAACAATCAGCATTAATATTCAAAATTAGTAATTAAAGACGGATCACACCCAAGAAGCAATACAGCATATCCCCACTTAATGCTGAATTGATTAAGAAGGGGCCATATAGTCTCAATACAATAAATTTGAAGTTGGCGAAAACCACAGAAAATTGGGAAAATATCATAAAACACCAAAAAATGACAATGTTGAAGCTTATATGGCAACTACACTAAATCGAGAAGCCATTATAAATTCTTCAAGCATTAATGGTGATTAAGGCTCCATGAAGGAAGCATAACACCAATTATATCCTTTCAAGATAACTTAAACTTGTCAAATCTATGACAACATGAATTCAAGAAGTGCCAATGAAAAGTAGAGTTGATGGTCAACAATTTTCCAAAAAGGGTGACCTCAACTTATTGCATGAGAGGAAGGGAACCACTACACAAATAAAGAATGGAGTTGTATAGTTAGAGAGAAAACACCTAGTAAAATCTCAAATATATGCACAAGTGGTATGAATCCAACTACACTTGGGCAAAATGTCCAAAAATGTAGGGAGAAATAAGAAACTCAAAGCCAATGCTAAAAAAACTAGAACAAATACCTCCTAAAGAATCACCACCTAGTCAACAATCATATCACTATCATGAGAATGCTCCAAGAAAGGAGAACAAATGCTGAAAGGAAATCTAGATAGAACAAAGATTTATACTCTAAAAATAAATCAAGTAGGATGGTCACCGATGAAGATGCAAAAAGAAGCTCAACATCATCAATGTCAAAACTAGAAGAACAATGTTTTTCTATCACCAACAAAGTTACCAATTGGACAAAGAAGGGGAAACGCCACAACCCATTCTAATCAAACAAAGCAACATATTATAAAAATTACTCAAGTATCCCATAAAGGGCAGCAAACCTCATTGAGGCAATTGTGGTCAACACTTGGTCCAACAACCAAACTACCAATGATGCTCCTTAAAGCATTAACTACCACAGCACAATGATCTAGAGAGCACTCATAAATTGCTACAAAAGAGCAGAACTGACCATGTTGTATTGGACAAGGGAAGCTTCAATGATGCCCAAAAAGAGCATAACCAAACTACCAATTGCTATCACCACTTTTCTACAAAACATCAAAAAATAATTGTCCAAAATTGCCCTGCCTAAACATAAGTGTGAGGTCTTCCTCCCTGAGTTTGACACCCCTAGCACTCAGGAGAAGCTTACCTTTAGGGATTTAGGGATTTCCAACTTTGTGCACCAAAATTCCTAATGATGGATCATAGAGTATGATCCAAAACATTGATAATAAAAATTATACACAGTTTTTAACGAGAAGCATTATAATTGAAGCATTATAATTGATCTGCGTAAACTGTGGAAACACCATCTCTTTAAGAGGTCAACATGCTCTTCATGTAATCCAGTCACCATTTTGCCCTTTACAAAAACCATCATTTATTAGAAATCTATATCATAAAAATAGTTTAAACAAGCCCATTACTGACATATTTCATTTGTTTCTGTTATTTTCCTGAAACCCTTGCATCAGATACAGAAAGTGTGATCTAAAGGAAACCATTGTGCCTGAATCAAGTTTAATGAAGAATTAGATGTTACTCATTCTCTTATGATATCATGTTTGTGTTATTGATGTCATAAGGAGTATCAGAGTTGCTCAGCTTTGTTTTGACTTTTATCTGTATGAATGGACTGGCTTATCCTTGAGAACAGAACTAGAAAACCCAAAAAAGAAAAGGTTGTATCTATACTTCAAAAATAAAATTGGTGGTAACAGAAATACAAGACAGAGGAATAATCATTTACATGGATATTTATGCATGTAATAAAGTTCCCCAGCATTTTAGAGAAAAAAACTAGCATTTTCCTCTTCTCTATTATTGATAGTTAGTATACTCACCTATGCATTAATGACCTTTCTGCATCACTCTCTTTTTCTGCAATTGCATCCAATACCTGTTTGGCAGTACCTTTTCCATCTCCTTGTGCCTGCTCAGGAATCAGAGAACAATTCATATAGACTCAAAAGTAAAAACTAATTGAAAGCTTAACCTCTTTGGAAATCTTGCAAAGAGAAGTGAATGGAAACTTTAAGTTTGCACAAGATATGCTGACTGTACTCAAAAAATTTAAGAATATGATATTGACTGCCAGGATTTAATAAGGAACAATATATGGCCAATTTTTAATGCATTCACCATCAAGAAAATCACCTTTACTGGTTTAATATCTTTTTTTCTCAGACTAAAATAGAAGTCTGAACCATTGTCCTTGATCCAATTACTGTCTGAACGAAGAACGAAAGGCATTCCAATAAAGCTACGCTCACCAATCTCAATCTCAACAGACTATCATTGCCAACAAAAATTTGAAAGGATTAGCATAGGTTATTAGAAATATTCAACTATTTAGAATTCAATGCCCTCAAAAAGTTGTTGCTATGAAAATCCATTTCATGTTCTATTAAAATGTAATAGCATAAGTACAAGTATTTATTCAAAAGCAGGATCAAACATAACATGAAGTAGTGGCATACCCGTAGAGATGGATCCAAAGCAAATCCTTCCCTAAACGTTGTCTCACAACATAGTTGCAGAATACTTGATCCTTCAGGTATAATATCCAATGGAGGTGCCTGCAAATGATCATGTTCTGAAAATTAGATTAAAAAGGATTGTAACCAGGATACTTCTCAATGAAGAATGTCCTACAAAATTCAAAACTTCCACTGGTCAGGAACTGCAGCACATACTTAATCATATTTTTACTTAATGTTCCTGCTTTCAGAGATAAAATATAATCTAAATATAACTATACGTACTGCCCATTCCCTGGCTGAATTTTTTGATAGTCCCCAGTGTAGAACAAGTGGTCCTTCCATATTTGTGGCCACCCTTACACGGACTCTGCCTTGTGGATTTGTTATAAGAACCTTCATGGCAAATAGAACAGTTCCTAAATCTCCAGTTTTTGGATAATGTTCAAGGTTCTAAAATTTTCATCATAATAAGCCCAATTTTTTGTTTAATTAGAAAACAGTCTTACCAGGAGTTCTTTGTTATCCAGCTTATATATTTTCTTTTGAAGAACAGATCCAGCATCCAGTTCTTCCATAACCTTTGAGCACAGCTCAAGTGCACTGAGTTCTCTTTCCACAGCAGATACTTTGACAGTTTCTGTTTTCTGTGGAAATTTATTGAGTATTTGAAGCACATCACGCTTTTTCCGTTGAATGCGTTGAGGGGTGGTAGACTTCCCTACTCTATCAACAACTTTCTTTTGTGTGTCTTTTGGTATCTTTTGACTTGAAGAATCCTTGCCCAAATTTGCACCTCTCTGAAGCTGTGCTCTAATCTCTTCAACAGAAACACCCTTGGCAACTTCATCTTGTAAATCCTTCCGAGCTGCCTCATATTCATCCTATGAAACATACAGAAGCCATTTAAGTTTAATGCCAAAAGTGACCAATATAAAACCATAATGAATTTTCACAAAGAATTAAGTAAAAAGACATTACATAAGAAAGCAGGTTCCACGAGCAACTGTCAAATCTAATTCTAATTAGGGTCCCATGACTACAGTCTTTTTTAATAGATATGCTCCATGTAAATCTTGTTGCGGTGATCCAAACATATAAAAAATATTCTCTGATATGCAATTATAGGCTAAAACCTCATTCAGAGGGAGAAATTCCAAGTTTATTTAATATTTTATTCCATAACAGATCAGCCATAGTTGACACAATGATTCTGTCTCTGGAGTCTCGGTGCTGCATAAAACAATAGGTGACTACCACCACGAGAAAGGGAATCCCGACTCTCCCTACTCTATAATGGTGAGGGGCCCTACCACTAGAAAGGGGTTTCCATGCAGAAGCAGACTTTCCTAGTTTTCAAAAAGTTCAGCAGTTGGCTATACTGTGGTCACTCGTCAGATCCAAACAAGATAAATTTGTTGTTTAAAGAACATCAGTTCTTATAGAAAAGCATTTAGACAAATCGTTGCAGTGAAAAAATGTAATGTCCCCTAGTTGGGGGATACCTCATTTTTGCCCAAAGTAACAATTCCTCAACAAAATTTGTTTACAAATAATATTCTATAATTAAAACATATGATAGCTATTGAAACTTAAAGTAAATAAGCAATTAAAAATTAAATAACATTTCATATGTAGATCTAATTTATAGTTTTATTTCCAATAACCAACCATAGTAGGGGTTGAAGAGGAGAACACGATAGGGTGCCTTGGAACATTCGCTGCAACTAAGCCCAAGGGCGTGATACAACACCCCTTTGCCCACAAGTGGTAGGAACACGTCCATCCAACATGGGGTGGTCTACTTAGAAGGGGAACTCATCTCTGCCCTCCCTACTCATGTCTCCTTATTAACCCATATATGATTGCTTCCATTCTTGAGTTCACTTCTACAACCAACCATTGTAGAGATTGGAGAGGAAAGCACAAAGGGTGCCCTGGAACATTTGCACTACTAATCCCAAGGGCATGATACAACACCCCTTGGCCCACAAGTGGCAGGAACGCGTCCATACAACATGGGGTGGTCTACTTGGAAGGGGAACCCGTCTCTGCCCTCCCTACTTGTATTTCCTTACTAACCTCTACATGATTGTTTGTAGGAGAACAAGTAAATTTAATAATTAAATAAAGAATCTAGATTGGTTAGTATTTCACATCATTAACTATACGAAATACATAAGATATTATAAGTTAGACAACATCTTCATCATGCATACCACAATAGTTGCTATAACACAAGATGACTGTATTATGAAATGCAGATTGCTTGTATCCAATAATGATCTGATCCAATTCATTGATGTCCTTCCTTCAAATTTAGTTCCTCCTTATATAGGCTTCAATTGGTAATGGAGAGTTATGTCCCTTCCTACGGTACCCACCTTCTTAAGAGTGGTGTCTCTTCAAAAATGTCCTTTGTCCTTAACTAACAAATTGCTGCTGTTAACAAATGAGATCGCTGCCTTAAATGGAATCGCTCCTTAACCATAATAAGTAACACACATATGTGTGCCTTCAATTATTTTAAAAGGATCGCTGGATATACACCGGCCTATGCATCAATGCTGGGTCAGGTTGCTACCATTCAATGGAATAATACCATTATCTTCTCTTTGCTGTTTGCCTTGGTCGGATCTGGATCTCAGAAAATTGTGAAGTCTTAGAAATAAGACAATTTTCTGTGCATGGGTGTTCCTTGATTTACTTAAGGACGGTGCGAGTATTGGTGTAATGGTAGGGGCATGACAAAAAACATGATCCTTGTAAAATAAATGGGTTAATCCAACTTAACATAAAAAATTGATCATATAACAAAAAGTTTTTGGAGTTTCTTTTCAAATAGACAGAAGCAACAATGGTGTACATGCGGAGCAAAGTTCTCCTATAGCTGTTCCATTTTTATACATTTTATTCAAGCTCTTCCAAAATTATAACATGCTTTTGGAGTTCACATATCAAACTTATTCATGTTAAGACACAATCTCAAATAAAGAGATGCAGCAAAATGACTCTTAGCGTAAAGGATTCAAAATTAAAAACCTATCTTGAGTTTACACAGCTGTTAAGGATTCTCTTCGCAACGTAATAGTATGAAATCCTATGGTCATATCTCCATAGCTTCTAATCTGGAAACAAAAATAAGTTGCTCATTATTCCTTGATTCTCATTTACAAGCAAAGAGAAGTAAGCAATTTTATAGCATCAGTAATAGAAGTGGCCTAAAGAATTTAAGCATGACATTAATTTAGGATGAAAGGTAATCAACCCCATACAGTTATAGGAGAACAAAAAGAAGGCACAATTAGGTGAGTTCCCACGTATAAGTAATCAATAGGACCTACACACAATGACAGCAACATGATACATGAAGTTTTGGAGAGATTCCACCCAAAAATGCATCAGGGTACAGAGGTAAACCTTTAGCCAATAAGCACGCCAGCATCAGATAAACCCAAAAACAAATAATAGTTAAGGTCACACTTGAGATTTTAGGACCACAATTTTCACCTTTAGAAACTCCCAAAAGCCAAACGCAATGTGTAGCATCTAATACTTGTATCAATGGAAGGGCAAAGGCAAGATGAGATAATATAGATTACTAAGATACAAGTTATTGAATGAAAATATAGGAGTTCCACTGATGTTTTCACAAGCATGTGTGATGTTAATTGTGTTAGGACTCAATTTGATAGTGCAAACTTTTGCTTGAGTCCTATCTCCTTTATGCACTTAGACCTCATTTTGCCCACAGATATAACCAATCTGAAAAATCTAACCTCAAAACCCCAACTCCCCAACACCCCTTTTCACCTTTGCTTCCAAATTCCCAACTCCACTCCCAGGACCCAATCTCTAATGGCTCCTTCCCATTCCCAATTCCCCAATCTAACCCCCACTCCATTCCAATTCCCAATCCACAATCCATCTTCACTCTTGACCCCAATTCCTTCCCTGATCTTGACACCCAAGAGAACTCACACTCTAAAACCTAGTTTCAAGGCCCTCATAGACCCAAAAACCCACTGAAATCCAATTTCGACCTAAAAACCCCAACATGATGCACCATTTCACCCACCTCATCGTAGTGGCAAGACCTTTCAACAACCAAAATGAATTTTTGTGGTCCCTAGAGGATTTTTCTCACCGTTTTGTGAGCTCAACATGTGCCTTAACATGCCATAATCAATTTGCCATTGATGATGAGGATGATTTGCAAATCAAAGAAGTATCTCCCTGCATTCCATACAAGTACAACCAAATGTCCTAGGCCTCAATTTCTAGCATGATTCAAGGAGAAACAATGCCTGAAGGATATGAGCATCTACTACATAGTACCAATTAGAGGATTTTCGAGTTTAATGCCCTCTTGCATTGGTCACAAATTTTTGAGAGTTCCCAATACTTTGGCACCTTGAGCCCATGAGCTACAACCTGCATGGAAACTATAAATACAAGTTGGTTCCACAGTCAAAGGGTTGGTCATTGGTATGTTCAGCAAAGCACCACACTACCAGAATGATTTAGGTTTCAACTCATGCCGATCCAATTTATTTTGGGAGTAGCATACTTGATTCAATCTCAAGGAGGTTAAATTTTGTAAGTGTATGTAAAGAAGTGTCTCTATGATAATTTGTATAATTTCAGATGAATCTCTTAGTCATAGCTAGGACTCCTTCTTTGCCACATTTGCCGGCACAAGTGTAATACTATAATGTCCCCATTTTGACATACGATTTAACAATAAATATTAATAATAAAATTAAAAGAAGAAAAATTAAAATAATTAAAACTTAGTTAAGTTTAATGAATGGTCAAATGGCATGAAATGAAAAGTTGTGACCTCCTCAAACATGAGGTATAAAAGGGAGAAAAGAAATTCATTTGAAACAACAATTTTAATCTACAATCAGAAATGCAGATCTGAATTAAATAAGACAACAATGAGGAGACATAACCCTTTTAAAGGGATATCTCTTTCCAAAGAGATGTGTCTCCTCAATGAGATATGAGGGTATAAAAAGAGTAAGCAATTAATATAGAGAGGGGGCTATGGAGAAAAGGAAGAAAGAATGGAGCATAGGGACTAAGGAAGGATTAATGGAAGAAGAAAGGAATGAGCAGAAAATAAGTAAGTGACTTTTAAGGACAGAAATGATGAAAGGTTGTGACATTTTGAAGGGGTGGTAATTGTGAGAGGTTGTGACCCTTGCAAAGGTAAGGCATGATGAAGGGGTATGACTGTCCCTCACATTGGAAGTTATAAGGGGTAGAAGGTTTCATTTGAGAAGGAGAGTGGAAGGGGATTCCATTTTAGAGCAGACAAAAAGGGCAGAAAGGAGGATATGGGATGCCATCCTAAAATGCAGAATTCTGAGTATAAGTAGCAGACCATAAATATGCTATCAGCAGATTTGGAAAGGGGAGTATATGTAACCATCGAATGAAATCAGATTGAATGTTAGTAACTAAATGTACAGTCAATATACTTATGGGTTTGGGGTATGAGTTCTTTATGCACAGCATGATGAATGGTATCTGCTCATTAATGATTAATAATATGCTGTTGGTTATGAGTGTTTATAATATACATGACTGTCTATAATATATATCTGACTGTTTATGACTTCTTATAATAGAAGGCTGTATGTTCATTGTTTATGACTGTATATATATCACAGTGAACATTGATTAATATCTTGCTGTTGTTTATGTAAAATGTGTGCAAAATACTGGAACTCTTCACGTGTTCTGAATGTAACCAGCCATGGTAGAAAAATTGAGGAATTACAAGTAGGGGAATAGTGATGGGGTCATCTTCTAGGTACGCCACCTCATGGTATAAGACCGGGGAGTTCCATTGGGCCAAAGGGGTATAAAGGGTACTGCCTTTGGGCTTAGAAAGTATGGACTTCCAGGGCATGCTATTGTGAATGCTCCTCATGCTCTCTATCGTGGTGGATGAATGCATAAAGAATGTTCAATCATGGGAAGTAGGATAGAAGTGGCAAGACTGAAGGGAACGGTTATAGGACACCTCACTAGGTATACCACCTCATATGTATGGCATAGGCCACATCAGGCCAAGAGGGATGGTATATCCGCTCTTGGGCCTAGGGTAGAGGATCTCTAGGGCACCCAATAGAGTCACCTTATCCTAGCTTCCCAAAGATTGAATTTCCCCAATAAATTAGAGAAATCTTATGATTAAGGTTATATTCGTAACCCTAGTAGGAAAGTTTCTTGGAATTGTTATTTTAGGGCAAAAACTAGGGCATTTACAAAAAGGGACATTACAAATACTGAATTTGATGAATATTATAGCATTCTAATTTCTAATGCATTTCAAACCTTATAATGATATCTTCCATAATATACATGGATTTAAGCAGCAGCTCTATGATGGATTACTAAGCATGCCTTGTTATTGATATCACATATTTAGTGTATGTAAATGCATAGCTCATTATTTCTTATGGTTCAGTTTGCTTTTCCTTTGATATTATGTGACTCTATTGCCCATTGAATAGGCACCGGTCCTGATAACTAATGATTCAATCACACACCTTCAAACAAAACAAAATATATAACCAGTAGTATAGGGATTAGTTTTCATATTGGTACAATTCATGATTCACTGATTTAAACAAGGAAATATCAATTGTGGGCTTTATCATTTAAATCATTTTTTGAATCGTGTCCTTGCACCCTCATCTTGCATTTTCTACAATGATGACCGCATCAGCTATATATGAGGTCCTTTTACACAGTTGGTTAGCCTTTAACATTAGAATAATATTGTTTATAATTAATTAATGGTCAATTATCTATTATATTGTAAATATTTAGATTCTTTCTATTTACAATTGTTTCTTATTTAGAAGCATCGTCTTTGTAACTCTATAAGATCTTTTCGATCTTTGTAAATAATTCATTAAGTTTTTTACCAATTACTTGTTCGTAATATTTAACACAGTGATATTCCTTGGGATTAAACTTACTTTGAAGACAACTGCAAACTTCACACCTTGCAACACATTTCAGCATTTTCAATCCTATTTAAGAAATCTCTAGGAGCACCCTCTTAGCCCTAGTTGAGCCCCAAATGTGGGAGAGTTTATCCACTCTCGTTTGTTGGGCTTGAACCCTCTGTAGTCTGTTGATGAACCATTGTTTTACCTCATGAATGACAACCCTGGCCCTGAACGTGAAACTGTGTTCTAGGATTGTATACCAACGGTTTTGGGAACTAACAAACTGCATACAAGTGCAATGTCAAAAGTTATAAATCTAATAGGAATATATCTGCAGTAATTAAATGAAATAAAAGCAAGTAACAACAAACATTTTTACAATATTTGCCTTCAAGTTCATTATGTGATCAATTGAGCAAAACAAGCTTTGATGGAATGCAGCACATCAAGTTGACAATTAGAGGCATACACAAAACAACAAGCATGTCTTGGGTAAGATTCTCATTGTGGCTGCTAAGTTGTCACCTGTGCTCTATCATGTATATATGTTCCTTTGTTCAGTAATATAAGATGCCTGTTTCAAAAAAGAAAAGTTTTATTTCCAATGCCCAAGTACCCAGAATGCTCTAAGATATTGTCAATTTTGGGATTAATTCTAGCTCGGAAGATGCTTCCAACAATACTTGATCATGGTTTTACTAATCCTTGTGCCTCTAATTTGTCACTCTCAAAATGATGTTTCTTTTATTATACTAGTATTTTATCGTATTTTAAATAGGATTATTATCTTTTCTTTATCTTCTCCAAAATAATTTCATAACTTATCTTATCTTCTATTGGATTTTTGTTAGAATTGTTCTTATTTTATCCTCTTATTACCTTGCCTAGTTTTTTGAAGGATGTGAATTTATTATACACACTTGTAACAAGGTTTTAAAACAGAGTTTTTTTGAGAATCTATTCTACAGAATAATTATCAGAGACTAGCGTGGCCAAATGCAGCACTCACACTGCCTCGGAGGCTTTAGGACTGAGTTAGCATCTATGCATACTCAGGAAACTAAACTTTATCTGATGTACTTTCTGAAACAATGATAGTTAGATGTCCATTTTTCAGATATCTAAACATAATATTCAATTTTCAAAATTTTCTTTCACAATAATTTTCCAATTTCAGTCCTTACTTCAGCTAGCAAATTTGTTTTAAGTCGTATAAGTATATTCAGACCTAAGTTACCGGATTCTTCTAGTTTAGCTCGGGCCCGGGTACTGGTACTGTTTGGGTACTGATACTCTTCGGGTACTGGTACTGTTTGGGTTCTTCCTAGGTACGGCTCGGGTTCTTCCTGGGTATCTGGGTTCTCTATGGGTCCTTTTGTGAAGAACCCAGGAACCCACAAAGAACCTAGGAATCCAGGAAGTACCAAGGGCCGTAACCAAGCATAGTTTCATAAACTAAAACCTCAGTTTCACTCCCACAACTTTATGACAGCATTTTTTATCAGAATATGCCAGCAAGCAAGCAAGCAATTAAATATCATTTCAGTTGCATTTGCAAGCTACACATGTGAACACAGAGTTAGTAAAATTTATATCAGCAATACTGAGATTGATTTCAATTGATTTGCATTATACATGCGTAGCAGCTGTTTGCTTATGTTTTGTGAAATCACTTTCCTTGTGTTGTTAATGATTTGGCATTTTGTCAAATGTTTGAAAAATGAAATTGAACCAGCTTTTGCACTTGACACATCTAGTGGTAGTGGCAATCCAATTGATTGTGGTTCAAATGAAATTGAACCAAATATTGATATTGACCTTGACTCTTCTGATGAAGAACATGAATATTAAAATCAATTAAAATTTGAATTTTCATTGTGTAATGACATTTTGAAACTTGAGTATTTTCATTTTTGCAAATTATGAATGAGGTATAAAATTTATTTTTTTAATGATATTTATTGGCAATTATGGATTTGTGAGTATCACTCTTCTTGTAGTTATACAATATATATATATATATATCCGTACCCGTACCCAAGGGAAAAAAATTGCCGCACCCGCGAATCCATACCTGTACTCGTACCTGAATCAGTAACTTAGATTCAGACAGTTTTGCCAGCTAAAATAGTTTGGAATCATAACTCTGAAACAGACCTTTAAGCACCATCCATTGTCATGGAAGATGCACAACACAAGTGTCAGATCTGGGGTCTTTATAATATTATGTTTGTATTATATGTAGTTTGATGTTATTTTACATGCAAACCCAACGTCTATACGTAATAAGGGAACTTTTTAGATTCTCTGGTGTTTGTTTTACACGCCAGACCTTTGTCTAAGATTATTTCTCTAACATGTGAGGTCTTATGATATGAAGTTGTAATACCTTTTCCTGCTCCGGGGTATACATTTGCTTGCCTTTTCGTTCCCATCGCAAATAAGCTTGGACTTGTACAAGGTCTTCAGGAATTGATATTTGAGATATTTCCCCCTCACTCCTAGGCAAGTCAATGTGGAAGTTCTGTCCTTCAAATTTGAACCTGAAAATTTAATCAATGGAATGGATATTATCAGTTAACAACTTAAGAGTGTCACAACAGACAATTATTTTGGGAAACTTCAAAAAAACTCAAACTGGAAAACCAAAAATTTAAGCAAAACACTTACCAATTGTTTCTGGATTCATCATACAAAAGAAATTCAACTGAGGCTATGTTTGAGTCACGTATCTCAATTGTCAACAAAGATTTATCCCCAGACTGCAAATCATGAGAACCAAGAATGCATAATCTAATTTAAGGTCAGACACTGTTATCAATCAAGCCACAATGCCTGGAATGTGAGTAAAGTCAAGTCCTTAATCTAAATCCACCATACATGTACGTATGTGGCACTTTAAATTTACAGCAGAAGAAAACTTACCTTTGTGAAAGGAGTTCTCAAAGCTCTTTTTTTATAATTTGTTGTTCCACTGGGACAATATGATGGAAGTATCCAATTTCTGCTGATTAGAATATATTCCGTCAGAGCCTTAAAATCTAAAGAAATGGATAAAAGAATGAAAGTGAGATTAAAAAACTCCATGGACAAGCTCCCAGACAGAAGAAAACTTACTTCTCGCCACTCCTCACTGCACCCCAATGAAGAACTAAGCATGGGCTGCTATTTGTAACCTGCAAATTAATCTTTGCTGGAGATTCACCTGTAGACTTAATGATGTTCACCTGCAACAGGAGGCATAAATCATGGTATAACTATGTCTATACTGGATTCAAGTGTTGATCAATGCAGCTATCAAATGCCATTTTGAATACCTGCAGCTGAGACTGGTCATCAAGGTCAAATGTCTCAATAAGCTGCTGCAAAACAACAAGAAAAATACATAGATTAACAGTTAGAATCCCATCCTAATAAGTATAGACTGATTAGATTGAATCCTGGATGGCTCCAATCAAAGCACGTTCATGGTCAGGAACACCTCTGGAATAAATGTCACTTCTTAATGTACAATCAAAGCATGTTCATAGTCAGGAACACCTCTGGAATAAATGTCACTTCTTGATGTGACATGGACTATCTGCAATTCTACATAACTAAAGAGTAAAGTTGTCTAACAGACTAAAAATATAGAATCTAAGAATTTTATCAAATAGTATGCAATAATGCACATATACTGTGGTTTCAAATCCTAACGTCAAGTAAAACCCTTCATTACCATTAGGTCCATTACAGTACATGCAGAGTTTTTCAACATTAAAAATTAAAAAGTAACCATAATGGACATGAATATTCTTCCATCCTGCAATTTAAACCAAAGGAACCCTTGCTAGCTTCCAGCTTCTACCCCTAAACAGAAAGCTATCTTAATGGGAACCAAAACTCATTACCAGATTCAAACCCCATATAGCATGCATTGGCACCTTTATTGATTAAACTTAGACATTTGTATATAATGTGATACTATGTGTGTACTCTCCTCAGGCCTTGTACCTAAGCTCACGGATTGAAATCTATAGCATATAACATGTACAAAATCAATTAGAAACTGAAAGGATGATGATACCGAGGAGCAGGCAGATCTGTTAGTAACTTAGTACGATTGCCATGACCCAATCCAATATCCATGCAGGGTTCACTTGAAAGAAACTTTATTTTGCAAGTGGAATATGTTTTCAAAGAAAAATTTATGTCAAAGGAGTACTTGCTACATTCCAGCTTCTAACACATAACAGAAAGTTACCTTAATGAAAACCGCGGAAAAGGAAACTCATGAATGGATTGAGGCCACTATATAGCATGTCTTGACACCTTTTGCAGTTGATTTTAAGAGCTAAAATGGCAACACAATTGTTGAGATCAAGCTATTTATACATGACACGATACTGTGAATGCACACCACTTAGGCATTCTACCTAGTCTCGTCAATTAAAATTTTTAACATCAGCTTTTAAAATCAATGGGAAACTGAAAGGATGATCATACCTCAGTAGAAGCTGGATCTGTTGCTAAGATTGCACGAGGCCCAGTCCAAGTTCCACGCAAGGTTCCTTTGAAAGAAATTTTGTTTGCTAAATGTAGACTGTTGTCAAACAATTTAATGCTAAGAAGAGGCTTTGAGGACCGATGAACTGATGGATTTGAAGAATCTTTAGAAATACCATTCATAACATGTCCTGTAGAAGAACCAAGATATGCAGATGGTAGCCTGCTTATTGCTGGCTGAAGCAAACCATTTCCAAGCATTTTGACTTTCTCCTTCTTCCTATGTCAGAACAAGCTCTTAATTGTTCAAGCCTCAAAGCCTTATTTTACACCAAAACTCTGAACAAGATCATGAACACAAAGCAAAGAAAAATTAAAACATGATCAGAAAAGGAAATATACAGACATATATCATAAAAGGAAAAAAGTCTCTCGATCAGTTAAACAATCAGAGAGAGAACTGAATAAAGTCTGTGCCATCGCAAAATGAAACCAAACCAGCTGATTAATATATCTTTCCTATTGCTGCTATAAAAGTCAGATTCAATCAAGCCTAAAACCACACCTGCATTTTGAATTACTAATCAGCCAGAAAAGAAAGGTGGATATAACTGAAGGAAAGGCCAACTTTAACAATTGCCATTGCAAAGCTTGATGGCTGTAAGTCATTACTTTTGAATCATTATAGTGGCCATCTATGCTGGTATTTGAAGACATCACTGGGCAGATTGAGTCAATTAAGGAGATTGCTTTTTATTATTTGTCAACCCAAGTTGGAGCTAGGGGTATTTTCTAGGAAAATAAGTTAAAAGCTGCTCCTGCCAGGTGTCAGATTGACCTGCTGGGTTCTTCGCAATTATATACATAATAGAAGAGGTGTTTTTCAAACAGAAATTTTTATTTCGAAACCATGAGATGCATAAATTCAAATCCTACTGAATAGAAATCAATTAAACAGAGTATGCCAAAAAACGGAATAAGTTCAAGGAACCACACAATTTTAGAAGTTCAGCTATCACGATGAATCTATTTCAATATTGACTTCTTACTTTGTTTGGTGATATTCGACATTTTTTTTCTTAATTTCCTTCAGATTGTATGTTATTTACAAAAAAGTGGCAATGGAATCTGAGTTGAATCTCTGTTTCGAATGGCAAGTATTTTTTTCGAAAAAAAATGTCAAAACTAGCAATTATTAGCCACTAAAATAATCCCTGCTTCAAACATAGCAAAACGTGAGCAAGATGAATCATTAGAATGGCATGCCTATAAAGATACATGACATAATTATAAATGAAGCAAATGGGACTTTCAGCAAATCTAGCATCCAAAAATCTCAACATGCTCAGAAAATTTATGGAAAAGGTTTTATACCTCAGTAACCAATTTCACTCATTTGGGGCCAAATGAACCAAAATAAAATTACAAGAAAATAGAAGACCAAATTCAATTTACCTCTCAGGACAAACTGAAAAGGCTGTAATATTCGGTAGCCAGAAATGAATGTCAGACCATTATGCTGACATTTGAAAGCCCAAACACTAGTATTTATCGATCCAGAAAGAGAGCAAGATTACAAAAAATGCTATTAAACTCGCAGAAGCTTGACATGGCAGGACTACTAATTGTGTTGCCTTGAATTCCTAGCACCAAAAGAATCTCAACGTGTTCAAAATTTAAAACGAAAATTGTATACCACGGATCTAACAACTCAAAATTGAACCACCCACACTCCTTTACAGTCAGATGATTCAAGAAGGATAAATTTATGTTTATACCCTTGCAAAGGGAAAGCTAGTAAGAGTTGGTAACCAGAGATGGTTTTCAAATCATATGCTGATACTTTGAGGCAAAAAGATTAAATTAACGTGAATTACAGTATTACCAAAAGCTCATAACACTATGCTCTTCGGGATAAATAATGCAAACTTACGTAAATTGGCCTCAAAACTGACAGAAGGTTACATGGCACACTGCAAAGTATGCAGCATTGGATGAAATTCCTCGACATAGCATATTTTCAATAAACCTACCACCAATTTTATCATCTATTAATGAATATATTACAAAATTTAAATTTGTAGAACATATTCAATCATTAATCAGTCATGTAGTGGCATTCACCATGCCAGCTTGAGGAGGAGACCATGATCATTGATCATCATCCGATGTACCCGCCAAATGACTCAGAAACAAGGAGATCGGCACATTATTTTAGCTTGATTAGAAACTGGCAAAAATGATTTCTTGATTTTTAAAAACAAATTTTAAAATGAAAAAAGTCATATTTGGTGAAGAACCAATAGAAAAATCGTTGAAAATTTTTACTTACTTATAAAATTGGAGGACTTATACAACTTAATAATAAATGCAATGAAAGAGTCTCAATTCAGCAAAGCATAGCACCCAAAAACGTGCACAGGATGAGAAACTGATAACAAATGATATACACGACAGGTATAAGGCTGCAAAAACAAATTCAGTATCGAAAGAACAGAACAAATAAAAATATAAGTAAATTATAAACAGATTTCAAGTTGACTAAATTGCCAAACAAAAAAAACAGTGAAATTTGAAAGCATAAACAATTTTCAAAGTACAAAGTTGCCCAAATCGCTTTGTAACTCACAAAAATTTGATGACTGACTACAAACCATATTAAGTTGGGCAAAAACCACTGAAAATTGGCTTATATTGAGTGAATACATCGACTTAAAAGCATATCATGAGGCATAGATCGGAAACTTTAAAGTTGCAGAACTTACCTCTTATATGTATGTATATATTCAATGTGTATACCACCACTTAACAAACCCTCCACGACAGACCTTGTTTCATTGCTTCGCATTCATTCATTCAAAGTTATACGCCTGCAAAATGTCACCGTGGAGACACTGAAAGAAGTATCTCCCCTTGCCCAATGTGGCTACGACACGTGGAAGTTTTCCACTGTTCAGTTCCGACCTCTGCGATGAAAAGTGGACGGAGATCGGATGGTGAGAATTGCAGCACATGTCCCTGTAAAATATCAAACAGTGTGCCCTATGTGAGGTGTAGCGCGGGGTCACGTGAATCGAGACTTTTGCACTTTCCACCTTCCTACATGTTATTTTTCTAACCTTTTTCTAATTAGAAAATGTTATAATTTATGGTTTTTGAAATAGAGAGATATTCAGATATTTTATTAATGAAGATAAGAGAATTAAAAAACAAATAATTTAGGAATTTGTGTCTACATCAAAAAGACCAAAAGGAGGGGACCTTACGTAAAGATTTTTTGGATTTTCATATAAGGTGGAGGAAAATTGTATGATATTTTATTTTTTTATTGAAAAAGGAGAGGTAAGTATTGTGAATTATAAAATAGAAGCCATTAAATTTAAAGTATTTTTTTAATGAGGGAATTTGGTAAGTTAGTCTAGTAAAGATCGGGCTTAAAGAGAATCGATCTCAGTTCTATATGAATGAACTCAAAGTCTTTAATCAATTATGTCACTCATTTAAGTTTAAAGTAAAGTATTATTGACATATCTATTTTTACAAGAATGTAGGTAAAGTACACATCATATTTGTTATTTATTTTACTTAAAAATTTAACTGATTGTATGATGGAAATAGACACAACTTAGAGTGAGTGGGAGTTGACAGGTGGAAGTGAAGATAAAATAATATAAAATAAAAAATAATAATAAATTTGTCAAATTAATTATTGACCACATTTTTGCATCCATGCATGATCAATCTAATTATAATTATAAATTTTTATGTATTTTATTTTTATTTAGTTTTGTGTTTTTATAAGAGTGTTATTATATATAGATATATCATTAGATGATTGAATTTTATGCAAAGTTAGGTCTTTTATGTGATGATATCTATTTAATGTTTCTATACATTTATTATTTATCTCCATCTATATATATTCATCCTACCAGCAAATTATTATACTTTTATATACATGGTATCCACTTTGGTTTGGCCATTTTTCAAGTTTCAACATAGTTTCTAGTTAGAGGATCTTATCACATATATGGACTCCTCATTCTTAAAATTCAAAAATTTAAATTCAAATTAAGTCCTACATATACTCTTCTCATTTAAGAGACTAAACAAGAATTTATGTGATGTCTTGTTGTATTATAAAATATTCAATACATTTATTCTATACAACTATTCATGAATCATCTCTCATCTCAAGTAGCAAAAAAGTTTGGATTTGGTGAATTAAAAGGAATCTAGATTTGTACAACTATATTAGAAGTATTTTGTGACGAGGAGTGTTGTTTAGAGTGTTGTTTACCAACATGCCTACACATTTTTTGTGGATTATCCCAAGAGAATATGCTCTCTAGTGACACAGCAATAGCCTTAGAAAAATATTTATAAATACCACCAATATCCAAAAATAGTCTTGAGATGCAATAGAGAAAATAAAAAATATAAATATATTAATTTGAGAGTAAATGTTCACAAGAATAAGATAGATCTATAGATGAATACTTATCCTAGATCTCCTAATTTATTCTTTATAGAATGAAAAAATAATTCTTATTTTGAAGTGAATACTAGACTCTCATTATAAATTTCAAATTATTCATTTAAATTATTCTATTTTTTATTATAAAATAAATATATTATTTATACTTATATTATTAAGTAAGCTAAATTAACTGTAATTAGAAACATGCATTTTTTGAACTGAAGTAAAAAATAAAAATAAAATAAAAAAATCCTTGAAACTTACATGCAAATACTCAAAGCATTAATTAGTTACTTGCATGCAAAGACTTAAAACATTATATAGTTAAACGTACTATTTATTTGTATTCTTACACTTAAAAGTCTTATATATTTCGAAAATATAAATCATCTCTTTTATAATTAAATGGACAAATAATTGTAATTCATTATATTAAAAATTTGCATGCAAATATTAGAGCATTGATTAGTTAATCAAGTGTAAACAACAAAGTGTATATATGATTTCACAATTAAAAAGACACATGAATACCTATTTACCACTAGTAAAACAAAGAAGTAATCAAAAGAAAATATAGTTTTATTTTATTTTATTGATGTGATTTGGTTTGTAACTTTTAATTTGTTTCATTCATAATTTAATTTTATATATATATATGCACTTGCCAAAAAATATGTTTTAGGGTTAAATTTTAAATTGTCTTCCAATTATTAAAGAATATTCATTATAAGTCATAGTTAATTTTTTTAATATTAGTTTTGATCATAAAAAGTAGTTATTTGTCTAATCTTGTTTTTCAAATAAAATATAATTAATCAGTTATGATCTTTTAAATATTAAGATGACTCCTGATTACATAAAAAAATATGATAGATTACAAATTAGTCCAAAAGAGAGGGATTATCACTCAACCAAAAAGAAGTATTGCGCAAGACCTAACAAACCAAGCTCAAGGATATAAACAAAACATAGAGAGAGAAATTCTCACATAGAATTTTGAATTATTGATTTTTAGAATTTAAAATGAAGATAACAAAGAGAAAAACTCACAAAAAAAAAATTGAAATATTAACTTTTTTAATTCAAAGTAAAGATAAGAAACGTTGAATTACTTTAAATTTATAGTCAAAAATAAAGAAATGTCCAGTCCACTAAATAAATCTAGAAATTTAAGACAAATTGATATTCTTTGAAAATTTAACACAATGACAAATAATAATCTTAATAAATGCTTTGAATTGCAAGGATTCTTAGACCACTTAGTTTTTTATAATAAAACAACAACTATACTGTACATCTTTTACCCTAAAAAAATATAATTAAAAATAAAAAATCAATGATATCCTAAGACCATATAAAATCACAAAAGCCACATACCGCCATTATTAATCATTTTCTATTTGCCTACTTTAATCAGCTGTCACACACTGCGATCTTCATTATAATTTATGTGGACATTTCGGGAGTTCAAATCAGATATGATATGGAAGATATTTTAATCCCTGACACCTATGCTCCATTCGTAACTGATAAGTTCTGAGAGCGATGCTTTTCTTGGATCTTGTATTAACTTTCACACTTCTTTTAACCACTATCCCACAAAAAGATAAAATAAGTTATTTTTAAAAAAAACAATTAGGTAGCCCACCAGAGTATCTTTCTTTGTGTCTCCAATTGCGTTCTTCAATGTCATTCAGGATTCCCCGGAAACAAAAAAGATTTTATTTTATTAACGTCGTTTTCCATGCAAGAAGAAAATCATCTGTCTTTTAGAAAAAAAATGGCGTTTGCGTTTGCGTTTGCACTAAGTAAAACTCAGAGGGGAATCGGTGCCTTTGCATAGATTTGAAGTAAATTTGCACGACTTTTGGTCGGGTGCCTTTGCATATATTTGAAGTAAATTTACACGACTTTTGGTCGGGTGCCTTTGCATATATATGAAGTAAATTTGCATGACTTTTGGTCCGGTGCCTTTTCGTATATGCACGATGGAGGAAATCTAAATCTTCTTTATAATAATCTGTATATTTTATTGTTGTCATTTATTGTAAAGGTATTTTTCATTTTTTTTTATAATGTTTATTTTTTAGTTTTTTATTTCAATTTATTTTTAATGGTTAGTTTTGATCTTTTGATCTATTTTCTTTTTTTAGTTAGATTTGTAGTTAGATAAATGACTAAGTCAAATGTATTATTGTCTAGATGACTTCTAAATTTAGTGTCAATCGTATTCTTTTCATTTGATCATCACTTGTCACTAGATACATAAAAATATTTCATTTATCATATTTGGAGTTGTATTTGAAAAGATAAACCTAGTTCATTTTGACATAACCTAGAACCTACAAAAGAATAATTTGATAAGAACATTCAAGATGCATGTATTGACATAGTCAAAGCATTTTTTAATTTTTTTTATTATTATTATTTTGATATCATGAACCCAACCACACTTTACCTCGGTCTTACTTTTTGCCGAATTTTGAGGTATAGAAGGAATGAGTTGAGCCGAGAATAGTCAAAGCATTTATTACAATATTACTAGCTTGCATCTACATCTAGGGCATCCACTATATGTTTGTTTGTTGTTTTAGATTTTTTTCAAAGTTGATTTAATAGATTTATAGGATTTAACATAAAAGAGATATTATTCCTATCGTGTGTAAACTTTCTATGAATAAGAATTCACAGGTTGTATGTATTGCGCCTCCGAGTTGTTTCCCTCTTCATTTTGTGCCCAGGTTTGGAATTGTGATCGCGCCTTGCTACTTGGCATTGTGGCGGGATTTTTCAGTAGGCTCGCGCATTTTTCGAATGAATCCTCGCCGTGTCTCCATGTGTAAAATTTTGGTTCCGTGAATAAAATTGTCCCAAAGTTTCGGTAGTGTGTATTCTATGTGGCTTCCCCACGGGACTTCTAAAGGTTTCAGAGAGCGGAGTATATCTTTTCCTCGTTGTGTCGCCACATATTCGAGGTCGATGGCATAGTTTTGTTTTCTATGGCTTATACCTAATACCTGGACTAGAGATCATGAGTGACACAAAATGATAAGAACAAATTAATGTTGTTGACAATTTTGCAAAGGGATAAGAGCATTAGGATCTCCTTGCGCGCTTATCAAAAGATATGAATCAAGATCAGATCGAAAGTAAGGTGGTTATAGCGACCATCTTAATGTCCATATACCACCTGACTAGCGGCAAGTTAGGGTTCCTTGATTTCTTTTACGGTTATGATCTCAAAGTATAAAGGGGGAATTTTCTTTAGACGAAGGAGTTCTATTTTCTACAAAAACTTAGAGAAATACTTATAGATTGTGCCATCTTGGCCTTTCTATGTTTTTATCTTTTGACTCGTTTTAAGTATTATGTCAAGGTTACTAATGAATGTTTGAGACTCTTATGGTTTTTGTTTATCAAATGCAATTAGCTAGATCATGTTCTTCTTAACTCTTTTGGTGGCTTGTAGATGGTATCCTATTATTGTATCATGTCAATAAGATCAAATTATTAGTTCAAGTCGTGAATGGAAGATATATGTTCCTTACGAATCTTAGTAAATAACTCTGCTAAAGGTTTTGAATATTTGGCTTTTATGTTTGTGAACTCTAAGCCTCTTGTTCTCCTTCAAATTATGAAAAGAAAAAATATATTTTGTACTCACTTTAAGGATATTACGTCTATGATTTAATTGAGAAGTACCTAGCACTATAGATTATGGCATATCGTCTTAGCATTAGTTGTATTTTTGTTCTTCTTTCCCTTTTTACCCCCTTATGTTTGCAAATATGATGAGTCAACTTCTAAAATCTCAGAGATTGTTTCACAAAATACACTAAGTCCTACCTCTGTGAAACTTCTCGACTACATCACTTTAGGTTTTTGAACCCGATTGAGGATCAACAGTATTTTCTGGCATGCCCAATGGGATAAATCACAAATTGCCTGATTAGAAGTCATAAAAACTTGTATGACCCAAGGACCAGTGACTAGGTCAAAAGCTGCACGAAACCCAAGCTTAATACTTCCACCCTTGGTGAATATTACTAAACCCAAACACTCTATATTCCAGGTTTCTCAGACTAGTACCTAACCTCAAATCCAAATGGTTGTCCTAGCACCACCCCGAAACTTTATCAACCCCCCACTCCCCTTGATCAGTGGGATCTTATTCCCACTTCAGCATTAAAAGCTCTACCTAAGTTCAGTAGAGAAGAAGGGAAAACACCAACTAAACACATGCAAGATGTCACATATGTAGAGTCCATTTTGTCACCCAACAGAACGTTGCTTTGAGATTACTTGCAACATCTTTTAAAGGGAAAGCTTTAGATTGGTATAGATCTCTACCCTCAAACTCTATAATAGACTAGGATGGCCTTGGGAATGTCTTCTTTACATAGTTCAGTGAGAAGGGAGATTGTTCTTCCTTGTTGCACCAATTGATAAATATCAAAAGGGCACCCCAAGAGTCTATTAATGATTTCAACATGAGGTTTTAGAAGACGTGGCAACAAATCCAAATCGTTGCCTAATCGCCAGTAGATATGGCCTTTGTTTTTTATATTAAACCTTTTAATTCAGATATTGTAATGATGATGCAATCACTCGGGGGGACCTCTTTACTAAAAGCTTATGAAGTGGCCATTCAAGCTGAAAATAGCTTGATTGATGCGAGAAAACTCCCTCCAAGGCCACCTATGCTCGTATTCCTAAAGTCTTTCCCCTCCACAACAAGTGATTCTCAACCAAGCACATCCCTACCTCTGCAATCCATGTACATGTATTCAAATGCATTAGCCCCTGTAGGATCTGCTTCTACTTTGGTCACAGAAATGAACGGCATGAAAAATCTCCTGCAAACCTTCTCTAATGAGATTATCAATATCAAGTGCTGGTAGGCCGCCCTAGCAAGGCCACCTTACCAAAATCATCAGATTGCAAAGCCCTTGTATTAATCGAATCAATACCAAGGGGCGGGGAGGGAGCCAAGGGAAACCTTTGAATCAGCTCGTGGTTGTGCCCACTCCCATACAGACTATTCCCCCAAACAACAACAAGGAGCTAGTGGCAGGGCAAAATAATTTCACGGATGACACAAACTCATGGTGCTTCCCTTGTAACGATGCACACGCGTCACGGAATTGTCCACAGGGAAATCTACAACAAAAGGTAGTTGAGCAATGGGCCCAAGGTATCTCGCCAGACCTTGGGAACTCCTCATATTCATCTCCAGGAGTGGATAATGCAATGTTAACTGCATAAATGCAAGGCATGTCTCTAGAACAAGAGTCTGAGATTGTGTCGAATCACACACTTTTCTCTTGGATGGAAGAGGAAGATGCAGTCTTTTCCAATGATACCTCCACATCCAAACCACATGTCCAATCAGGTTACAACACCCGATCAAAGAGAAGATTCATTGGGGAACTTGTTTCTCAAGCTTCTAATCCCAAAATGAATTTTGGAAAGGCCTCAGATAATGTTGCGACCACATCTATTTCTCAAAAGTCGTGAGAGAATTTTCAATATAAACTGAATGATTCCAAAACTCTGACACCCCTGGCAATAAACGTGGTGGAGCAACTAAAGAAAGCCCCTACCAATGTATCTCTATGGGACATCTTGGTTATTCCCGAACAAAAGTGGTTTCTAAAAGAGGCCCTAAAAGACTAAGAGAAGCAAGCTTGAGTTGAAGATCCTACGAGACAAAAGAGAAGGAAGCAGCTAGACCACCCAGGACAACACCTGCCACCTATTGCCTTCGTTAACACCAACGAAGATAAAAAAGAAAGGACAAATCGGTAAGCCAAAACATATGCCCTTATTTTTAACACTGTTAGTAGGGGATAAGTTGTTGCATAATTCTATGATAGACTCGGGAGCTAGTACCACTATTATACCCAAACAAATTGCCAAGGCCCTCCAAATCAAATATGAGTTGCTGGAAAGAGGAATAATGCAACTAGATGTAAGAAAGGTAGTCTTAGATCTACCCTTGACCCTATATTCCAGACCCAGTATCAATTTTCCCCGAGAGGTGGTTATAATTGACATTCCCCCGATCTTTGACCTCTTTCTATCTCAAGATTTCACAACCAAGATCGATGGATACATGTCCCTAGACTGGTCTCATCTGATTCTTAGAACTAAATATGATTAAAAATTGAAAGCGTTGTCAAAACCCCCTACATTCTAAACATAAAGCTCAAAGAACATTGTAATTAGTTTTGAGCGCACTCATACTATTATTACCAAAGAGGAGACGTATTGTGTCAAAATGTTAGAAGAAGGGATTACCGGCGAAAGAGATGAAAAGGAGGTCCTTCTAAGCCAATTCATAGAGAATGATCCTTTTTGTAACTACCACATTGTAGGTCTGGGAACATACGTCATCTTTGATGAAGATCAGCCTATTCCCAAGGTAATTCAAGATAAGGAAAGAACTGCCCCAAGGGTGAACGTTGCCTACCATTTTTTTATGGTGCAAGATGCAAGATCTGATCAGGGGTAGGGACGTGCATAGTATCTCGAGAGGGTAAGAAGACGTTGAAATTCTTCTGCTTCCAATTTCCTTGTACTAATAATGAAGTCGAATATGAAGGTTTGATTAAAGACCTCAGTGTCGTCAAGCGAATAGGAATCAAACAATTGAAAGTCTTCGGATATTTTGAACTAGTTGCTAAACGGACGCGTAGTTCTTCTACCGCAAAGAATGTTTGGATGAGATCATATCGACACTAAGTTTGGGATTTGATTGAGGGCTTTGAGGTGTTCGATATTTAAGCTATTCCTTGCTAACAAAATATGGCAGTCGATCGGTTGGCACTGATCAGATAATAGTTCTGCCCAGTGACATGTTTACCAAACAATGAGCATTTTGTGTAAGTGATAGTAAGACTGGCAATTCCAGATAATGAGCAAAATTGGCAATTTTTTGAAAGCAATGCCTACATGGCCCTGTTTCTAAGGAAATCTAAAGAATTCACAAGTATACTACAACCAAAAATTGACTAATATTATGGAGATCAAGCGATTCAACAAAAAGGAAACAAGCTATTCAATTGTGATGATGTAAGAAATGACAAGAGGAAATTCATTACAAACAAAGGTGACTATGTTGACTTAGAGATTGGAAGGGATAGAAAACTCAAGGTCGGCAAAGGTGTTTCATAGAAGGACAAGGAGTGCTTGACTTTCATGTGTAAATACATATGAAGGAGTTATAGCTTGGAGCTATGATGACCTGAAGGGCTATGATTTGGACATCATTCAGCATACAATTGAATAGTCAGATGAAGCCAAGGCCATCTAATAGAAGCAGAGGTTGGAAAATCCTAAGATTGATTCCCTCATGGCTTAGGAGATCAAGAAGCTAGTGGACTCCCAGATTGTTTATCCAATCAAGCACAACACTTGGGTGTAAAAACATGCACCTATTTGAAAAAAGAATGGTGATATTCGGTTGTGTGTGGATTTTCAAGATTTGAACAACGCATCTCTCGAAGATCATTACCCACTCCCTCCAATGGAACATATCCTACAGACAGTTGTTGGCTCCAAAATGTTTTCCCTACTAGATGGATTTTCGAGGTACAATTAGATACGTGTGAAAGAAAAAGAACAGCATAAGACAACATTCACTACCAAGTGGAGCACGTGTGCATATGCCAAAATGCCATTTGGGATATCACACGTCAGGGCCACCTCCCAACCGTTAATGGATATAACCTTTAGGAAAACTTATAAATGAGACTATTCTTATCTACCTACATGATCTCACTATATTTTCCAAAAGGAAAGATCATTTTGATCACTTGGAGAAATTTTTCTAGAGGTACACGGAATTGGGATATCCTTGAATCCTAAGAAATGTGTGTTCAGATTCCCTCAGGGCAAGCTTCTCAGACATGTGGTTTCTAAGGAAGGCATCTCAATTGATCTCGACCAGATCAAAGCAATCAAGGAATTACCCCTACTAGTGAATAGAAAGGGAGTCTAGTCCTTCCTAGGGAAGATCAATTTCATAAGCAAATTCATATTCGACTTTGCTGGTTTGGTGTGATTGATTAGCCTTATGCTACGGAAGGACCAGAGTTTCAAATGGACTCCAAATGGAAAATCAGCTTTTGAAAGAATAAAAGAAGTCATAGCCTCTGCCTCGGTGCTCGTAAATCCTGATTTTTCAAAGGACTTTATCATGTATGTGTATGGGAGTGAGCACAGTGTGGCAGTCATTCTGACTCAAGAAGATGAGAGAGTATTGGGAGGACATCCGATAACTTTCTATTCAAGGACATTGCAAGAGTACAAGGCTAAATATAACATCATGGAAATGTAAGCTTTCATGATAGTTAAGGGACTCAAGAAGTTCTAACACCTAATTACAACCAATAGGGTGTTGGTATACATCACTCATTCAAGTGTACATGAGTACATCATGGAGGGTGAGATCACAGAAAAAAGAGCAAATTGGATTACCAAAATCCTAGAATACGACATTGAATTTCACCCCACCAAGGTCATTTGTGGCCAAGGACTCTATGAATACTTGGCTACTGAGAGTGAACCCAAAGAATCAAAAGGTGAATATGTAGAATCAATGCTCATGAATCAGATGTCACGTCTGGACAATTGGCTCAGTGATCATGTTGATTTCATGAAATATGACAAATACCCCTCACAACTTCGTTTTCTAAGAGGAGAATCTTTAGGCTTAAAGGGACCAGATATGTCTTGATCAAGGGGGTCCTATTTAGAAGAACCCTTGGCAAAGTCCTTCTATGTGTCAATTCAGCCCAAGCAAGGAAGATCTTGACGGAAATCATAATGGTACTTCAGGAGGATATTTCTCTACCAAAACAATAGCTTTGAAGATCATGAAAACTGGTTATTTCTAGCCAACTATGTTTGTGGATTTCCATCAATGGGTCCAAAAGTACCAAAAATGCCAATTCTTTATGGGAAAGAGGAAAAACTCAGCCATGCCCCTAGCCAATAGTTACAGATGAGTCCTTTGGTCAATGGGTTTTGGATTTCATTGATATGATCGACCCCTTGTTAAGTGGTAGTCACGAATGGATTCTAACTACCATGGACTACTTCAACCGATGGTTCGAAGCTACTACCTTGAAGAATCCAACGAATTTTGAGATAGTTAACTTCCTAGAAGAGTTAGTAACTAGGTCTGGTCCACTAAAGACCATCATTTCAAATAATATAAGAGCCTTCTTAGGATCCAAGGCGTTTGAGTTCGCCTTGATGTATGAGATCTTCTTAAAGACGTCATCAAATTACTATGCCCAAGGAAATAGATTGGTAGAATCAACTAACAAGAACCTAATCAAACTAAAAAAAATTGATACATGCAAACCACCAGAGAGAGTGGCACAAACACTTAAGGATTGCCTTCTGGGCCAATCATATTACCCCCAAGAAAATATTAAATACTTCTCCTTACAAGTTAGTCTATGGCAAAGAGGTAGTACTGCCAATTTTGACAGAAATTCCCTCACTGCAATTGCTAAAGTCCCTAGATGTGGAAGAGAATGGGCCCCTAGATTCTAGGAAGGTTGAGCTATTAAGAGTCGAAGAAGAAAGATTAAAGGATTTTGATGCCTTAACTAGTCACCAAGAAGTAGTGAAGAGGTGGTTTGATAAGAAGACTTTGGACCTGAAGTTCAAGGAAGAAGACCTTATGTTAAAGTACAATAAATGAGCTGCCAAGCTTGGGCAACATGCCAAGTTTGATTCATTATCGGTGGGCCTGTTATGAATTATAAACTACAAAGAGAGTAACTCTTTTGAGTTAGAAGATAAAAATGGTAACCCCCTCGAGATTCTCATTAACGAAATCCACCTTAATCATTTTTATTAATTGCTTCTCCATGACATCTATACATAATTAAGGTAGTTTGCTTTGATTGTGTGTTTCTTTTAATAAGTACCCATGGTACAATGTATAGGTGTCAGTTGTGGGCTCATCGACCACCTCTTTTGTTGAGGCAATCATTTTGCAAAGCCTTCTCATACCAATCTTTAATTCCTCACAGTTGCCTCTACCACCGACATTTTAGTACCTTACCTTGCAAGTTAAAACATTTGGCGCCAGAGGGAATAAGAAATTCACATGCATGTTTTCCCAACAGAAGCGATTGAATGGGAAATATACAAAGACAAGAGGTTCATCCTTCATGGGCAATATTATCTTTTGTGCTCCTAGTCTTTAAAGAAGAAGGATTGTTGTAAGTTGTAGAGGAGGAATTCAAAAAATTCTTGAAGGTGAATTTGTGAAAGGTGACTGAAAGCAAGAAGAAGACCAACAACACCATGGTAGTACGAAGGCAAGGGACAAGTGTAAACACAACAACTCTACTTATTAAAAGATAAAGGTTTTTTAGGATTCATCATATGGCTTTGCTCGTAGCCTTCTAAGGCCCATCTTTGAAGAAACCTGAGCTATAGACCCTACCCGGTTTCCTACCAATGGAAATATAGCTTTGGTAACCAACTATGCAAACAACATTAAGGATTTGAAGCTTAGCTCTAACCCCAAAAAAATTTAGGAGGGCACACTACAAAGATGGCTAAGAAAGGAGACTAAGAATGTCCTAAACTCAATAGCCAACAAGATATGCTATTATGGACTTCCTCAATTCATGGTTCTTGCGCTACACCCTTGTCTAGAATTTGTAAGTCTTTGTGCCTCCCATTTCATCATGTATAATAAAACCATTCAGGGCACCAACCTCCAGATAATTATCACACCAAAAGCAATTGGAGAAATGTTGTGTACTCGTATTAGAATGGCCCAATACCACTAATATAAATTCATATACCACTTTGAAAGCCAACAAACAAAGATGAATTTTATTTAATGGGAATTTAAACCTGTAGGTGGCATAAATAGAGTTCCCAACTTTCCTATCTCCTAGAGATGATTTCTACAAGATTTATAAGACGTTTTCTTAGTGATGGCTTTTATATTTGGGGCAAATGACAAAGAGGTCAAGGAATTTCAGGTCACCTTCAGATACCAACTCCACCAAGGGAGCTCCTTCAATGTTGATTTTGCAGAGGTCATTCCTATAAATATGTCAAAGCAGTTGAAAAATTTCTCCACACAGTCAATTTTCAAGTATTCATCTTTTATAATGCATACGCTCTCGTAGAAAAATGATAATTTCTTCCAAGGCCAATGTGGTCTAGAATTGAGAGTTATGGATGTTGTTGGTGATAAAAACCTTGTCACTGTTTGGACCCATGTCATATCCTCTGCCAGTGACTATTATACCTTCTCGGATTTCATCGTAGCATCAACCCTTTAGGATTTCCATCAGGACCCCTCTAGACTTAGCCAAATCCAAATGGAGTGGTTGTAGCAAATTCAAGTCACTGCCCAAGTCAAATCCCATCTGTGTGATTGGTTCTTCGGGGCAAACTTTACCATGGTCTGGGTGCATGGGTTCAATGATGAACCTTTTCGATTGCTTGTCCTTTTTAGTGATAGAACTCTGGCCTTAGAGATGTACGTGTAGATCATCATTGTGAATACAAATATTGGGGCGAGAGGGAATAAGGCTATGCTCTATAAAACTCTAGTAGATTTCAGAGGTATTATAATTCAGAAGAGAAAGGTTGAGGCCTTATTACTTGTAAGATTAGTTCACTTGGGACTCCACATTGTAGCTGACTCTTGGCACTATGATCCAGATGTTTGCTTGCCTAATAGATCCCTCCCAGTTCATCACAAGCCAAGGCCTTACTAGGACCAGAAATGCAACCATGTGGTGCCTACAAGAGATGTTTATGTTCATCTCTCATATATATATGAATCAGAGAGACCCAAGTGGCATAGCTTCTATATTGTGTTGGATAGTGCAAACCCTGCGAAAAAAATACCTCTATCAATAAAAAATATTTTGACCCAGCAAGATTGGGATGAGTAAAAGACTGTTGATTTTTGGATCTATCGGTAGGAAATTAAAGATCTAACCTCCCAGGTGGATGATATTGACCTGGATGATGTTTTTGACAGAGCATGAGAGAAGGGACATTCTTCTCTCGAGGGTTTGGGAAATATCGGGGATAGTGAAGATGAGGGAGTTCTGATTGTCTAAACAATTTGAAGAAATAAAAGGCCAGAGGCAACAATTAGAGTATGATCCCCACCACCTCAGGTCGGTGTAAGATCAAGCAAACCTCGAATTGTTATTAAATACCCAAAGCTGCAATCAAGCAAGGGGCCAGAATATGAGGTCCCTCAAAAAAGGAAGGGGATTGAGCAATCAAGAAAGAAGAAAAGTATAGAGCATTAGACAAAACCTCGAGAGGAGGAAGTCGTTGAAGTTATTTCCCCGACCTCGGCTACAAAGTAAGTTTTTCTTCCCCTCTTCTTTCTTCATCTCATTCCTTAGTAGGATTTCCTGGTCATAGTGAGAGTTTAGAATTGAGGCTTAATGCTTCCCAGAAGGGGCCTTCCAAACCACCATTGTCTTCTTCTACCCCCCAGGAGTTAGTATCCCCCAGGTCATCACATCAATTCCAACCGCAATTGTTTCCACTACTTCCTAGCCACCTTTTCGTACTCTAGTTTCTCAACCCCCGAGTAGCTATAACAATGGCTATGCCAACTCAATTGCCTGCTTATGCTCCTATGTTTCCCTTAGGATTTTAAGTCTTTGTGCAAAGTTCTTTAGTCGCCAATTTCAACCATCGATCCATAAGGCATTCCCCCATTCTCCCCAAGAGAGTTAAGTTTTCCAAAATCTTCGAGAATGGAAATGATAGTTCCTACCATCCAGATACCTTTTGGTCTTCCCCAAGTTGTACCCTTCGTAGGACAATTCATTGACTCTCCAACAAAGAATAATAATTCAGTGTGTCAAGTGAGTACAAAGCTAGAAAGATCCAAAGAAGGAGGGAGAAGGATGCTGCCAGTTCAGCCACAACCCATAAGAACACGTTGTTCAACGAATAATAGAACAGCCTCACCATGGTGCACAAATTCCCCAAAGTTATTAAGATAAAGGGGAGGATGTTTTCCTATGATTATAATATCCATGTCATGGGAGTGGATCTTAGCTCGACCTAACCCCGAGATAAGGTAGAGTTGATGGAGGAGACTCAAAAGGTGGTCACAACCGATTTCTTAAGACTAAGTTGAAAACACTCCAAATTGGAAAAGAAGCTACAAAATATAGAGGTTACTCTGTAAAAGAGAGATGTAGAGCTCAAAGTAAATATTTTAGAGGTAAACAAGCTAAAGAACTTGGAACTAGAGACCTGACTTGCAGCTGCTCTTTAGGATGAGACCGTAGAAAAGGCTCATTCAAATGTTGAAATGGGGGGAAAGGAGGGATTGCTTCAACGACTACAAGAAAGAGAGCCAAAAATGTTGAGAAAGGCCTAGGAAGAACAAAATATTCTTTCTAAAGAGGTGGCTAAGTTGCAAAGAAAATGCTCAGAGGCAAGCAATGCCAAGGTTCAAATTGAGAAACAGTGGCAAGAAAAATAAGAAAAACTCCAGAAAGAGTTGTAGGAGGCACGATCATCCCTAGAGGCCGAGAAAAAAAATGAAGGTACAATTAGGTTTGCACTCCAAGCCAGAGAATAGGAGTTATCTGAATCTCGACGAGCACACAACACTTTGGTGCTACAATTGGACCAGCTAAGAGAAGAAGTTAAAGGGAAAGAATTGCAAATTTCACAGTTTTAGACCACGATCACATCCTCCACTCAGTAGACCAATTTACTCCCTATTTTCCAATAGTTATATATATCATATTGGGAGAAGATCAAGGGTGTCCTTGTCTCTCTAAAACTAACCTTTCAGTTCACTGCAAATGCCCATGAGTTAGAAAAAAAGTGTCAACGGTGGTCCTAGAGATGTTGAAAAACATTGCTCCTTAAGTAGCTCACTCCAAAGCTATTGTCAAAAAATTATGCACAATGGATAATGAGAGATCGGTAGTTGCAGGAATCAGTAACAAAAGATTAGTAGCCAAGAGAGCTAGTGAGTTTATTCAATGTAATGCATATGCTCTCAAGTGAGAGGACACTCAGGTGGGCCTCGTATTCTCAATGGCCCAAGTTACGAGGAAAATTGTTCAATTGGTTCAACTAGGACCCCCTTCCCCTATTTTACTAGATGGGATAGTACTAAATGATGAATAGGATCTACTGGACCAAAAAAAACAAGACCAATCCTTCCTGTAGGACCTTGAGTTAGTTGTTGGTACCCTTTAAGTTGAATAGATCTTGCATCCTCTCACTAGACTCTACTTCTAGCTTGAGGTAGAGCTCCCTTCCCTAGCCAACATCTCTTTTCGGGAAATGATTTTGTTGGACATCACTTTTAAAGAATTGCAATTTCATCCACCACCCTCAAATGTAGATTGGGTTTCTTTGCAATTCGCATTTTCAAGGATGTAATTTCCTCATGTTCCCCTTGGTGCGGAACCAGAAATTTTGGGTTCTCCTTTTCCTTGTCGATAAAGAGCCCCTAAAAGTCACCAAGTTGTAAATAAAAACTCACAAGTCATATATTTTGCACCTTTGAGTTGTTCCCCTCTTCATTTTGTGCCCAACTTCAAAATTTTGATTGTGTCTTGCTACTTGGCATTGTGGCAGGATTTTTTGGTAGACACACACCTTTTTCAGATGAATCCCCACCGCATCTCCACGTGTATAGTTTCGCTTCGTGAACATGTTGGTTGGAATTTTTTTTAACTTGTGAGGTTTACAAAATGGTGGTTTTAGCCATAGTGCGTGAGATTGAATCTCTTCTAATCATAAGGAAAGGCTTCCCCTTTACTTATCACTTTAAATAGTTTACTACAAAATTCTAACCATTTATTCTAATCTAAACTTAAGAGTTACATCCTCTCATTCTCTTCTTTCAAAATGGATGTTTATCCTTTTCTCTCTTTTCAAAAAGGATATTACAACTAGGAGCAATAATGATTCAAAATTATCACTAAGATATTGAAAGAACCTAGGAGCATATATATGAAATTTGCAAGTAAAGAAGCAAAGTTTTTATAAAATCACAAAGTGTTTTGTTGCTTCTTGGGACAAGAAAATAGTGATGAAGCTCAAAGTCTTCAACACACTACTATAGATTATCAACTTGTTTTTTTTACAAATAATCTTTGTAACCCAAAAGAATCTTTTCTAAGATAACAAAATAAAGGTCAAAGTCCTTATGATGCTATATTCACACAAATTCATGAGCTTTATTTATCATAACAAAATAAAGCTCAAATCCTTCAAATTTTTATTTATTAACTAATTCTACTTAGCGAATTCTAAGCTACAACACAAAGTTTACAAACCCAAAATTACTCATCGCTTGAATAGTGCTTCTACACACTTCTCTCATCCAAACAAATTAGATTCTATAACAAGAATGACATAAGAACATTCTCATTAAGAAACACAAAGTTTCAATGCCAAAAATGCTTTCCTTTTTTATTGAATTTACAAAATAACAATATGAACCCAAAGTTTCACTTTACTCTCCATTTTGGTGGAGTTTTGTTGCATAAAAATAAAGATCCTCATAACAAAGAACTCCCTCATATATATAGAGCAGAGGCTATGAGTTAATCTAGGAAAAGTTACGGCTAACTATGACTAAGTCAAAATTGAGTCCTACTTGATTAGAACTTGTGCAGATTCTAGATGTAAAAACATATAGAAAAAATGACACTTGAAGTGTCAAATGCTTACTACAAAAATGCACCTATAACTTCAAAAATATAAAACTACCGAGTGTCACCAAACACTCCATTATGATCTTGTTTCATGAATTCTTCAAACTTTTGTAGAGCAATCTTCATTTAGACTTCATCGGGGCCTTGAGTATGACTCGTGACAACCTCGACCCAAGTTATAGAATATCTCAAGCCAATATAACATCTCTTATGCTTCTTCGGAAGGGAAGCCAAGTTATCCAGATTAACCTAAATATCTATTAATTTATCAATTGAAGATATTGAGAAACCATCTTTATCAACCTCCCCTCCTACTAGAAATTTGAATTCTTTGACATTTGATGATGTCGTCATGAAGATTATTTTGGTTTTCATCAAGCAATGTACAAGGAATCTTTGATATATTTTCAATGGTTTCCTTTCCTTTGTCTATACAATCTTTTTGTGCCTTTCACGTGTCTTTTATGAGCATCTCCAAAGTGTTCATCCAATGTTGCAATGCTTCCCTTTGTTCAATATACATTTCTCTTGAAAAAAGTACTTCATTATCAATCAAAAAATCTAATTCAACATCTTCTAACTTCAACCAAGAGTCAAAGTCTTTCTCTTGTGTTTCTAGCTCCTGTGAAAGTAAATTCAATGTTTTGTCCACTTCAAACTTTAACACTTTCCAAATTATTGATCAATGTAACTACAAAACAAAAAAGATGTGTTCCCTGACTTAACATTTTGTCCATCCACTCACCCACCGACCTTCCACGTGAGGTGACCTTCTCAGCCTATTTTATGACTGTCTCATCAATTGACAAAGTCACTAGCTCAATTACCTCTGAAGACTTTGTTATCTTAATCAACACAGTGGTGAGTTGTTCCACTTGTTTCTTAAGCTTATCTTTCTTGACCTTTTCTTCATTATATCTCACCACAAGATTATCAAAAGATGTATGAGCATCTTTCACAGTTCCTTCATGGGTTTGCTTGCCTAATTCAATCCTATTAATAAAATTGTTTGTAGGTTGGATTTTGTCAATGAATGTGTCTGGAGGAGGCACCGCAAGTTCAACATACTTGGTCTTTGACTTATCGACCTTGATTCTTAGACAAAGTCTTAGCCTTTTTTGTAACCTTTGACTTGACAGGAACCAACTAGTTGAAGTCAAAGTCACCTAGCGAGATGGCTTGTTTCTTCCTCTTAGGAGTATTTGAGACTAACCAAGGTTGTAGAGATGTGTCATCTCCAACTCGTGTGGCCAATATTTGAGATGAAGGTTCTCGCTCCTATGCAATAGTGGTTACAATAGGAGGAGTGGAAGTTACAATTGCAGGTGGATTCTCTATGACTGACACTTTGGGTGCAATTTTAGTCTTTGGCATATTTTTTCAAAATAATCAATCATAGAAGAAGATACTTCAGATGAATTTGGGAGAAACACATTGTCAATGTTGTCTTGTGGAGTATCTAGGGCCAACTAACTAATTGTTATAGAGGGAATAGTATGGATCACCACACCGGGAACATTTGAAGTATAGGAAATAACATAACCAAAAGGAATAGGATTAGAAACATAAGCTTGCAAAGGAGTTGTATCTGGAGTATTATTAGATGTATGAGGTGTTAGCATACAAATTTGTCCCATTTACAAATTCTTTAAAACGACTCTTGAATGCCCAAATTGAAGAACAAAATATGAAACTAACAGTTGAGTCATTTGCAATGGATTTGTGCAAGTGCTCTCTAAATTTTGATGTGAAGGTACAACTCCCTTTGTTTGATTTAAAATAAATAAAATACTGGATATGTCTTTAACCAGAAGACACAAAGCCACACTAACATTCATCCATCAACATGGCATGAATGCGATTTCGAATTTAAGAACTGAGAGAAATAAACAAATGAAACCAAGACCATTTATTCAACTTCCCATTTCAGGGGAACAAAGGAAAATGAAATTTTACTACAAACATGTGGATGAATAAAACCCACAGGTTTTATAGACATGCACATAATTAAATTAAGTAGAACAACATTTAAAAATGGCTGAGATAATTCATGAGTTAATCTTAGTTAGAGAGAATATACTTGAACACAAAGATCTCCATATTTTTCTCTCTTTATTAAATACACAGAAAAATGGCTCAAAGGCCATAACACCCTGCACAAAATTAATGCCTGAAAATAAAATATCCCAGCCTTTTTCCCCTATTACATTCTTATAAAATATTTCCTCCTTCCCTTCAGCACACAAACTTCTAAAAAAGAAGAAGCCCCCATTGTCTATAAAATCCTTTCAATATATAATCCCCAATAGTCACTTCTTGGTTCCCATAACTGATTCTTGAAAAGATTATTTATTTCCTTCTCACTTAACATTCCCATGAATACAATTCTCACCTTTAGGTAAATAAAGCTCAAATACTTTAATACATAATTTCCCTTGCTGGTCTTGGTGAATACATTTTCACTTATAGGTGAAAATACATGTCCATTTTCCTAAGTGTTTGAGTTTATGAGAGTGAAAACCCAAGTATCCCCCAATTAATGTGACTGTCATTGATGATTTTGACAGTGTTGTACTCTGTTATCCATATCTTACGAACCGGACATACTTTTGGAAATCGCTCCGGTGAGGATTTAGAAAACTAGGTTTCCTAAAACATATAAAAAATTCCTTGAGATCCAATGGTTTAATTGAGAGTTATGCCCCCATCATAGAGACTTATTTTTATGTACATGGATCACCACTTTGTGCTGCCATTTGAAGGAATGAGCTCTATTTTAAGACAAAGCTCTCTTTAGAATAGATGAGGATTGTAACTCTTTAGATTGTTTGTAATACCGTGTTGCTAAAGCAATCTTTTGAAAATGTTATCAGTTGCTATCCTCTATTATCAACATATGGATTCATAACTAAATTTGAACCTCTAAAAATGAACCTGCGAAGTCATTGAACTTCTTATGTTAGTTCAATAGTTCAACAATTCCTTCAAATGCTACCTTTTATGGAATGCCATCATTACAAAGAGGTGATGAGAAAAATAATTAAGGGACAAGAGTGCGAATTTCACCTTTGGTCATGAGATGGGGCTTGTCTTTAAAATATTAAATTTGGGAGACCATAGGCAAGCCAACATGAGGAAGGAATTCTTGTGTCCTTTTGGACAAGGAAGTACTAGGAATTTCAGGTAATCCTTCCTCATCATACTCCTCTTGTTCTTTCTCTAGTTGTTCTTCTTGTTGTTGTAGCTCCTCCTCAAGCAACTCTTCTTCAATTTCTTCTTTTGTTTGAGTATCATGAGTTGATGATTCCCCTTGACTCCTTTCTTTTCCATTTACAATAGTCAACTTGAATTTGGGAGCCTTTTGAGCAACTAAACCTTGCTTGTTTTTGGTCCTCAACTCAGATATCTTTCCAATAGGTCCCATAGTATCATATTCTAATCTAGTTTGGAATGGCTTCAATTGAATTCCTTTTTGTGTTAACTAGATAGTAGTATTCACAAGAATATTCTGGACCCTAGCCCTTATTGAAGTCATTTCCTTCTGTGACCATTGGATGAGAGGAAGTGGTGTATCTACAATCTTCTTCTCCTACACTAGATCTAGGATATTTCCATCATCTCCATGATATTCAAGAATATCTGCAAGATTTAGGTTTTCAATTTGTTCAACAATGAGACAACAATAATCAAGATTCTCGATATCCTCTTCTATCCCACAATCTATCTAGATATCTTCTACGCGATGAACATGAGTATAGAGTTTCTGCAAACATATTACTCAAGCCCCTATAGTCAACATCTTTTCTAGCCTTGAAAAGCTACATTGTGATCCTTCTCATTTCCTCATCCATGGCTCAAGCCTTGTAAATAGAACTGATTGCCTATCTCCTAATGGTGAGAGAAAACTTCAATCCACGTGTATTTGAACATGACTAACGCTCATGCACTATAACCATCTAATGTCAGGAGAATAATCTTATTTGATGGGTACCCAGGGAGCATAAAAGGCTCATCATCATAACATCCTACTCTGAGGTAGGTGAAGGTAGGGAATTGCAAGAGCATGCATCCATATTGGTTCACTAAATTCTAGGCTTCATCTAACACCCTCTTCTTTTGTAGACCTCCCTTGTCAAACATACAAATATAGTGATAGAAGAAAGCATGGGTTCAAAGATGATCCTTTCTGATTGCCTTACTTTGTTACTGATAAAACTTTGGCCTTACAAGTGTACAAGCATATTAGCGTTGCGAATAGTGATATTGGGGAGGGAAGGAAAAAGGCTATGCTCTATAAACCTCCAATGAGTTTTAGTGGGATTGTAATTCAAAAGAGAAAGGTTGGGGCCTTATTACTTAAAAAATTAGTTCACTTGGGACTCCACCTCATAGCTGACTCTTGGCACTATGATCTTGATGGTTGCTTGGCTAATAAGGCCCTCCTAGTTCATCACAAATCAAGGCCTTATTGGGACCCTATGGTGCCTACAAGAGATGTTTATGTTCATCTCTAGTATATCCATGAATCAGAGTGACTCCAGTGGCATAGCTTCTATACTATGTTGGATAGTGAAAACCCTACTAAGAAAATACCTTCGTCAATAAAAAATGTTCGGACCTAGCAGGATTGAGATGAGCAAAAGATCATTGATTTTTGGATCTATCAATAGGAAATTAAATACCTAACCTCTCAAGTAGATGATATTGAATATTTGGATGCTATGGAACAACATCAATGGGATATTGATGTAGTTGTAGATCTTGAAGGAGAATTAAGAGTAGCTCTATCGAATTTGGAGGTTTATCAAAAAGGGTCCAAGAAAGCATTAGAACACGTTGTCCATCTGAAAAGAAAAATTGATGAAAGGAAATAGACCATTGATGACTTTGAAACAAAGCTACATAACAAATCTATAGAATGCACCAAGCTTGAAGAAGAAGTGGTTATGTTGAGGAAAGAATTGAAAGAGACAAGATAAAAAAATTAATAAGAACCTGAAGCTCAAAGGTGGCAGTGATATGCTTAATGAGATGCTAAGTGCTAAAAAACCATCTAAAGTCAAAGGTGGACTTAGAATTGACAAAGGAGAATGTTCTAAAACACCCTACAAAGATGACAAAGGAAAGGAAAAGGTCAAGGATGAATCTAAGAAGACAAATGAAGATAAAAAAAGGTTTCAATCAACTAAATCAAGAAAAACTTCAGGAAACCTCCTCCCACTCAAACCAAGTGCTCTCCATATTTCAATGGTAAATGTTTTACATGTAATAAATTTGGACATAGGGATAGTGAATGTAGAAGTCAAATCAAATCTCAATCTTTTAATGGACAATGCTATGCTTGCAATAAGTTTGTACTTAAGGTAAATGAATGCAAAAGTAGAATGATGTATGGATATGCCAAATATAAACTATGATAGAAATGTATAGTCTTTCAATGGGTATTGTTATGCATGCAACAAATACGGGCACAAGGTTGTTGAGTGCAAATCCAATTTTAGAAGGAATGGAAGTGGTCTGCAACAAAGTCCTACTTGTTATAATTGAAAAAAATTAGGACACATTGTTAGCTTCTATAGAGCAAAGAATGATTTCAAACCTATGTTATGTCAAAGAAGATTGATATCAATGATATAAAGGAGAAGATGTAGAAGACATATTCATTGAAGACCTTAAGGAACCTCTTATTGTTCAGATGTTGGATTGATTTCAGCATGGCAAAGGTTATGAATGTATTTTTGGAATATTCTGGATATTTGCAATGATCTGTGGAGGTATTTGTTGTAACATGCTAAATCTAAGCAACTGAAAATTACAACATTGAATCTAAAATTAAACTCTTAAGAATTTAGCTAGCATTTTTATTTATTTTTAAATAAAAAGAAATAATTTTATCTAGAAAGTATAAATAACACTTATTCAAGAATGATTTGCATAAGCATAACAAAATAAGAAACATAACTAATAAACATCTACTAAACAAATAATTCAAGAGAGGTTTAGTGTTTACAGCTTCTTGGATTCATTCTAAACCTTAAAGTAATCTTTGCAATACTGATAAGAGGGAAAGCATCATCAGGGCAATTTTCCGCCCAAGCACAAACTAAATAGTCCCTCATGCCACTTCCAACTGGAAAGGCTCAACCCTTTGTAGGTAGAAATAGATGTTGGATCTAATGCCATCTAAGATCGTTGTTTGACCCTACACACCCTAGTCGATCACACTCCATAAGCAACTCCTAACTAGTATGACCTTTGACTAGGCTACATATGTGGACCAAATGAACTAACTAACACATACTCATTGTAGTGTCACCATGGCCAAAGGTTTTTATAATTTTGCAACACGTTAATGTGTGTAGTCACCATTCATCACCCTACTTGACTAGACCAAAATAATTAAGATTTCCAAGCCATCAAGTCTGCCTCTTATACTAGCTACATACCGACTCTATTTGAGGCTTACTAGGCTTACTCACATGTTTTTGACTTAAATGAAATCATGCTAGTTGGAATAATCTCAGTGTCAATATTCATTCTTTATGAAATCAACTTTCATTTATTTAATTACTTTGTTGATATTGTTTGTTAATTCTGTACCTGTGTTCACAAGCTAGCATCCTGCTCACTCATGTTCACGGGTAAGAAATCTCAGCCTAATAACTACGTTGAATTATCTCTTCCTCATAATTATATTCCAAACTCCTCATCAAACTAGAGTAATTACAATTTACAACAATCATATATCTTTGTGTTGATTATAAAGGATTTCATAGCCTGAAATCTAACTATTTATCGAACTATTCCAAGACCAATTTTCACTTGTATAACTTTGTTTCTAACCATAGCTATGTTTTCCATCTCTGTTTTTAACTTTGTTTTTGCTTCCTAAATGAGTTGCGGCATTTTATTTAGCAAGACAATACTTGTAATCTATGTTTCCCTTTTCTAAACTAGTAAATATTTGTTTCGTTTCATGACAATGAACAATGTTCAAATCATGAAGCTAACCTTTATATTTCAAGTATAGTTATTGTATTTTCTTAACATGGTATGTAACCATTAGCTATGTCATCTAGCTTATTTCACACCTACATTCATTTAGATTCCTATCTCACGCTTTTAAGCTTAAACCTTGAATGAGCTATAATGCACTATCAATTATATAAAAGGAAGAACTTTTCTTGCATTTGCTATTTAACACCATTTAAGAATTTTTACAATTCATGAGAATACATAACCTGGTAGGAGATTGTTTGATAGAGACAGTTGTGAATTCCTCTGTTTGACTAGAAAGCTATGCTTCCTTCCCTCCTTTACTCGCTACGGTTGTATGTGCAATTCCGCTATTCACTATTCTTTCACGATAATATATTTAGAGCTTAAATTTTATTGAATGTCAACAAAAAACTGTGTTCTGAAAGCCTAAATTCCCTTTTCGTATATAACCTACAAACTTCAAATTGCTCCTAATTTAATTGATAGCAATCGGTTATCAAAATTTCGTTTGGTTTCAAGCCAATTAGCAATTCATCAACACTGAATTTCATTTCATTACCTCAGATTCTCATTCCTTCGAGCGATAAATCCATTTCCTTCGCATTGGAAAGGCGATGAAACATATACATTTTAAAAGAATGTCACTTTAATTCATTCACTTTGAATTTAAAGTTGATGGTTCTTTTATCAAGCTTGCACATAGTCCACCCAAGTCGTGGATGTGTTCATCTATTTATACATCGATTTTATAATTCACAAATTACATATCAACAAGCATGCATTAATGCTATGTGTACAAATATATAAGCTAAAGACATGAAATTACATATTTTGACATAAAGTTAGAGTAAGCAAACAATAACAAGACTAATATACCTTTACATTAGACCACAAGGTCGGTAACATTGTATACATAAGAATAAATCATGAAGGTCACCCTGACAGGAAACCCTGATATATGTCTCCCTCGAGCACATGATGGGCGAGAACATTGTCGAAGCGCATTTCCACTCTACCACGAAGTAGTTACACTTCCCCGAAATCTTTCATGACACGAAAGATACCCAGCCCAGCACGAAGAAGACTAGCAATGTGATACTTGAAAGAGTAATGAAATACCATGTAGTGTGACATGCATACATTTCATGCTAATGCATGAAACCAAGACACACAAGATGCATATAGTGCATACATATGAATATAGGAGGAACAACCTTTTCTTAACTATCTAAAGTCATTTCAAGTTCACAATTCCACCTCAATCATAATTATTCTAAGAGGTAACATCAAAAGAATGCATAAAGCATACATAAATATATAGAAGCTACATGAGTATTAAGAGAAGACAAGTACACATGTGTGCATAAAAATACACACAAGGGCTTACAAGTGTATACAAGAACATATAATTGCATCAATTTATACTAGCCTTTTTTATCAAGAGTTCATTATAACATCCCTCTACTATTCTAAATGGTATCCGTGTCATCAATTTAAGAGTCATTAAAGAACATGTCTACATATGTACAAAAAAATGACACACCTTCGAGTACTTAGGCAATGATATGCATAAGAAGTCACATGAAGGTAATGCTCAATATTCTATAATTTGATAGATAATTCATCTTACCTTTCTATACAACTTATTCCAAAATCTCACAATGTCAAATAGATAATTTAGTAATATGACTTACGCTTGCTCCCCAAAATCTGGACCTATTTATTCAAGATGATCTCAAACACTAATTTCTTACACTGGATCCTAGGTTTATTTCTTATCTTATGCATTGAAGATGCAAGGATCTAATCTCTTACAAGATCAAAGCTTTATACAATGTAACATTATGAAACATGTTCAAAGAAATAAAATCAAATATAATTTAATACCAACTTCATATTTCTATGGCAATATATAAAATCTACCTACCTATAATGCATAGTATCAACACAAAGGTATGAAATAGTAACGAGTTACTTAGAACTACAAGTAACATCAATTTTATTTTGTCTTAAATAAGGTCTATCAATACATCTTGGAGTTGATGATAAATCATATCCAAGCTTTTATTATACATGAATGCATAACTATATCTTAAACTTTCTTTATGCATCTTCCTATTGACCTATACAACTCTTAATGCAATTAAGGTTTAAAATAATAACTATTCTCATAATAGTCTTAATAAAATTACCCTTCTTTCCTTTTTAGAAATGAATCTATCTATCTCTACTACTAGAATATGGTTTGGTGAACAATTAGAGATAAGATTATTATTCTTCTCAAGAATAAGGCCTAAACAATTATCTCTTACGTAGATCAAATATAAAAATTGGCCCATACAAATTCCTACCAAACTTGACATAGCTATTCTATCAATTAATTTAGTTAGCTATTGTCTTGTTATTCAATTCTATCACGGATACAAAAAAAAAAAAAGGGTCTACTAGATATTAATCTAGATAATAAATCTCTTACTCCTATACTAAAACAAAAGAGGTTTCCTATACTTTGTTCTCTCAAGACAATATGCATCTTTGTATATAATAATAATGAGTAATAAGTGATATGAACAACAATCATTTCGAAAGGATCCAACCAATGTAATTTTAATGTCCTCTAATTTATTCTTTTAAAAGATCACACCTTGTCTTGGGGCTTTCCAAAATGACAAAATATGGAAGCTAAATATTAAGATTACTTCTAATTAGACATTTATGAAGCAATATCAAGAGTCACCATTGATATTGCATAAAAATGAATAGATCGGTCGATCTCTTTGCAAGATAAAGCTTCCCAAAATTGAGATTCATCTTTCTCATCGAGTAGTGGTTCGACGAACCAAATCAAGCATAAGATACTCTTTATGAGCTTAAGGGAAACTAAGAGAGGAAAATGTAGACCTAAAATGAGAAATTATGGAGGTAAAAGCATGCATAGACTTACAATATTGCATCGACCTTGAACAACTCCATGGAAAGTAAATTATTGTTATGAGGTATTATACATGCATGTAAATAGGGGAAGAGCATTAGTAATGGATATAGTTTCAGTAGTGGACAATTTTTTTTCAACCTAAGCCTTTAGTTACTAAATTTAAAGGGGCTAGAAAAATGATAAATGAAAGCTCATTAATAAATTTCACATGTACCAATAGTTGATCATTTTTTAGCTTTTCTAAGCTTTTTTAATCCATAATTGGCTCATTTGTGCACCACTACTAGGATATTTGTGCACAACTACTAGGGCATTTGTCCACAAATACTAGCAACTTTGAGTTGACGGTTATTGGAACATATCGGGCAACACTTCGAAATGTGTACTTTTTGACCTTTGTGCACATAACTGATCACAAGCATGCATCGTTACTACTCAGAAGCTAGAACCTTATTTACAAGTAGTTAAGTCGCATACAAAGACAACCAAAAAAATTGTCAAAATCCGATATATGATTTAAGAATTCTAAGTACTCGAAGTTAGCTATATCCACTACTGATGCTCTTACCCTAAAGTCCTCAAGATAGAACAGTTCTACAACCCACAATTGAATAAACATGCGAACAAGATCGAGGAGAAGTCGCTACTTGGTTCTACTGAGATTCTTGTCATTGAACATAAAATAGACCGACATGGTTTCAAATCAAATAACATGAAGACTTTGCACAAGTTCCTTGTTCTTATTTCTTACAAATACAATACATGCAACCAAGGTGGATTAACGTACTACGACAAGGATTAAATCTATACGAGTTGAGGTAAAGGAATTCAAGAGCATATTATCGATATATATTATACAAAGGTAGAAAACGCATTTCAGATCTAAAACATGAATTTATACTCTTTTATGTACCTGTATGTGCTTTAACCAGTAGCAAAGGCAAGAACAAACTTCAGTTCCCAACTGAGTAATATCTTTCACTAACGTTTGCCTTGTTCTCAACACAGTTCGTATCTTTGCAATTTCACCTGTCTTCATTCATCCTCCCACAAGATGCCCTTTTGCAGTGGTCAAACAAGCTCTTAATTAGGGCAGTTAATAATGTCGTCCCCCCACACATGCATAAAAAACTCAGGCAAAAGACAGTGTGAATCCCCCTAAACATAGAACTATCTCTTGAGTGAAAAACAAGATAGTTTCCCTTTGTTTTTTAAAAACTCTACTAGTTAAGAAATTGTTCGATCTTCTTACTATCCCTTAGTTCTTATTTTGCTAACTAAAACTTTTCTTTCCTTGAAAAATACGATAGCTTTCTTAACTTAGCTTTTTGTTTTTTCCTTATAAGAGAATAAAAAGGCTTTTAAGAACTTTATTATTTTTTTAATATTAATTAAATTCGTGAGCTTAAACCCATTAATACCATTTTAGATATATGAATTAGTTTTTTCTTTTTTAGTTTTGTAAATATGTATATTTTATATATTAATAAAAGCTTTTAATTATATTTAATTATTAATATAATAATTTTTTATTCTATTAAATTTTTGAATTTTAAAAAATTTAATAAATATATTAACTAAAATATTAAAAATCATGTACAATTAATTAATTTATTAAATAATAATTTTAAAATAATAAGGGTTGTGACAATATATACATATATATATAATTATTTTTAAAATAATTTATTTTATTTTATGATGTGTATATGCACGTGCGCGCGCAAGCTATCACATAACATCTCTCACACACACCCACACAATTACATTTCCACTATATATATATCCGTAATCATGTATGTATCTATTTTTTTCATCATATGAATCATTAAGAACTTTAAAATAAAATATCATAATTACTTATTCAAATGTTTTAAATTTTAAATTTTGCTTTAAAGAATGTCATAGTCCATAACAAGGATGCACAAACCTTATCTACTAGACTGACTGTCTAGAGTTAACTAGGATAGAAATTGAGTTGAAGACACCATACCCTAACTCGCTATAACAAGTCTTCAACTTATAGGATTAGGGTTCTAGATAGCATTAGGTCCTTCAACTATTACCTCTTGTTTCTGCTGATACTTTCCCTCCCTTCTCGAAGGATGACGAATTCCCTACATCCACTAGGTCAAAACTATGTAGTTAGTTTGAAATCTCATCATAACTCTAGCATATACAAACATGATAAAAATTATCTCATATAAACATAATGATTTAAAACATGTGCATTGTGAATCACTACTCAACAATATATAGCAACATGTATCAATGCATTTAAACATCATCAAAACATGAGGGCACAAGTGGGATGTAACATTTATGATAATTGGTATAACAAAGTATCAACTTTTTTATATGTAAGGGTAACTGCACCAAGATGGGGGACCAAAAAGTTGCCAATTTTTTTTTGCTCAAAAGTAGCCATTTGGCATGCACCAAATAAGGCGATCACCATATTTGGCGTGCACCAATAGGTTTGGTGTGCTGAACCTAACGCTTGGTCATACCAAATATATTTGGCAAGTGCCAAATTTGGTGTGAACCAAATGGAATTGCATATGGCAAGTGCATTTTCATTTCGAAAAGTGCAAAATTGTCTTTCTCTTTCACTCTCTCACTCTCCGAATATATACATGAAATATAACATTTAAGTATATAAGTCACATTTCTTGTGCTTTAAGTTATATTTCATGTATATATTGGCAGGATGTTTGAGAGTGGTTTCAGATCTCTAAGAGTTAGAATGTAGATTCTAGGTTTTAGATGATCATTTAAATTTTCAGACAATCAAATTTCAGTAATTAGCATGCTTCTATCAACACTCTCTCTATGCCATTATCTTTATCTCCCCCTAAATCTAAACCTTTACATATCTCTCTATCACTCTTCCTCTATACTATTTCTACCTCTCTCTATCTCACTCTCCTCTCTCAGCCCTAAGATCCAATGCTACCTCTTCACCTCTCTTTCCTACCCTTTACTCTCTACTATATCTTTTCACTCTCTCTCTCTCACACACACCTCCCCCTAACTACCTTTATTTATCTAGGTCTCTCCCACCTTATCTCCCTTTGTACCTCACCTAAATTCCTTACCCCCATCTCTATCCCTTCCTCCCTCATTCTCGCTCCTTCTCTCTCCCTCTTTTATTGTTTCTATCCCCTCTCTCCATTCTCTTGATCATTACTTCTTCCTCCCACCCTCTATCTCTCCCCATCCCTAGGTCTCTCATTCCCTCTATCTTTACCTCTCCATCTCTATCTCATTACCCACCTCTTTACCCATCTATCTCTCTCACCTCTATCTTCCCCCTAGGTCTCTCACCCCTCTCTCCCCAAGCTCTAGGTCTCTTCACTCTCTAGTTCTTTACCTCCCTCTCCATCTTCTTCCTATCTCCTTACCCATATTTCTCTCTTTACGAACATCTCTCTCCCTCACCTCTCTGCATCTCCCCCATCTAGGTCTCTCCCACCATCTCTCCTTTAGTACCTTGCCTTCCCTCCTTACCTCCATCTCTATTCATGCCTCCCTTCCTCTCTCTTCCCTCTCCCTCTCTCTCTCCTCATCCCTATGTCTCTCCCTCCCTCCATATATGCATCTATATACCTCTCCCTCCCTATTTCATTACCCACCTTTATCCCCCTCTATCTCTCTAACCTCTATCTCTCACCCTAGGCCTCTCACCCAGGCTCTCCCTAGGCTCTAGGTCTGTCACCTATAGACAAAGAGAGCCCAAGTGAGAGGGAGGGAGGGAAAAAGAGGGATAGACCTAAAATACAAGGTGGAAGGGAGGGTTTGAGGGAAAGAGAGGGATAGACATGAGAGAGAGAGAGAGAGAGAGAGAGAGAGAGAGAGAGAGAGAGAGAGAGAGAGAGAGAGGAGTTGATGGAAAGAGAGTGAGATATTAGTGAGAGAAGAAAGGATGGAAAGATATGCAGAGGCCAGAGAGAGAAAGTGAGAGAGATAGAGGGGGTAAGTGAGAGGTTGATGGAAAGAAAGGGAGGTATTGAGAGAGAGAGAGGGGTTGATGGAAAGAGAGGGATATATTAGGGACATAGCATACAGAGATATCCCAAGTTTGTGTGTGTGTGTTTGTGTGTGTGTGTGTGTGTGTGTGTGTGTGTGTGTGTGTGTGTGTGTGTGTGTGTGTGAGAGAGAGAGAGAGAGAGAGAGAGAGAGAGAGAGAGAAATACCAAGGATGGATAGAGATAGAGAGACCAGAGAGAAAAACTGAGAGAGATGGAGGAAGGGAGTGCTTGATGGAAAGAAAAGCAAACACCAAGGATAGAGAGATCTCAAATGTGTGTGTTTGTGTGTGTGAGAGAGAGAGGGATTAATGCTTGATTTCTTGCTCACTTGGGCTTGAATTGATTTTGTAATTGGGAGCTCACTTATGATTTCCTAGTTACCAAATGAGGGGGGTAGGCTTACTTTTATACCTAACCGCACATTGGGTGTTTAAATTTTTGGAGCAAGCCGACACAAAGCTAAATTTCCTGGCCACATTAAATGATTATTGTTAGGTCCTATTTTGGGTTCTGATTAGGAGGACCAGGGTGCATAGGGCATCATGGTCCTATCAATCAAATTTCAAAATTGGAAAGAGTCTGGATAAGAAGGTGAAAATGTAGATTTCAAGTGGGTTTGAATAGCATCAAAGCAAGCACTGAGCACTAAAGGTTGGAATGCGAAGTTGAGGCCTAGGTGATGACAAAATTGTATACGTGGACCATCTGATTTATGACGATATAGTTTCAAACGTTTGCTAGTAGTTGGAAGTCCAAACAAATTATGACACTTTTGTTAGTAATGTGTAGAGTGGTGAAGTTATATTATTGAAATCCTTGATGAAGCGCCTATAGTATCCTACATGTCCAAGAAAACTTCTAACATCCCTTTGCTTATGTGGCACTAATAAAACCTGAGATAATAGCAATCTTAGTTGGATCAACTTCAATGCCATTTGCTAAAACAAAATGGCCAAGGACAACATTTTCCTCCATCGTTATGAAACACTTCTCATGGCTGAGAGAGAGATTGTGGTCTTGACACCTTTGTAGCATCTTCTCCAAATTTTCTAGTACTTCATCGTAGTTATTACCATACATTGTAAAATCATCAAAATAAATTTTCATGTTATCATGAGCAAAGTTAGAGAATATACTTAAGACAACCCTCTAGAATATGGTCGGTGCAGTACATAGCCAAATGGTTGTACTAGATATGCATATATCCCCCAAGGACATGTAAAAGTTATTTTTTTATTTGTCTTCAGGGGCTCTTTTAATCTAATTACAACCACTAAATCTATATAGGAAAGAGAAATACCTCTTACTAGCTAATGAGTCCAAAACTTAATCAATAAATAGGAGTGGAAAGTTATCTTTTCTGGTGGTAACATTCAACTCTTTGTAATCTACACATACTCGCCACTTTCCTCCTTTCTTAGGCACAGTGAACAATGATGAGACCCATTCACTATTTGATAATAAATATATGAAACCAACATCAAGAAGTTTCTATAGTTCAACCTTGACTATGTCTTTGAGTGCTAGATTCATTTGACATTGTGGTTGTCTTACCAGTCTGCAACCTTCATTAATATATATCTTGTGCATATAAAGGTATAGATCAATGCCTCTCATGGTAGTCCCATGTGAATGTTGATGTGTGTGCCTATGACATTTGTAATAGTTGATCACATGTTGTTGTTGTTAACACATTGGTGATATTTAGTGTTAATCTTGGATATACTTCTATGGGACTAGATGTTGTTGTAATAGAGGTAAGATCTAGACCAATAATATTTAGACTACAATCATTAGGCAAAATATCGGCAAACATTTGTGAAGTGTACAAATATTCACTGGTTGTCAAACAATGAAATGGACAAGTCAAGCAAGATAAGAACTCCTCTTGTTGCGGGTCCAAGCCATAGGAATTTTGCATGATTCTAGCAATGACAACATTTTCATCTTGCACTTTGATCATTAAAGACTCGTCAATTATCATAAGAGTCTACAAAGAATATTGTTCCTCCTCCTCCAATGTGGGTCAGATGGATTATTCAAATCTGAATGAGGTTGAGCTATAGGATAAAGTACCAATTACTTAGTTATATCCCTATTGGATATTGCCATATTTCCTGACCTACAGCCGATGAAAGTGTCAGGACTGGTCAACCATGACCTTCCTAGAATTACTGGATATCCACCCAAATTGGCTTTACTTTGTAAAAGAACAAAATTGACAAGATGTTCACATGAATCTATGGTTATCAGTAGGTCTTTAATTATTCTGTCTAGTGTAATACTGGACTTGTCTTCCAATTGTAATACTATTGGTGTTGGTGTTGGTTATATGTTTTCCAACTCCAAATCATTCATTGTTTGCTTATTCATGAAGTTAATTGTTGCTCCAAGGTCTATCAATTCATTCTTAATGAGAGTCTTGATGATGCTTGTATCCACTACTGAGCTTCCTGGGTCTTAATACTTAGGAACCACTAATGTACCTAGCATAATGTCAACCGAGTATTCAATGAAATAAAGGTCTTGTTTCTTCTTTCCAAAATGTGTAAGGCATAATTATTTGATAGCCTCAGTATAAATAGGGACATCATTGATGGCCTAAAAGAGCAAGTCGATTGATTGGGTGTAGGTTGAATAGGCAGTTCTGGTGCTCATGGTGGAGGAAAGACAAGTGTATTTTGATTCAGAATAATGGTTGGATGTTGAGGAGGTACATTAGTCATAATTATAGGTTGATTAGATGCATATTGTTGTTGTTGTTGTAGGTAATTAGTATTAGCTTGTTGCCATTATCGAGTTCCACGACATGGTTGAGAGCATGGGTTTTGAGGGCCTCACCACTAGTTATAACTTGGGTATTGTTATTGAGGTGGCCATGATCTTTGTTATGACATCCAGTTTGATGCATTACTTTGCCGTTATGGATTTTGCATGGTATTCCAAGTCTGAAAATTCCAGTTTGTAGTATTTTGTTGAACTAGGGGAAATGAAGGATTATTAGATAATGGGTCAAATGGAATACCTTGTCTTTGTTGCCATGCATTATGTTGAGAAATTCAAGAGACTTGAACATCCTCACATTCTAGTGAATGAAACTCTAGACAAACCAACTTCTCATCAGAAATGACAACAATCTTTTTACACTTGCAATTAGACCTCTTGTGCCTACAATGAGGGCAATACTTTGCAAGAGATACCTTTGCTTCTTCTTGTTTCTTCTTGATGTGAAGAGTGTCCAGCTAGGTTTCAAAATAACTTATTATATCTTTGTTCATGTTAGAAATGAGGTTTCTCAATTCCATCCTTAAGACACCTGTAGATGTCATAGTGGTTGGAAGCACCTTATGACTTTTTTTCTTGCTCAAAGTAAACCTGGAGTAATTCCTAACAAACATGTAGATATCATCAAAATTTGTTTGGGTGATGTCACATCTACCTATCAACATGAGTGCATTAATGTGTTTATTGTTGATTCCCTAGAGGAAGATAAACTTGAGAGACTTAGGAGTCAACCTATTCTATCTAGATTTCTTCAAACAGAATTAGAATTTGTCTATGTGTTGGTAAACAGATTTGTCCTTCTTAAATACCTTTCAAAAATGACTCCCAAATGCCCAAATTGAAAGACAAAACAAGAACCAACAGTTGAGTCACTTGCAATGGTGAGTGCAAGTGCTCTCTAAATTTTGATATGAATGTGCAGCTCCCTTCGTTGGATAAAAATATATATTTTCTGAATATGCTTTTAACCAGAAAGCAATAAAGGGAAACTAACATCTACCCATAACCATGAAAGTAGATGTGAATAACAAATTTATAATGAAGTGAATGAAGATAAGTAAAACATAGTTTAATTATCCACACCCACGAAAATACCCTTTGCAATAGATCAAAATGCTCTGGATGTTGATCAAGTCTCTCTCATGCCTCAAAGGACAAGGGAGATCAGAATACCCAGACAAAGGGTTAATCAACAGATTTCTTTCCAAATACAAATTATTTATGAAATCAAAGTTTCAGAATCAAATGCATATACATAGTTTGATGTAAGAGAAAATACAATGAAAGAGAATTACAAGAGAGACAAAGCTCATTGTAATCAAAAGAAAATATTGACAAATCCACAGATCAACAAAATATTCTTTATTCTATGAATGCCAAAAATGTGAGCTCACAGACTCAACCCTTCTGAAAAACAAAACTGTGCAGTCCAGAAAACAATGTTGCCCTTTTTTTTTAATAGTAGAAAGATAAAGAAAAGAAAATAAGAACCCTTTCTCCTTTCTTTTATTACATATATATAGCTGAGAATTTCAATTATCAATAACTGATTCTTGAAAAGATTATTAATTAATCTTTTCCTTTATCTTCTATCTTCTTCCAACAACTCTTTTTAATTTTGCTTCAAATCTTTTATCCTCCATTCCTTTCTGAAAAATATTTGAAAATGTAATTTAAACACATCTAATTATGTGTTGACAGGTGGTCATTTATTTTATATCTCCATTTCAAACGTGAGCTTCTCATAATAATATTTTTCTCAGAAATTTGTATAGACCCATAATCAGAGATCAATAACTTTCGAACAGGATAATATTTGTCCAATCGCTCCGGTAAGGATTTAGAAAACTAGGTTTTCTAAAACTTATAAAAAATTAAGCCCGATCCAACGGTGTAATTAAAAGTTATGCCCCGCACCGAGACTAATTTTTCTATCTCAGAAAATCCGTGGTTATAGGTTGCATTGAAAACTATAAACAATATACATGTCAAAACTTGCACATGGATCATGACTTTGAGCTTCCATTTGAAGGAATGAGCTCTATTTTATGACAAAGCTCTCTTTATAATAGAGGAGGATTGTAACTCTTCAGATTTTTTATAATACCATGAGCTGCTGAAACAATTCTTTGAAAATATTATCATCTGCTATCCTTTGTTATCAACATATGAATTAATAATTAAATCCATCTTTCCAAAAACTGAATCTTCCTTTGTAACATGAAGTCCTCCTCTCTCTCCCTATCATTATTATTCTATATCACCATGTAGATCTATCTTTCCTTCTCCCTCTTCCTCTACATCTTGCTATCTATTTTGCTTTATATCTCCATCTCCATCTTCCAACCTCTCTATATATGTTTGTCTCCCTTTTTGTCTTCCTCAAGTTACTCCCTCTAATTGTAGACATGTGTCCCTCTATTCATTTATGGATCCTTATTACTCTATATCACCATGTAGATCTATCTTTCCTTCTCCCTCTTCCTTTACATCTTGCTATCTATTTTGCTTTATATCTCCATCTCCATCTTCCTGCCTCTTTGTATATGTTTGTCTCCCTTTTTGTCTTCCTCAAGCTACTCCCTCTAATTGTAGACATGTGTCCCTCTATTCATTTATGTCTATCCCTCTTTGTCCATATCTATTTGTCTCACTATTCTTAGGCCTCTATATCTATATCCCATTGTCTCTTTATCGATCTATCTCTCCATACTCCTTGTCCCAAATCTCCCTTTATCTCAATTTTGTTATCTCGTCCTCTCTCTCCACCCCTATCTCTCTTCCTCACCCTATTTCTATCTATATACCATTTCCTATCTCTATGTTTGTCTTACGATCTCTCCCTAGATATCTTCCTCTCTACCTCTACATATTTATCTCTCTCTCTCTCTCTCTCTCTCTCTCTCTCTCTCTCTCTCTCTCTCTCTCTCTCTCTCTCTCTCTCTCTCTCTCTCTCTCTCTCTCTCTCTCTCTCTCTCTCTCTCTCTCTTCATATTTATCTATAGCTTTTTTATCTCTATCTCCTTACCCCTTCTCTCTCACTCTCCCCGACTCCATCTCTCCCTCTCTCCCTATTATGAACATAACATGAGCTTAATTATCTTCTCAATTTATAGGTTTTATTTCACTCCTAATTGGATCTTTGTAAGTGGATGCATGGTGCAGGAGCACCTAGGACTTAGGCAATTTAACTTTCACAATTTTGGCTTGTACTGACCCTAGCCAAGTAAATGGTGAATAAGGACTCCAGGAGGTTCCAAGAGTGAGTATTTTGTGTCAATGTAGGCCTAGGTTGAGTTCATTCTACTTAGGTTTGCATTTTTGTGTAAATAGTGAGTTTGAGTAGGTAAATTGGCCTTTTGTTGGTCAAAAGTGTTTAAACTTGGTAAAAGCATTAGAGAGGGTTAAATAGGTCTTAGATATGTTTAATAATTAATATTTGATGACTTATAATAGGTCTTATAGATTGGAGAGACCAAAAAGTGCAAAAGTGCAAAGTTGTAAAAAGTTGTCATGACAACTTTTGTCCTGAAATTGGTTAGCAGTGGAGTTAGGGATTTCCCAATACCATGGAAGGACTCCACACATGGGAAATATATATAAACCCTCTCTTTCATGTTTACCAAGGTTGGTGAAGTGTGTGATGTAAGTTCAACAACTGAAACTACTCATTTTTAGTCTTGTTGGCAACATTTTGGATTGTTTCCAATCATTTTGCAATAGAATATGGATTGAATCCATTAATCTAGAAATGGATTGAGTTACTACTATGTGTTATTGTTTTTTTGGTTCTATTTATAGTCTTGTATATACTGTTCTTTGGTGTTTTCTTGCTCAAGTTTGTAACGAGCCAGTTTTGGCTTGTAAATAGCAATTTTCTTGTAAATATGGTTGCCCCATGAGTCCCACACGTGCTGCCATCACGGATAGTTGGGACATGGTTGGAAACCTCTTGTATAGTGTACATATGTAGGTTCAAGTTCTGGAGAAGAGATTTGATGAGACCGACACCTTATTCTAGGCGAGTCCAGGAGCAACCCGGTTAGAGGAAATAAGGTGAAAATTGAGTGCTATGTGTAGGGTTGTGTGCCAAATCACCATTTCAGCGTTTGGAGGGGTCCATGGGGTTGGGGAATAATTTTATATGTGGGGAGAATCTTTTAAAAATCCATTTTCTATCAAAACCCCAACTTTCTCATTCACTGTCAGTTAAAGGCCTTAAAAACCCTTCAAAACCCTCATTTTGGAGTTCATGCATTGTACGGTCAGACCAGGGGATAAAACCACAAAAATTCTTTGGGGATAGGTGGATAATTTAAGAAAATCCAAACTTTTTTGGGGTTCCTTTGAGTCATTTTCCCTCAAGCCCTAGAAAACTGGTTTTGGAGGCCTAATTGGGGCTAATTCCTTGTAGCCCTTTCTAGGCAAGATTTTGAAATCGGTAAGAAACCTATTGATTGTAAGCCACTAAAGGACCTCAAAGGCATAAAAAACATGTTAGTAGACACCTCTAACACCTCTGCAACAACTTACAATGATAGGAGGTCATTTTGACAACTTGAAGCCAAGAAGCAACAATTGAGCAACTGAGAAGCATAGTAAATTGGTAGGGTTCCTAGCCAAAACACTTGAAGAAAACACCTTAGAAAGAACAAGAATCAAACCCTAGAAGATATTGATAAGGAATTGAAGGTCTAGAGAGCAACTAGGCTTGGTGAGTTGGTGCAATTGAGCAACACCAGCTAGGTGAAGTGTTGAGCAAACTAGGTAAACCCCATCAAATTGGTATCAAAGCTTATAAGATTTGGGCTAGAAGAGTTGATATCCTCAGTGGAATCTGTAGGAGACAACAACATGGTGACCAATGCAAAGTTGTATAGGAAAGTGTGTAATGCCCCGCTAGGAAACCCCAAAGGGATTAAGCCAAAATACAAGAATAGAGTGCAATAAATTTTTTTTTTAAAGGATAAACACAACATTAGGATACAATGAGATATCAAATTTTAGATTACATAAAGGAAGACATCATCTAACACCTAAAGAGTTTCCCAACGTGATTATTTAATTACACATTTAACTTAACTCACACTAATAAATCCAATAAGCTGGTTATCTTATAATGAGATAATACTTAAACAAGGATAATTTCTTTCAAAAGATGAAAATATAAATCACAAGATAAGATTCTTCCATTAAGATTTATCTTTATCCTTCATTCAAACTTTTCATTTAAATTTAAGTCATGTATCTAATTTAACAACACACTTGAATTTTTTCATAAACTAATGAGATATTTCCATGCATACTTAATTTCCTTAACAATAACTGAATATATTCCATTATCCTAAGCTACATTCTTTCATGTTCCAATTTACTGGATTCAAGAAAGGACTGCATACATACATTTAAAATTAATTTCATCTTATCCATTTATACATTATATCAAAATGCCATTGATACATGCTAACACTAAACATGAAACATAAGAACAAAAGCATCACATAACACCAAGATGATCTTGGATTTCACCCCTAAAGGGCTACATCTCTGGGTCTGCTCAATTGCAAGACCCCTCTAATAATTAAATAAGTTTATAATACATAAGGTTCTCATTATTTACAATCCTGCCATCAAGGCGAAACATAACCAATATACAAACGACCACATCGGCCAATAAATACATAATTGATCCCTGGAAAGGAAAGGATCCATCTAATACATAAACGAAGCAAAAACAAAGGTCCACTGGAGCATCCACAGAACTAAGTCATCGCAACCCAAGGTATAGCATGAAACCAGGTACTCACAAGGGCATAAGCAACATGACGACTCCACAAAAGTGCTCCTATCAAGACAATACAACCACACACTAGCGAACGTAGGGACAAGTGTCATCACACAACTTGGTATGGTTACCATGGTAGGTCTTCATAGGTTCCAGCCCATACATTGGGTTACCCTGGCAACCTAATCCGAACCTCTGGCTCATCCAAGCCTCATGTAGACCCACACATCCTTTCACGAAGATAAGGATGATGGTTTGCCATTTCACGCCTTCTCACAGCATGTCGAGTTTGTGTTAGCACTCGTCCCATGTGCGAGGCACAATTATCTTACATAGAGATTAACATTCTAATCTACTATTAGGTTATCACTTATTAGACTCACTTTCGATGGGTTACCCAACAGCCACTTTGGGCGCGGCCCCCAATTGAAAACCACTCTCCCATACGACACTAGACTATACTCAGATGAACTCAAAAACCAAGGAATACACATGGCCAAGAAAACAGAGTTCAAAATGGAGGGAACAACCATTTGGTCAAACACGACTCATATGAGGTGCACTGACAAACAGTACTCTAACTAGAGACCTAACCAACTATGGTCAACCTTAAATCATCATTCGACACCCATATAAAGGATATGACCAATTACGACACACCTACAAAACAACAGTCAAACTCGAGACCGAGGACTGAAACAGGTATCCCAAATCAACCTTAGGGTAGGGTCCAATCAAACGAATCAAAGCTTGCCATTACTTAAGCAAACAAATACAAAAATTAAACTTGCATAGGCAATAATCAGTAGATACAATCTTTTACCAAATTGATTTAAACATTAAATGTCGATCAAGTTTTCTAAATGATCTAAGTTAGATTGTAGTTATCCACCTCATCTAGGCACAGGTTGTTCTTGGTTTTCTAACTCACTGAAGTTCATTTGCATTGAACATACATAAACACGCCATTATGAGTTCTTAAACCAATTTCACATTAATATAATTAAATAGTCATTAACCAACTAAATATGATATTACTCTAGAAATAAAACATCATTGTCATGTTGGTTCGAAAATAATTGCCCAAGTTCATCTTTCCAGAACCAAGTTATACTTTTTCGATTAAAGAAATATACATTAAAAGAATCAAAAATAGGTAAGCTTTTCCCAAATCCACAAAATTACTTCCTTACGTGCATATAGAAAAATACCAAAATTAACTATTAATTAATGTATATATTTATTAATCCGCGATTAATTAAATATAACAAATTAATAATTAATAACGAAATTACTAAATCAAGTATTTAATTAGAAAAATCTGCATTAATAATAAAATGAGATTTGAATATTAATCAATGTATATTTAACACTATTTTATTAATTAATAACAATTATTCATGAATTAATTAATGACAAATTAAAAACTTAACATTTATTTAAAATATTAAAATATTATATATATATTTTTTGCATTAAAAAATATATATTAAAAAAATTAATGATTTCAAAATGGAAAAGAACGGGGGGGTGGGTAATCCACGTGGGCCCCCTAGTAGCTCACGCTACCAATTGGTAGCAGATCGCTACCCTTGGTAGCGCTGCTACCAAAGGGTAGTAGCCGCGACCTTTGGTAGCCCTGCTGCCACTTGTGGTGGGGTTATTCCCCTCCACGTGGGTCTTTGTATTTTTTTTTATTTTTTATTTTTTATTTTAAATAAATTACTGCGAATAAGACACAGTTAAAAAATAAACAGTCTCACAGAGACTTAAAACCAATTTCCAGCAGCATGGTTTTTTTTGTTTTTATCAAATACCCAGAATCAAGAAGGGGAATTTCTCCAAAACAATGCCATACTGGTAAAATAAGATTTATTTACACATATTTAAACCACAAATCTGCCAAACCCCAATCTAAATTTCAAATTAAAACTTAATCTGGGAACCTTTAATGGAAATTTTAACCAAGTTTATCAAGAACAACCAAACCCCCAAAATTTGGTTTTAGAAAAATAATCTGAACAACCAAATTTAAAATCTGAGACTTGGGGAAGAAGGAAGGTGGGTCTGAGATTGTGATTTCATTACAACTCTACCATTTTCCACAAAATAAGAGATTATTTACAATCACAACCAGATTTCTATAAAAACACCAAAAACAATCTTTTAAAAAACATAGAAACCAATGAAATTAACCAGAGGCCTACCTGTTTAAGCAATCCTGGCAAGATTGAAGAAGAGCCCAATTCTCCATCTCAAGAAATTCCTTCTCCACCCAAAACCCCCAATTTTTCCATCCAAAAACATTTTTCCAAAAATATTTTCTAAAAAAAACAATCTCCCATATTTTTCCAAAAGTCTAGGTTAAATGGGAGAAGTTTGACCAAAATTTTATGTTTGGAATTAAAATATTTTTATTTAAAATAATTCCTCAGAATCATTCTTTTCCAACTATACCAATATATTAACTTGCTTTTCAATATAAAAATTGATTTTCTCAAATAACTGAAATTTAACCTTTTTATTTCAAAAAGCCAACAAGATTAAATTAATTCTATTTCAATCAAACTTAAATATTTCTTTTCCAACAACGTAAACATAATAAATTTAACATTAAAATTAACCATTTTATTGAACTTGCTACCAAACTGAATCGAGTAATTCAATTAACGATAAAAGGGAGCCTATTTAATTTAGTCCCCAAAATACTAATGCAAAAACACACATTAAATCAAATTTAAAGATTAAGGATTAATTACTCAATTTAACCATACACACAAAACACGCAACCCAAGAAGCCAAACAGACAGACGACCCGCATACCCAACCAAAGGGAATACTGACGACGACTAACGACACTCACTTGAGCACGACTATGGTCAAATGAGGGTATCACGACCACCTAATCCAACTCTAAGGATTAAAGAGGTACACTCAAACCTGCAAATCTAGGTGGAGACGAACCTCGCACCCATGCGGTACTGTACCTAAAATCTCCTGCAGCCAAAAGTCATATATGCATACATATATAAATTTAATGAAAGTGTTAGCCCGAGATTAATAACGCAAAATAGGAAAACTAATCAACTTGCATACCGACTGGTGCGAAAACCACATTAACAGATATGCACTAAATTAAAACATTTGACTATAACCTTATATTATGATAAACTAACCAAGATTAGAAACTGATTAGGGCAGGGGTACTACATTCTTCCCCCCTAGGTTCCGACTTACTCCTGGAAGTCGCAAGACTAGATGGAGAACATGTCGCACGCATTAGCCTTGAAACTCATTCAACAAAAATAAAATTGCACATAGGAATCTTTCCATAAATAAATGAAATATTATTGCTAAATCCTTTACGAATGCCATTACCCATTGGCAAGATACATCTAAATACATACATTTCTTATAACATTCTAGGAATTATCCACAATCATAGCAGAGAAACAAGAATTTTCTCCCTTTCATTACACCAAGTTAATGCATTACAAAGAGGTAAACAACAATTACCATACTCATCTACCAAATATGTCCAGAAAACATGCCATCATGATCAATTTCTTTTACCAATCCATCTTTTCATAAAACTTTATTGCATAGAACTAGCTTCAAAATGTTAATTTCTACAACCAAGTTAACTTTCATGAATAAGAGAAACGTAAATAACTCAATTGTTTACACTTGCCAGGCATAAGAAAACCTTTCCAAAGACTATGTCCCATAACATAGTGACAAGTTAACACAATTTACTCCATGATTACACATAATAACCATCCACATAATTGGAATGCACAACTCAAAAGGCCACATGTGAGCATGTCTAATGCTCGGTCAAAGATAACATGCACGATCAGCATCTCTATGCCTGATCTCAAAACAACAATATGATCATAAATATCCAATATCTCACTCAAGGCTTGATGGTGCTAGGCACACCATAGCGGTGTTACCTTCCATACAAGACCTTCATGAACATCCCTTGTTGAGCAAGGTGGTTGGCCTACAAGAGATAGTCACCACACATAGGTAGGTAGTGGATCCTAACTGCATCATAGCCTCACATACCCCCATCCTCAAGGTTCCTTACGTCTACTTCCTCGTACACACTCTACCAAGACCGTCTCATACATCCTTGGAGAGGAATTTCACATTTCAACACAAGACTAGCATACGAAAACAATAAGGATAAACCGGTTTAGCCACCAAAGTACAAATGAATAAAGATAATAAATCATCAATTCCAACAGTAAGGCAAAAAAATAATCCGGAATTTGCAACACCAAATCAAGTAAGCAAAAGATCACAAGATCGTGGCTAAACCTTCAAAGTCAAAGTAAAATAAATTTCTTGTCCCCAAAGAAATATAAAGAATATCACAACTGCACATAACATCACTATGTGACTAGCATCTAGCCACTAATGAGGAAGGAAGGAACAATTGTCTAGCCATCGCAGTAGCTCATCATGTGGTGTGACATAGTCACACTACCCACATGGCATGGTGGTGTGCACCTCGACATCACCCCGCATCACATCGTCACGCGGCATGGCAATACCCCAAGCAGAGAAGACATACAATGGACGTATCCCGCATGGTAGTGTACCTCGCGGAAACAAGCACGCGTAGGTCACGTCCCGTCTCTAAGGATACTCATTGTAAGCCAGAGGTATACATGACTAAGGTCCACCCACATGCCCACCAACACATACTAACTGGAAGCTCCTGTGGATAAACCTACCTTTCATGAAGACAAGGCAAAGGATCCTCCAAAATACACCAACACTATGCTCAAGAAATGCCATCAAAATGCTCAAATAAAGGAAAGGAATAAGCTGCCACACATAAACCTATAAATAGATTCATCAAAAGGGAAAGTATTGAGTACACCTTTAATACAATTTTATAGTATAACTATATAATTCCTTGAAATAGAGAAGCTAAAGTCGCTTCGCGCCGACATTACTCTTACACCAATCCATACTATTCAAGGAATGTTGACTTTGAATACTACCCCTTAACATACTGAATTACCCACAACCCGAGGTTTGGTACTCAATAGGGAAACAAATAAGCAACATCACATAAACAATATGGTTTCTCATAATCATAAGCAACATATCCTCCATGGTTGATTAGTTCACCAACCCATGGGCACATATAATAAGCACTGGTTTCTTACAATACACACGAATACACCAGTACTGGTTTAGTCACATTTATGGGGAGTACTTTCCAATACGCTATCATCTACTCAAGGGAGATTTTATTAATGCTTTCCACATGACCAATTGAATAAGGTTTACTCTAGATACAAGTATTGAAATTATTAACAATTCGCAATTACATAAAGAAATAACATCATTCCTATATCTTTCTCGAATTTCACTAAGCATTCGTAACTAAATTACTAACTATGCAATTTATTTCTGAAGCTTAAGACTTTCATCTTTCCATAAGAAGTCCAAAAACAAACATACAATTTCATAAGCATTAGAAACATTCTATTTAAATCAATGCATTTTTAATATCATTTCTAAAAATTTTATAATCTAGGCAAAGAGAAGGGAAAGAGAGTTTGATAATCAAACTGTTTCCTACAAAGACACAAGATCAACATGGTCACACTGCAATATAAAATTTATCACTATAAGCCTATCATTTTAATTGCATAGTTATCATTTCGCTACCATTTTAGAAGGATGCCAAACAACCTAACATGACTTTTCCAATTATTATGGTTGCAACAAAATGTTCTAGTTTTCCAAACAACAGAGATCAAAACAGGCAATCTTTTTGATAATACCAAACCTCTTGCGAACACTCACTACTTTAATACAATACAAACACATATCATAATTTGCAACCTATCATTGAAAATAAAATTATGATCAGAGGGTAAGCGAGGAGCTATCAACAAAATAATACATATTAATGCATACACATCAAACAAGCTTTTCATTTGCACTTGCTAAACCTAATAATGTAATTACATATATCCAAAAGCAACTTTAGTGGAGCATTGCTAAAATAAATCCCCAATCAAATTGGTTTAATGAAACACATAAAACAATCTTTCATGGAACACATTAATACACTCTCGAAGCTACTATAACATGTTCCCTTTAATAGTTCTTTTACAAACAAAGTAGTTTCCAATAACAACTATTCGCATATTAGTGCACATTACTTAAGATATAATTTAATTATGTTACTTCTACTAAACACATGGATAATTCTTTAATGCACGCGTACAATTTTCTCTCAATAACCAATATGAACTTTCAACCTGAAGCCCTTTATAATCTAAAGACACATAAGCATCATAAGGCTCACACAAGGGCTCAAGAAGTCACACCCTTTTCTCTCGCAAAAAGAAAACTCAAATTAGAGATAATTATACATATCCCAAACATTTTAATTTCTAGAGAGAGAGAGAGGAGGAAGGGTGATAATCATTCAATTTGCTACAAATAAGCATTTAATATCTACCATACTAGTCCTTCAAGTGGACAACTCTAAGCTAGATCATAATCTTAAACAAGCACAATTCGCACTTTCAGATTCCAGACAAGCACTAACCAACCCAAATGGATTAGTCTAAAGAATACAATAATGAATGAGGAAGGTACATACGACTTTGTTGCAGAATATGAGTAATCATAGACCAAGACATCAATAAGCAAACAAAGCAAAATTTTTCACTCAAAACATCAACATCAAGAAGATGAAAACAAGATGTGAACACACGCGTTACACACAAGTTAAAGTCTGCTCAATCACTCACATAAAAGAGGAGGACAAGCATTCACATAAGGTCAATACACCTCACACCAACTAAGGCCACAAGTGACACCAGAGATCCCAGTGTTTGCAACATGGGCTCTGATAAAGTGGATGATCAGGAGGAGGAGAATAGACTCTTGAAAGAGAAATTGATTGAATTGGAGAGTAAGTTTGGTGCAATTGAAACCAAGGCTGATGAAGTGTTGGTAAAGGTGGAAAGAGAAGAAGGGAAGGATAAATAAGTATCAAAGATAGACAAGATACCTGAACCTGATCCTATCCTAGAGCAAGAACCTTTCTTGAAGGCATTGAAGGCCTTGAGTGGCAAATCACTAGAAGGATTGCCATTGTTCACTAGTAAGATGGAGGCATAAGTGGTCCTAGAATGGATAGAAGGTATGGAGAACCACTTTGAATGTGAAGGCATAACTAAAGTCCATGATGAGAGAATCTTCCCTCACATGGTGGCACTTTGTACAAGATGAGAGGAAGAAAATGGGCACAGCACCCATCTCTTCTTGGAAAGGGATGTTAGTCAAAATCAAAGAAGTCTATCTCCCTGATGGCTATGAAGTGCAAATTCATAGGAAGAGGCAAAACTTAAGACAAAAGGATCTTGATGTCAGTAGCTATACGGAGGAGTTTCACAAACTCAGCCTTAGATCTCATGCGGTGGAAGAAGAGAGTCTCAAGATAGCTAGATACCTAAATGGTCTACGGTGGAACATCCAAGAAGAAATCAGTCTAATGAGCGCAAAAAAATTCCATCAAACCTTTCAACTTTCCCTTAAGGTGGAGGAAAAACTGAAAAGAAGACATGACTCAAGCAACAATAGGGGCAAAGGTAGAGGAAAAGACAATAGAGGCCATAGAGGAGGCTTTGGTGGAAGAAGTTCTGAACAAAGAACACAAGGAGAGACTAAACTCACCAAGTAGCAAGATAGTGGCAGCCATAGATGATGATCCAGTAGAGGAAGGGGATCAAACAATGGTTCTAGAGGAAGATCTAATGGACAAGGTAGAGGTTCCTCATATTTTGCAACAATGAAGTGTTACCATTGTAACCAACTTGGTCATCCAGCATATAGGTGTCCAGAGAAAGGATCATCATCACATGGTGGTGAAAGAAGAGTGAGTTATCTCCAAGAAGAGTCTTCAAGCAACAAGACTTCACAAGTTGCCTTAGAGTCATAAGTAGGTGACAACTTGATGATAAGGAGAACTTTGATCAAAGAACCAGTCAGAGAAGAGCCTAGCCAAAGAAGGTCCTTATTTAGGACCAAATGCAAGATTTTGGATAAAGTGTGCAAAGTGATCATTGATTTAGGGTCTACAGACAATATTGTATCAGAAGAGGTAGTGAGTAAGCTCAAATTTCAAAGGATAGCTCACAACAATACTTATAGAGTCACTTGGTTAAACAAAGGCCAACATGTTCTAGTCAATGAGCAAGCATGGGTGGATTTTACCATTGGAAGGTATAAGGACAAGGTGTTGTGTGATGTCCTACCCATGGATGCCTGCCATCTTCTATTAGGAAGACCATGGAAATTTGATAGACAAGCTATCCATGATGGAGCCAACAATGCATACTCATTCAAGAAAGATGGAGTCACATTCAAGATTCAGTCTATCCTTGAGGAAGGTGAAAAAAAGGCAGCAGGTCCTAATGTACTTTTGGTGAGTGAAAAATAGTTCTTAAAGACACTTGAGGAAGGTGAAGGTATAGGGTTTGCACTTGTGATGAAGCCCAAAGAAGAAGACAAGAAAGAGAAGCAAGATTTGCCATTAGAGGTACAAGATTTTTTGAAGAAATTCAAAGGCATAGTAAGTGAAGGACAACCAACCACCTTACCTCCTAAAAGAACCATAAGCCATCAAATAGACTTCATTCCTGGAGCATCCTTGCCTAATAAGGCAGCCTACAAAATGACTCCTCAACAAAACATTGAAATTGCCAAGCAAATCCAAGAGCTCTTAGACCAATGCCTAATAAGTAAGAGTATTAGCCCTTGTGCTGTCCCTAGCGTGTTGGCACCAAAAAAAGGTGGTACTTGGAGATTGTGTACTGGTTCTAGAGCCATAAATAGGATCACCATTAGATATAGGTTCCCTATTCCTAGAATAGAAGGCCTAATGGATTGTTTAGAGGAAGCCAAGTACTTTTCCAAGATTGACCTTAAGAGTGGCTATCATCAAATTAGGATTAAGGAGGGTGATGAATGGAAAACTACATTCAAGACTACTGAGGGTCTTTATGAGTGGCTTGTAATGCCGTTTGGCTTATCCAATGCTCCAAGAACATTCATGAGACTCGTGAATGAGGTAATGAAGGAATTCATAGGTAAATTTATGGTAGTATATCTTGATGATATTCTCATTTTCAGTAAGGATAGGGCAAATCACATTAATCATTTGCAAGATGTATTACAAAGATTGTATGATGAAAATCTAACCATGAATTTGGATAAGTGTGAGTTTGTCAAGCAAGAGTTGGTTTACCTTGGGTTTGTGTTGTCTCAAGGAAACCTCAAGATGGATCCAAGCAAGGTTGAAGCTATTGTAAATTGGCCTACTCCTAAGACAACAATAGAGGTGAGAAGCTTCCATGGACTAGCTCGGTACTATAGGAAGTTCATTAGGCAATGTTGCCTAGTGTTTCCTTACTAGTGTTGCAAACCTTAAAGGAGAAGATAGCTACCCAACCGGTACTAGTGTTGCCTAGTTTTGAGAAACTTTTCATTGTAGAATGCGATGCAAGTAATGTTACAGTAGGTGTTGTCCTAAGCCAAGAAGAAAGACCAGTAGCTTTCTATAGTGAGAAGCTAAGTGATGCCAAGAAGAAATACTCTTCATATGATCTTGAGTTGTATACTTTAGTGCAGGCATTGAGGAAGTGGAGACACTATCTCCTCCCTATTAAGTAAAAGACTTTTGACAATCCAAGAAATCCAATTGAGAAGTATAGGTGTGGAGAGTTTCAGAGACTTGTACCCAGAGGATGAAGACTTCTCAAATGCCTAGAATGTGTGTAAGGAATATCAAAATCACTTCCATAGTGAGTATTCTGATTTTACTTTGCAAAGTGGACTATTGTTTAGAGGTGGGCAACTTTGTGTGCCTAAAGGCTCAATGAGAGAAAACCTTATTCAAGTGAAGCATAATGGCAGCCTTAGTGGACATTTTGGAGTCAATAAGACTCAAGAGTTAGTTCAGAGGTATTCCTATTGGCCAAGGATGAATCAAGATGTGAAGAAATATGTGGAGACTTGCATAGTTTGCCAAAAGGCCAAGGGTACTTCAACAAATGTCAGTTTATACCAACCTCTTCCCATACCAAATAGACCTTGGGAATGCATTAGCATGGACTTTGTAGTAGGTTTACCAAGGACAAAGTAGGGATATGACAACATTTATGTCATTGTGGACAGGTTTAGCAAAATGGCTCACTTTGTGCCTTGCAAGACTACTCATGATGCATGCCAAATTGCTCAATTGTTCTTCAAAGAGGTAGCGAGGATACATGGTTTACCCATGAGCATTGTTTCAGATAGGGACTCAAAGTTTATGAGTCATTTTTGGAAGACACTATGGCAGAAGCTTGGCACCAACCTCTCTTTTGGATTAGCCTACCATCCTCAAACAGATGGGTAGACTGAATTGGTGAATAGGAGCTTGGGAAACTTGTTAAGGTGCCTTACTAAGGAATATGGTCAAACATGGGATCAAGTACTCTCACAAGGTGAATATGCATACAATGACACCATAAATGGGACTACCGGGAAGAGCCCTTTTGAAGTGGTCTATGGTGTGCACCCAAGAGGCATTTTGGAGTTGAGAGACTTAGGAAGTGTAGCTGCAAGAAGTGGATATGCAGAGGACTTTGATCAATCAATGAAGGAAGTCCATGATTTAGTTAGACAAGAATTGATGGAGAACACAAGCAAGCTCAAGCAAAAAGTTGATGAAAAGAGGAAGAACCTCCAATTTCAAGCGGGAGATCTTGTCATGGTACACTTGAACAAATAAAGGCTACAAAAGGGAGTGCCAAACAAGTTACAAATGAGGAGGACAGGTCCATGTGCCATTCTAGCCAAGCATGGAGAAAATGCATACAAGGTGGATCTACCTAGTGACATAGGCTTGTCACCGGTTTTTAATATAGAAGACTTAGTTGCATACAAGGGACCAGTTCAAGGTTCAGATTATAGTCACTTAGAGGTTTCATTTGATGTCAACAACCTTCAGTTACCAGCCAAACCAAATCCAAGGGCCGAGAAGGTGTTGAGTTCAAGGATCGCAAAGAAGACAAGGCATCAAGTCTATTGAGAGCACCTAATCAAATGGTAGGGTATGGATGATTCTGAAGCTACATGGGTGATGGAGATAGAGTTTTAGAAGCTTGGAATTTATCAAAATCTGATTCCCAAAGAGGTAACATAATCTTCTTTTGTTTGGGAGAATGGTGCAGGAGCACCTAGGACTTAGGCAATTTAACTTTCACAATTTTGGCTTGTACTGACCCTAGCCAAGTCAATGGTGAATAAGGACTCTAGGAGGGTCCAAGAGTGAGTATTTTGTTTCAATTTAGGCCTAGGTTGAGTTCATTCTACTTAGGTTTGCATTTTTGTGTAAATAGTGAGTTTGAGTAGGTAAATTGGCCTTTTGTTGGTCAAAAGTGTCAAAACTTGGTAAAAGAATTAGAGAGGGTTAAATAGGTCTTATAAATGTTTAATAGGTCATATGTGATGACTTGGAATAGGTCTTATAGGTTGGAGAGGCCAAAAAGTGCAAAAGTGCAAAGTTGCAAAAAGTTGTCATGACAACTTTTGTCCTGAAATTGGTTAGCTGTGGAGTTAGGGATTTCCCAATGCCATGGAAGGAATCCACATAGGAAAGATATATAAACCCTTTCTTTCACATTTACCAAGGTTGGTGAAGCATGTGATGTAAGTCCAACAACTGAAACTACTCATTTCCAGTCTTGTTGGCAACATTTTGGCTTGTTTCCAATCATTTTGCAATAGAATATGGATTGAATCCATTAATCCAGTAATGGATTGAGTTACTCCTATGTGTTATTGTGTTTTTGGTTCTATTTAGAGTCTTTTATATACTGTTCTTTGGTGTTTTCTTGCTCAAGTTTGTAACCAGCCAGTTTTGGCTTGAAAATAACAATTTTCTTGTAAATATGGTTGCCCCATGAGTCCCACACATGATACCATCACGGCTAGTTGGGAAATGGTTGGAAACCTATTTTATAGTGTACATATGCAGGTTCAAGTGCTGGAGAAGAGCTTTGATGAGACTGACACCTTATTCTAGGCGAGTCCAGGAGCAACCTGGTTAGAGGAAATAAGGTGAAAATGGAGTGTTAAGTGCAGGGGTGTGTGCCAAATCACCATTTTAGAGTTTGGAGGGGTCCATGGGGTTGGATTAGACTTTTCTATGTAGGGAGAAGCTTTGAAAAATCCATTTTCTATCAAAACCCCAACTTGCTCATTCACTGTTGATTAAAGGCCTTAAAAACCCTTAAAAACTCTCATTTTGGGGTTCATGCATTGTACGGTCAGACCAAGGGCTAAAACCACAAAAATACTTTAGGGATAGGTGTATCATTGAATAAAATCCAAACTTTTTTGGGGATCCTTTGAGTCATTTTCCCTCAAGCCCTAGAAAACTGGTTTTGGAGGCCTAATTGGGCCTAATTCCTTGTAGCCCTTTCTAGGCAAGATTTTGAAATTGGTAAGAAACCTATTGATTGTAAGCCACTAAAGGACCTCAAAGGCATACAAAAAATTTTATTAGACACCTCCACACCTTTGCAACACCTTACAATGATAGGAGGTCATTTTGACAACTTGAAGCCAAGAAGCCATAATTGAGCAACTGAGAAGCATAGTAAATTGGTAGGGTTCCTAGCCAAAACACTTGAAGAAAACACCTTATAAAGAACAAGAATCAAACCCTAGAATATATTGATAAGGACTTGAAGGTCGAGAGAGCAACTAGGCCTGGTGAGTTGGTGCAATTGAGCAACACCAGCTAGGTGAAGTTTTGAGTAAACTAGGTAAACTCCATCAATACATAATTGATTTGACAATATCATTTAGTTATTAACACCTTTGTTGCATGAACAACATCACTCGTTAAATGGAAAACCAATTGACCTCATTTAATACACAAGATTATGCAACTAAGAGACCAAAAAATTCCCTAATTGACCTTCCACACCTCTTCGGCATACATATTGCACACCATGGTGCAATTTCTAGTTTCAAGCTAATGTCAGATTACTCCATAATTTATCTTTTTTCACTTTCACTATTGAAATATCTATATGTTTTTTTCAACATCAAAACAAAAATGGTGGTAAAAAAAAAAGACAGGTGGCTTGAGGTACTAGACAAGCCAAAAACCACATAACATCAATCACTAAGCTGCTTATGAAATCTAAACAAAAAGCAATCCTTTTATTTTTTTCACAAAAAACAATCTCATTAGTTTTTAGAAAATAGGCAAGGACTCTAGCTGTATCTATTGTTAGAGTATATATAGAGATCAATATGATATCTATTATTAGGAATTTTAACATTAAATAATATAATGGGTGGAATTGTAATTGTTTGTTTATATTGTAATTGATCAAGTGGCATTGAAAGAGTATAATTAGTCATTTGGTCTTCATTATCATGATGTATTTCAAATATTAGGGTTAATAAACAATAGGAAAAATATATGATAAGCTATCTTTTAAAAAAAATTATATTTTATCTAATTGGTGCATCTCTTTTTTAGTTCTTGGAAACAAGGTACTTGCCCCACTTTACATTTCTTAGAGATGAGGGATGCCTTGTGGAAATGGAAACTAAAGTTGGAACATGATTGATGATGAGTTGACATGTAGTGATGGAAACTATAAAAATGTTATGGAATGTGATAGATAATAGTGGTGCTATGTTGAATATGAGAAGTAGCGACTACGAGGGGAAAATAAGAGTAGTATCAACAAGAATGAAAAATACGATAGAGAGACTTCGGGAGTGAACCAAGAATGTAATTAAAGGTATCCTTTTAATATAAGTAAAACATAGTGCTCAAATTTTCAATAATAATTTCATTGATTTAGTTCATAACCATTGTTGGGTTCAACCTAGTGCTCTTACATAGAATGTTCCCAACTAGTTGGCTTGTATGATTACAATTACCTTGATGGATACATTCATAGTCATGTTACTAAATAATTTGAGGGTAGGGATTAAAATAAGATAATAAAATTATAGTTTCTTTATTAATGTGTACACTCCAAATAGGTTGCCAAAAAGTCTAACAATTTTGATGATATTAGTTTATTATATAAGACTTGGAATAAAAAAAATGACATACCAATTCAAGAGTAAATTCTATGAGCATTTCTTTAGTATGTGAACCATCAAGTTATTCTAAACATAACATATTATGTTAGATGGTTTAGTTTATATTATTAATATTGATTGCAACTAAGTCTTTATTTAGAGACAAGTTATTCCAATGGACATCTAGAAAGGATAACCATTTATTACATTACATCGACACATATATATTTTGAGAAGAACTCTATAGATAAATAGACTTTGGAGAGAAAACATAAAAGATACTACTTGTGTTAGGATCCAAATATTACTTCATATTTTCCTTCCAACATAAATTGAAATAATAATATTAATTGACATGGGTGGTGTTTCTATATCCTAATGAACATATTATAGATTTGATTTATGAGTGATTGCCGATATGTACCCATATATGTCAAATGATTCCTCATAATTCATTTCTAGATGGAGGTATGAAGAAGGTTTCTATTATCCAACATCCAACACCTATCATAAGACCAATTTTAAAGATAAGGACCAGTTTTACTCATGAGAAGAGCATTTGTTTCATAGTTAGATAGTCTTACTTAAAGGTGTTTAACCAATATTTTACTTAGGCACCACTCACTAAGATTACCATGGCCCTCCTTATAGATAATGAAAATCCTTATAGTAACAATTACAAAAAAAATTATTTAGAGCTCAATGCTATGTAAAAGAGGAATATACTTAGCATGAAATAGGAAGCTTGTGTGAAACTTCAACTTTTGGGCACTCGTGTATATAATTTTGAAGTATTAATATTGGTGAGTTTTAAAATCATATGGTAGGTTGCAAAATATCTTCATAAATTTTAATTACAAAATCCGTTAACTTAGAAAGAAGGAATAAATGTTTAAGGAGGATGACAAGAGATAAGAATTTCACTTGCCTCTAAATTTAAGGAGGGGGGATCATCAAAAGGAATAGAATAGTATGAGTTTACTTTTTCTCCTCATTCTATACCCTGTCAAAGGTCTCCCCATCAACACATTTCTCAAATAAATCTACCATAATTATTGTAGTTAGAATTTATCTAATATTATTTAATAGGAAAATTAAAGAGAAATGAAATATTGCACTTGAAGCCCTTAATTAACATAACAAAGCACACAAAATATTTAAACTTACCACTAAGATTATATCATACACATGTAATTAACATAATCAAAGCACCCGAAATCCCTAAAATTTATCAAGGACAATTGCACACCATAAAAAATCACTACGAAATTCTTCCACAACATCACATAGAGGGAAATTATTTGGTAATAGCATTAGAGGTGGTATTGGCCTAAAATAATTGTGACATAAGGTTTTTGTTAAGTGTTTGTTACCTTCCTATGTTGTGGGAAAGAAGGCCTATGTTTGTTCCCTAGGAAACCTGATCCCTTTGAGCTACATTATTTTAACATAGTCCTTTAAGAACTCTTAGTGCAAAATATTATCAAATTATGGTAAATAGTTTCTCAAAATTCATGACACCTACAAATTTTCTATCTAAACCTACAAGTGAAAAAAATATCATTCTACAACAACTGCTCTCATTTTTTAAAAATCTCCAAGCCATTTGACCATAACAATAATGTTTCAAAAGTTACAAAAATTATCGTTTGTGTTCAACAAAAAATTGTAGGTAGCCATATTTTATGTTTCATGTGTCATGGGGTTGAACCAATTGTGTCAGTATGTCTAAGTCGGTGGGTAAATTATAGGGAATTCCTTTTTTCATTTCCTAAGTCTCTTGATTATTTTGGGCTACACTATTCTGGTGGAGTTTCTTAAAAACCCTAAGTGCAAAAAATTATGAAACTATGATAAATTAATTCTTAAAATATGTGGCATTCATGAATGTTTTGTTTGGTCATAAAGGTACACATAGGATCTCTCCACAATAACCTCCTTTCAATTTTTTGAAATCTCCAAGCCATATGACTATGGTGAGAATGTGTCAAAAGTTACAAAAATTGTCATTTGTGTTTAGCGAAAAGTTACATGCAACCATATTTTGTGTTTCATACATTGTGGAGCTAAAATTATTGTGTTAAAATTTCTAATTTGTCAAGTGCACACCAAGGAAGGCCTTTGTTTGTTCTCCTAGACATTTGATTGTTTTGGGCTACACTATTTAGGTGTAGTCACATAAGAGACCTAAGTGCAAAAAGTTTCAAACTATGGTGGGTTATTTCTCATAATCTATGACATCTAATTTTTTTAATCTAAAACTATAGGTGTACATAGGGTGCCTCCGTAATAAATTCTCTTGTATTTTAAAATCTCTAATCTATTTGACCATAGTGACAATGTTTCAAAAATTTCAAAAAGTGTCATTTGTGTTTACTAGAAAGTTATAGGCAACAATATTTTGTGTTTTGTATGTTGTGGGGTAAAATGACTATGCCAACACATTTGAGTGGATGGGTGAACATTATTTTTTTCCCCAAGAAACTCAATCATTTTGGGATACACTATTTTGGCATAGTCTCTTAAGAGTCCTAAGCACAAAAAACTAACAAACTATGACATGTTATTTCTCTCACGATCTATGGTACCTACAAGTATTGTATCCAAACTTACACCTGCATTAGGATCCCTCCACAATAATATCTCTTATATTTTTAAATCTCCAAGAAATTTGATCATGACAATAATGTTTTAAAAGTTAAAATTCATTATGTTTAGTGAAAAGTTGCAGGCAACCATATTTTACATTTCATGGATCATGGGCTAAAACGACTATACAACCATGTTTCAATGGGTGTTGAACACGATATGCCTTTTTTCATTCCCCAAGACACATGATTGTTTCAAGCTACATTATTTTGGTGTTCTCTCTTAAGAGCCTTAGGTGCAAAAAATTGCCAAACTCTTATAGATTGGTTCTAAAAATCTATGACACATGTATGAATGTTTTTTCTAAGCCTATAGGTGCATGTAGGGTTCCTCTGCAAGAACCTCACATTTTTAAAAATCTACAAGCCATTTGATTATGGTGATAATGTTTTAAAATTTACAAAAAGCATCATTTATGATCAATGAAAAGTTGCAAGCAATCATACTCCATATTTTATGGGTCACAAGAATGAACTTACTGCATCAACACGTCTAGATGGATAGTTGAATTGTAAGGAAGGCCCCTATTCATTTCTTAGGACACTCGATCATTTTGGGTGACACTATTCTAGCATAGTCTCTTAAGAGCCCTAAGAGCAAAAAAATACCACACTATGATATAATGTTTCTCATAATCCATGGTACCTATAAATATTTTATATAAACCTTGATGTTCATATAAGGCCCCTCCATAATAAACTATTTCATATTTTTAAATCTCCAAGGCATTTGACTACATATGACAATGGTTCAAAAGTTATTAAAAAGTATCATTTATGTTCAGTGAAAAGTTGTAGGCAACCATATTTTGTGTTTTGTACATCATGGGGCTGAACCAAATATACCCAATAATTTTAGTATATAATATTCTTGTGCAATCACTTAAGCACCCTACGTGCAAATATTGTCAAACTATGATTAACTATTTCTTGGAGTTAGTGTGCCTACAAATATTTTGTATAGACTTATAGGTGCATATAAGGTCCCTCCACAATAATCTCTTTGATATTTTTAAATCTCCAAGCTATTTGACCATGGTGACAATGTTTTAAAAGTCATAGAAAGTGTCATTTGTGTTCAATTGAAAACTGTAAGCAACCATATTTTGTGTTTTGTATACTATGGCAATAAATTGATTATTGTAACACATTTGAGTGGTTAGGTGAACATTAGGGTAAGTCCCTAAATGGTACCCTAATTGTCTCAATCATTTTGGGCCACACTATTCTGATGCACTCTTATGAACCCTAAGTGCAAAAAAATACCAAACTATGATGGACTATTTCATGCAATTTAAGATGCCTACAAATGTTTTGTTTGAACCTCCAAGTGTATGTAGGATCCCTCCACAATAAATTGTCTCATATTTTTAAGTCTCTAATGCATTTTTTCATGGAAATAATGTTCTCAAAGTTATAAAAAGCATCATTTGTTTTTAGTGAAAAGTTGCAGGAAGCCATGTTTTGCATTTCGTATGTTATGGGACTGAATTGATTATTCCAACAAATTTTAAAAGTGTGGGTGAACACCAATGAAGGTCTCTACTCATTCCCTAAAACACCTAATCATTTTGGGATTTAATATTCTAATTCAATCTCTTGAAAGCCTTGAGAGCAAAAAACTATCAAACTGTGATGGACTAATTCTCAAAATTTATGGCACATACAAATGTTTTGTCTAAACCTATGAATGCATGTAGGCTTCATCCATAATAAACTCTCTAATATTTTCAAATTTGCAATCTATTTGATCATGGTGATAATATATCAAAGTTACAAAATGCATCATTTGTGTTTAATAAAAATTTATAGGAGGCCATATTTTGTGTTCTATGCATCATGGGATTGAATCAACTATGTAAATACATATGTGATAGTGGGTGAATGTTAGGAAAAGTATTGTTTCACACACCAACTATACCAATAATTTTCGGATACACTATTCTAGTGTAGTCCCTTAAGAGCTTAAAGTGCAAAAAACTACTAAAATATGATGAATTGTTTCTTGTAATCCATGTTATCCATGAATATTTAATTTGAACCTACACGTGCATATATGGTCCCTATATAATAACCTCTCATATTTTTAAATATCCAAGCCATTTGACAATGACAACAATATTTAAAAATCTTTAAAAGTGGTATTTGTGTTTAATAAAAAGTTGCATGCAATCATATTTTGTATTTCATTTGTCATGGGGCTGAAACAACTACACCAACACATTTGATTGAGTGGCTGAATTCTATGTTAGGACCTAATTTACACGCTATTTTTTCTTATTGTTCCAAGCACAATATTTCCCATGCAATCTCTTAAGAGCCTTAAATGCAAAAAAATGTTGAACTATGACTAACTATTTCTCAAAATTTGTGGTACCTAATAATGTTTCTTCTAAACATACAATTTCATGTAGCGTCCCTTGACAATAACCTCTCTCAAATTTTTAAATCTCCAAGCCATTTGATCATGACGATAATGTTTCAAAAGTTGTAAAAGACATCATTTGTGTTCAATGAAAAGTTGCAGCATATTTTGCACTTTGTGCATCATGGGGTTGAACCAAGTTTTCTAGCATGTTTGATTGGGTAGGTAATGCTAATAAAGGTCTTATTTTTTGCTTTGGTTGTCTCAATTTTTTTGGTCTAAAATATTCCAACATAGTTTCTTAAGAACCTTAAGTCGAAAAAATTACTAGTAGTGTCATAAATTATACTCTTTTAATTATTGAGTCTAATTTCACACTCTCTTAGTACTCATTTTAGTTTCCCAATTCCTCTTAGAAATTTAAGAATATGAGTCCTATCATATTTTAAAACCTCAACAAGCTCCTTTTTGGGCCCTTACTTTAAAAGTGCCTTTTCTCCTATATCAATTCAATCTTATTTGGGTTCTAAGAAATTTTCCGCCACTTAAATGTTTCCAATCATAATATAAAATTATAAATCCAATATTAGGGCCCTATTATCTCACTTCTCTTAAAATTTGGGTCTTTTTGTTGGGACTATGACAACTATTATCATAGTATGTGTAAAGGGGAAATTTTGATTTGGCAATTTGCAACGTAGAAGGAGAAATCACCAAATCAATTTTTGGTTTGGGGGAGGAATTCCTTTACATTCAAAAGAGGGGAGGAATTCACTAGAATCGGTCACAAATCATATAAGGACTGAATACTAAGTGGATTGATTGATTATGATGTGTTTTTCCCTTTTTTGTAAGTTGAAATACTAATTTAGGGTAAAGTGCTAAAATTGAAGACAAAACTGAGAAAATAATGAGCTACAGGTTTGAGATTTTGTCACACACTTGGATTTGAGTAATATAAGCTGATTTGGATCTGCCCTGAAAAAGAAGGGATCGTGACACAACAACATGATCCTCTGAATTTTCCGCACACCAAAAAGGGTTGTTTTGTCTTTGTGTCTGAAGCTTATTCTAAGATGTACAGTTGCACACCTATTTCCGGCACACGTAAAGAAGGGGGAAGAAGGTTGGGAATAGGGGTTTGCCTAAGTCAAACCCTAGTTTGTAATCAACCTTGAATGGAATATTGCAAATACTAAAATAAAATGATGGAAGGATATACCTCAGATCTGCAATGACTTATAATGACGCTCAACTTCTTGAATGTAATCACATATGTTGTATGAAATAGCATGAACATAACAAAAATCTAATCACACACACATGGTTGCAAATGAATGATGTGATGTTGCTCCATAATGGATGGATGAAGAATATGCAACCTTGAGAAATGCTTGTTGATGAATGCTTCAATGTTTAAATTCTTCATCGCTTGAATGCAACCCTCCTTGCCTTCTTTGTGTATTCGCCCTTTTGCCCAAATGAGAGAGGAAGACCTCCTTATATACTTACCTATCATCAAACATATTAATTTTACAACATAGGCTGACATGGAGAAGTAATTCCTGCTCAAATTTTGGATAGGGCCTAGGGTTCAAATTGGACCCCAATTAGGGAAGACCAAGGCACCATGACCTGGTCCTACCCCAAATTGGGCTAGGGTTAAGGGGTCCCAACAAGGTACAAGATGCAAATATGACATTTATTGCATGGAAAAGACATAAATAGGTCTCGATCAAGCATGAGAATGAGAACACTAAGGTGAGGGCCCCAAATGCGGTCAAAATTGCAAAGAGTATAGTTTCAGGAAGCTACTATATGATGCTTTTTGTCTGAAATTTTGAGAGAGTAATGTGTCGGCCTTAACATTTCTAGATTTGTTCTTGAAGTTGGGATATAATTATTATAAGTTAGCCTAAAAGTAAAAATACCTTGAGAACCCTACGTAAGATATTATCCCTAATTCATTTTATTATCTACAAATTTCATTTCAAGAGCAATTATTATTCTTCAAGAGAAAATATGAGTTCAAGGAGCATTGAGCTATAAGAAGGCATCTTCAAGCATGTTTTCATGATGGATTTTGTGATGATTTATCATGCTACTGCATCAACACTTGGATGACTTATCTAAAGAGGATTCCATCATCAATAAAACATATAATCATTTAATTCAAGTATTTCATTTTTTATTTAGCCTTTGCCTTGCAAGGGTAATCTCTCTTTTTCATCATCATTGTTGTAGGGTTAATTCCAACCTATGGTTTGACTAAGGAAAGCCCCTATATATCCCAATACTTATTTTTATCTCCTTTTGTGCATTTGTAGGTTTAATAATAGGTTCATTTTGAATATACATAAGTGTTCATGACTCAAAACAAAAATTCTTAGGAAATTTCATCAAAAAGGGTATGACACTGATAAAAAGTACCATTTTGCACTAGGACTAGGGGACCTAGAGCCATAGTCCAAGTGTTTTGACCAGAAAGTTGACCAAAATGGAGTTTGAAATCTCTTGAGACCTGTTTGAACCTTGTTCTGCACCGAGACACCTATCAAGACTATGACACCTATTGACATAGTTTAGTCAGTTTGAGATTAGATTTTAGGGTATAGGTTCAACTCTACATCCCCTTCTCAATTTTGCACACCTTAGTTGATTCTCTAATCTGCATTTGTTTGTTTATTTCCAATATTGCATCATTTAGCCTAGTTCTTGCAATCAAAATAAAAAAGAGAATAGTCAAATCAACCATTGTGCACAACTCTCCCAAGGGTTTGTAGTTGAGACAATCAATTATTCTCCAATGTAATTGACAAGATTCCTATTTTGCATGTTTATACTAGTGAAACCTATTTACATTGCATTACATTTTGGTGAACTCGACTCTTCTTACATTTGCATAACTTTAGATTGTCAATTTCAAATATGATTTTTGCATGAAACTTTCAAAATTGATTGCATGCATTGGGTGAACATGGTCCTAGTTACATCATGTTTTTATTAAAATGACATATTTTATTAAGTATCTTGTTTGATCATAAGTCCATTTGATTAAATGGAGTTCTTATCTTCTTTTACTAGTTCAATTTTGATTTTTATCCAAGATGTCATGGTGTTCCCTTTTATGCATATGATGATAAATTAGCTCATCTTTCTATCCATAGGTATGTTTTACCCTCTCCCAAAATTGATCCCAGCCTAAGGAAATTTTGGTGCAAGAAGAGACTATTAACACTTCTTTCAAAAATATCCTTTTTAGGAATGAGGTTTTATTGAATGGTGTTGATCCTTCTCCTAAAATGTACCTCCCCCATGAGAATATTTCGTACAAGAGGATGATAGCATTAAGACCTCCCTTAATGACATTTTACCTTATACTCACTTAATTACATCCCTTTTAGAGATGAAATATTGATGAATCATACTTGTCCCTCTCCAAAAATTGATCATATTCATGAAAAAAATTTGGTGCAAGAGGAAGATGTAACTAACAATGTTTCCAATGCTTTATCTCCTAAATATGAAACTTCCATGCATAAAGAACCTAATCAACTCAATAATGTTCATATTCCTAGTCATATGAAGCTTAAATAAATTGTTGACCTTCATCAAAATGTATCTCAACCTCATAACAAACCAATGATTGTTGTTAAGGGTAGGGTTAATCAACGAACTGATTATCATGCAGTGGCTCACACATATAACACCAAAAACAACAAGCAAGATTCCAATGTTCTTCTCACTTCACAACCTTTTCATCCTCCACTCCCTCATCTTTAAAAACATGTTTGTAAGTCATGATCTTGTTGAGAAAATTCTTGCAAACCAAGCTAAGATCTCCCTTTAGTAATTGATTCAAACTTCACCTACATACCATGGGATTCTCCAACAAGCCTTAAAACAAATAGTTATTTCATGTTCTGCTAGACCAAATAATTAAACAACCTTTCTTGATCATGTGAATAATAAAAAAGACAAAATATTGTTTTCTTGCGAGATGAGTTACTTCTTTGTGTTGGACCAACCTCCTAAGCTAGGAGCATGACTTGCAACACAACTTCTACAAAAAGAGAGAGAACAAATCTTTTCACCAAGTAGATGAGATGATATTGAGATTGAGATAAGAAATAATGCACATTAGCCCTGCTTATAAAGCCAAAGGTAGTTGTCATGCTCTGTGAAATGTATCTGTACATGCAACCACAATGCACTCAATAAATCATTACAAGCATGGTTAGAAGATTTAAATCAAAGAAAGAAAAAACCATAGGTAATCAACTTATTGCCTCCTAGTAAATGCGAGTATGAAAAATGCTCTCAGATTTGATTATGCAAATTCCAGTGACTTGACTACACTTAGATGGAGGATTTGAATGCTGAAAATGCATGATCTAGCAAGAATAGCATGATTAAGCTACATGAATGATTGATATAGCATGATTAAGCTAAGATTTAAGCTAAAATTGAGCATGATAACATTGCTAAAGATGATAAGCTATAAGCTAGATGCCTATAGTAACAATGCAAATGATGAATCAAAATGATATGAATTGGGACCAATATTGCTCCAAAATGAGGTCTATTTATAGGATTTTCCAAGGCTAAGGGTGATGTGGCAAGAATCAACGGTCAAGATTGATCTGAAGATATCAATGGTTAAATTGGAGGAGGATGGCAAAGGGGGTTAGATTAAAGGGAGCATCTGTCATCTCTATGGTGACAAGTGTCAATAGGCTTCTAGAAGGAGTAGGATGAAAGGGAACACTTAGTGACAGGTGTCACAAGGTTCCATAAGATGTTGGATGAAAGGGGACATGGTGGTAGGTAGAATGGGTTAGGTTTAGGAATGGTTAGGTTTAGGAGTGGTAGAAGTTAGGAGAATTTGAATTTAGAAATTCAAATAATATGAAAAGGATAATTAATCTCAACAACTCATGAATTTGATTTGTTTTAATTAATTAGGGAATTTAGAAGAAATGATTTTGGATGGAGGGAATTAATTAATCAAAGGGGATGAAATGAACCTATTTAGTAAATCCTTAGATTAATTGATAAGTAGATGAACGAGGAAATTTAATCAAATTGCTTAGTGAATTTAATTAAATTGGGGAGGAGAGATTAATTAAATAATTGCTTGTTTAATTAATTATCTTCAGACCATTTTTAGGTGTATACATTTTGCCCCTCTTTGAAGCGAGGTGTGACGACGCGTTGATTCAAAGAATAATCTCATTTTGATGATGGTATTGATTTGATAGGATGCCCCAGCTCTTGATTGCTAAATTTTGATATGATGATGCCCCCTCGGGAGATCAATTGAGATAATTGATCTTTGGAGTTTTGCGAGATTGATATCCCGATAGATTTGATTTGATTTATGTAACTGTGGTTTGATGAAAATGCGAGTTCTTTGATTAGCTTGATTGCTTAGATTGATAAGATTGAAAAATCTTGATTGATTAGATTCAGTCTGGTTTTAGGAAGGATTCATCCTGTATAAGACAACAACGATCAAAGTGTCTAGCTTCAGGAAGGATTCATCCTGTATAAGACATGATCAGAATGTCTGGTTTCAGGAAGGATACATCCTGTATAAGACATGAATCAGAATCAGATCATCTGGTTTCAGGAAGGATACATCCTGTATAAGACATGATAGAATTGATTAGGTTTGATTGATTGATTTGATTTGATTTGATAAGGTTGATAGATAAAGAACTGACAGTTTGTTGATATCAAGATGCAGAAATATTTGGATATGCTGATTGTTGGTTCTATTGAGAGAGATAGCATAAGATTTTTGCTAGGTTGATCATATCATGAGAGAAATGAGTCGTCATTCTGATTGCGTATACACCTGTGATGATACTTTGATGATTCCTGCAATAGATTTAACCTTGGATAAAAGGAGCTTTGTTGGATCCCATGCAAGAATGAAATGCAAGCTAAAATGCAAATGCAAAGCTACAACCAAACCAGTCACTAGATTATTTTGCATTTTTGTCATCATTGAGCTTTTTGAAATGTGGGAAGTGAGTGCAAACATCGATGGTATAATTAAACCATGATGACTTGAGCACTTCTTTCTTGGATTTTGATATAGCAAGTTAACACAAGCATCGAGGTATAATTGAACTGAGATGACCTGAGTGTTGCTTGCGTAAAATAGGCAGTATTAATCATTTCAATACGCAAATAAAAAATGTCTTCAATGATATTCTGATGATCATGTCCTGAGACAAATTTGCACATATTAATGATTAATTTTCAGACAGCAGACAAGAAAAATATCATGTTTCTTCCTTGTTCCTCTAGTCAATGACATCCTAGAGTCACTCAAAAATCATGATAGCGAAAAGCAACATAGAAAATTTGAACAATCATGTTACAATCATTATTCAAAAGATTTTATCCACTGAAAAGTGTGTGATGTGCTTTGATTGATTTTGTGATAGCTTGATAGTTTGATCTTGTGTCCAATGTTGGATGTGTCTCAGTTTTCGCTTGATAAGAATTGTCTAACTGTTGTTCTACTTGTTTGATTAAGCTCAAAATTGATCAAGAGTTTGCCCCCAGCTAGGTGTAGTATTTTGCCCCAAGCCTAGAAACAAAGTCGTTATGATATATCCAATTATCCAAACCATGGGAAGAAGCCACCTGGGATGTTTGTGTATGTATAAAGGCTTTATGATGATCAGCGCTGATGGAAAATAAATGGATGCAAGCGGAAAGATGCTTGAACTAATAGATGGAAGAGCTAGCGAACAGATAGCGCCTATTTGCCAGATTTTCACCATCTATTTTTATTGCACTTTTTCTGATATTTGATTTTTTTTGGATTTTCTGATTTTTCACTTTTTTTTTAAATTTTTTTATTTTTCACTATTTTTTATTTTTTCTGATTTTTCATTGTTTTTGATTTTTCTGATTTTTCACTGTTTTTTATTTTTCTGATTTTTCAGACAAAGAATTTCTTCAGGTGCATTCTATTGATGGGTTCTTCGAGTTGATCTTCGTTCTGTGTTGATAGCTGATATGTTCCTGATCCAAATATTGTTGTGACCACAAATGGACCTAACCAGTTTGGTTCAATTTTTCCTTTCTTTTCTCGATCTGCCTGGTTGCATGGATTTTCCTTTAGCACTAGTTCTCCCACTTGAAAGATTCATGGTTTGACCTTATGATTATAGCTCCAGCACATTCTTTGCTGATATACCTTTAGATGATCAAAGGCATTGTGTCTGCGTTCAGGGATCAATTCTAACTCTTGTAGTCTAGATACTCTTTGTTCTTCATCTGAGATGAGTCCTTTTAGTGATACACATAGAGAAGGTATCTCTACTTCGATTGGCAATATGGCTTCTGATCCATATAAAAGAGAGAAAGGTGTGGCATCTGTCGATGTGCAAATATTGGTGCGGTAGGCCCATAGAGAAGGGTTTAGTTGAATATGCCAATCTTTCCCGACATCATTCACTATCTTTTTGAGGATTTTCAGAATAGTTTTGTTAGATGCTTCTGCCTGCCCATTTCCCTACAGGTAATATGGTGTGGAGAATCTGTGTAGGATTTTGAACTTCTCACATAGCTCTTATACATCTTGATTCTTGAATGGTCACCCATTATCAGTGATAATGGTCATTGGTATTCCATAGCGCCAGATGATATAGTTCAAGATAAATGCAACAATTTGTTTTCCTGTGATATTTATGAGAGGTACCGCCTCAATCCATTTTATAAAATATTCTCTAGCTACAAGAATGAACTTGTGTCCATTAGATGAGGAAGGATTTATCTTTCCTACTAGATCAAGTCCCCATTGACAAAAAGGCCAAGATGTTGCTAAAGCATGTAGTTCTTGTGCTGGTGCATGGATCAAGTTCCCATGGATTTGACATTGTTTGCATGTTCTTGCTATCTTAAAAGAATCTCGTTCCATAGTCAGCCAATAGTAGCCCAAGCGTATGAGTTTTTTCGAAAGGGTAAGACCACTTGAATGAGTGCCACAAATGTCGTTATGGACTTCATGTAAGGCCTTCTTAGATTTTTCTTGTTCGAGACATATTAAGAGAGTATCGTCTAGACCTCGTTTATACAAGGTATCCACGACGAGAGTAAAATGGGAGGATTGGTGAATAAAGTTTCTCTTTTGGTTTTTTGATAAATTGGGAGGTAGGATATTATCTTTCAGGTATGTGTAAGTTTGGCCATAGAGGGAGGAATCATGTCCAATAAGTTGACAGATGGTTTGGGAATCAGGACAATTATAGGCGGGATGAAACAACTCTTCAACCAGGAGTTCATAATGCTGTTGATTTTCCTGTGTCTGCAATAGAGAAGCAAGTGTAGCCATGGTGTCTGCTACTTTGTTGTCATTTCTTGGAATCTGTTCAAAAATTATTTCTACAAAGTATTTCTTGATATCATCCACTATCTTTTTGTAAGGCACGAGTTTGTCATCTTTGGTTTGATAGTCATCATTGATTTGATTAATGACAAGCTGAGAGTCTCCAAAGACTTGAAGTAGTTTGATGTTCCATGTGACAACCATTTTGATGAATAGAATGTCTGCTTCTGATTTATGTTGTGTATATGAACCATTATTGATTCTTTCTCTTGATCCATGATGTGTTCCATTATTGATGCTTGCTCTTGATCCATGTTGTGTTCCATTATTGATGTCTACTCCTGGACTAATATTTGGGTGATGTATTGTAAGGTATGGATCAAACCCTGGAACGTCTATATATGAACAAGTAAAATTGACTTGCCATCTTTTGAATGGTTCAAAATATTTTTGCCTTGCTAGTTCAGATAGAGAAGTTGTTGGATGTAGATCAGTTGTGCCAATGATAGTTGCCTTTGTTGGTGCTATTATGATAGATAACTTCTTTTGATAACATTCTGGTAAGGTGTCAAATCTCCCATCTTTCAGCACCTCAAGGAGGTTTTCACCATTAGATGTGTCCTTTATTTTTACTTTTTTGTGGTCTAATGTTGCCAATAAATGATTTTCAGCATTAGACCTGATATTGTTTTCTTGATTTTCATTTTTGCGACTAGGAGATTTGACATCCATTTGACTTGAAGATACGTTAGCGGAATCCTTGGTGAAAGTTGTTACGGGTTTGATTTCATCAAGATATAAGGATATGGCATGTTCATTAGGTAAGGTATCAATAGCAGTATGTCCTTCATTTTCTTAGTCCATAGGTTCAGGATAGCTTAAGGATAAATGATCGTTAGGTTGAATTGTTTCAAAGATATTAGGGGTCATGACAGAGATGTCCGAACTTTTAGTATGTATGTTGATGTCTAGGATGGTACTCTCATCAGAATGACCTCGTATAAGAAAATCTTGATCGTCCTCGATTAAGTCCATGTCAGTCAAATGTGATTCTGATTCAAGTAGGCTAGTTCCTAACATTTGTTCTACATACGTGTGAACTACATTGACTACTATATCTGCTTCTTCATCCCTCTCAATTTGAAGTTGTTCTTGTTTGTTTTTCCATGATAGCAAATATTCTCTGTTTCCTTGATCTTTCAGCTGCATTTGTTCTTCCATGTTTGACAAAATTGATTCAAATGATTGTTCCTTGCTTGAAGATGCTGCCTCTCTATTATGTGAAATAATTACTTCTTGAGCTGATTTCAAATTATTACAACATTGCACTGGATTTGAGTCTGCTAATATTGTGATTTCCTATCCTTCATAGGGAAATTTTAAGCACTGATGACCTATTGATGGTATAGCTTGTATGTCCTGAATCCATGGTCTCCCCAAGAGTATATTATATGGTAGGTCCAAGTCTAAAACTTGGCATGCTGTTTCTTTTTGCAAGGGTCCCACTCTGTAGGTAATATCACAATTCCCTTGGAGTAATGTTCTTCTTCACCAAATGCTTTGATTTTTATCCTTTTCTGAGGATCAACTGCATCTTCTAAATATCCTAGAGCACGGACAAGATTCATAGAGAAAATGTTCAAGCTAGCTCCCCCATCTATTAGGACATGTTTAACAAGCATTCTATGAATGAGGACTTCAATTTGTAAGGAAGTGTTATGGGGATGTTGCAATGAATTAATGCTTGGATATGAAGGAGATGAGCTTTCAATAGGATCCTCTGAAATAGGTTTGATGGCAATTATGGATATTGCTTGGGGAACTTCATCTTTGGATATATTCTTTGGTGATGATGCTATGGAAGATTCTTGCAAGCTTTCAAGAGGTATAGGAATAAATGCCTTTGGAGCGTCAATTTGCTTATGGATGGATGGATCATTGTTAGATATAGGTGTACAATTTTGATCTTCTTTAGCCAAATCCTTTAGGGATCTCTTTAAGAGGTGCATAAAAGAGCCACCTTTCTTTGGAGATGTATTTGAATCCTTGTGAGGTTTTAACATAGTTTGATTTTGATTTTGGACTTGTTTGATTGCTCTGATATGTTGGTTTGTCATGTGTTCTTCTTGTGTTTTGCTTTGGTATGTCATGTCGGTATGATTTTCAGCTATTGCAAATGTTTCAGCGATCTTATGTCTCTGCTCTCTTGTTAAAATGGGCATTGTGTTTGATATTGTGCTAGGATTTGATTATCTAAAAGTTGTTTTGATAAGTGATCAATAGTCAATTTCAAGGCAATAGAGTGATATGACACTAAAAGATGGTTCAAGTGTTTAAAGGTTTGCAAGTTTTTTGATCTTCGGTTTAGGAGTGCAATGGTGATGATTTGATAAGAACCAGGTCCAGTAGGAATGATATATCCTATGATGTGGGACAAGATTATCCCGACCAAACGTTTCAGTTTCATGATAAAGGATGATTGATCCTGATGAGAAACTATGTTTGAGTGACCAGTTTATCAAAGAGGGTGATAATGCACTTTAAGATGTTTAGATTTTGAACTTGTTAAGGGTGAACACTTTGAAAATCTTGGGGTGTTTATCTTTGAGAGTTTGATTTTGACAGATGATAACTTGACCAATCAAACCAAGCAGACAATCCAAGCATGGATTGACAGCTAACAAGTGTTTATGCTTACTGCAAATTGATAAGGTAGAAATGATAAATCTTAAATAGGCATGTAAGACACAGTTCTGGACTGATAGATGCAGAGTTTCGTACAACAGATTATGCAACATAGAACGACAAGAGATACAAGACAGAATGACAAACTAGTGACTTCATGTGTAAAGCAGTGTTTTTTATGACATAGAACCTTAACTCGTACGATAAAAGATCAAGCAGCACGATAGAATATCTTGACTCGTACGACAGAGGATCAAGAAATATGACATAGACTTTTGACTCGTACAACAGGTATTTGAACAGTGATAAAAATTGTTTGCTTGTTTGAGTTTGGATCACTGAATTTTGATGTTTTACTTTGGTTTTCCAGTTTTAAGTGTCTGATTTTTCAATTTAGGGATGAATACACAACAAACACATGATGTGATAAATGACTCCAATCAAGCTAAACCCTAAGGAAGTTGGCTGAGAATGAAAACCTTTGCTTGTTGACTTAGCTACACACCCAATAGCTAATCAGAATACGGCCGCTGAGTCTCACACAATGGATTCTCAACGCCGTATTATCTGACTCCAAACGCTAATGGGGGCACGATATGGCAAGTGTCTTGGGAGAGTTACTATCTCTCTTGCACAAAGATTATCACCCTTTCGGAGGTGAATCGGGTAGCTTCTATTTTAACCGGCACTAGTAAGGGATCCATTCGGCATGTCGGGGTATAAACTCAATTAAGAGGTCTCCCAGCCTTGAAAACCAAGGTTTGATATACCCGAAGGTACGGAGGAGAGCTATTCCCGAGCACTGTCGTTGCTTTGATTTTCATCAAAAACACATTTATTTTATAGTGGGTTGGATTACTTGGCGTTAGCCATTCCCACTTAGCTCGTTCCCCTCTCACCGACCTTAAGGGCTAAGAGTTAATAACTCCTCGAGAGGGCAGGCCTACTAAAGAGATGCACTAATGAAAGCAAAAAGATGAGTCTAGCTTTCTGATCACCTAAGAAAGTTGAGAGCATACTCACCTATCATCACAAGCACATAAGACATGATAGTTCATTTCTTTAAGCCCAAATTGAAGTGTGCCTAGAAATCTTAAAGAATACACAAAGTTTTTGTTGAATCCTTAGGCAACCTGCAAAATAGATCCATTAGTAGACATGATTGTGTTTTGAATTTGTCTTTGACAAGCATATCTTTGATAAGCATCCCGCAGAAAAGAGTTAGGCTGCAAACATCTCATAGACATAACAAGATTAGCATTAGCGATCCGAACTATGAATTTTTAGAAAAACTATATGAAATTTTAGCCTAACTTCAAATAGGCATAACTTTCTGCTCGAGACTCGAAATTACAAATCGTTTAACTCGTTGGAAAGGTCTCCAAGAGTTCTAGATGAGAATCTGAAAAATCATAGTTTGGCACTTTCAAGGGCTAAAAATGACCAGAAGGCCTTGAAAAATGCAAATTACCAACGCATAAACAATCTTGAAAATTTTAATTTGCAGTTTATGGAAAAACACAAAGAACCAGAGACTCGTACGACTTGCTTTTCTAGTTAGTACGACACAGATTTAGAACTCGTACAACATAAGATTTTGAAGCCAGAAATTCATACGAAACAAAATTAGCTCTTGTACAACAGTGAAAATCAACTCGTACAACATAATATTTTGAAGCCAGAAATTCGTACGAAACAGAATTAGCTCTAGTACGACAGTTTAAATTAGCTCGTACGACACAGGAATGAGCTAGAACGAATAAAGAATTTTCAATGTAAAAGCTCGTACGAGTCAGAATTATACCTAGTATGAGTTAGGATGAATTGTCATCCTGGGCTAAAAGGGAGTTCGTACGAGTTGGAAAATCAACTCATACAACATTCTGATTCTGATCCGACAGAGATGAAGTTTGCTGAAGCTTGAGAGGTCGAAAATGATGATTTTTTCCCCACGGTGGGCACCAAAATGTCATGCTCTGTGAAGTGTATCTGTACCTGCAAACACAATGCACTCAATAAATCATTACAAGCATGGTTAGAAGATTTAAATCAAAGAAAGAAAAAACCATAGCTAATCGACTTATTGCCTCTTAGTAAATACGAGTATGAAAAATGGTCTCAGATCTGATTATGCAAATTCCAGTGACTTGACTACACTTAGATGGAGGATTTGAATGCTGAAAATGCATGATCTAGCAAGAATAACATGATTAAGCTACATGAATGATTGATCTAGCATGATTAAGCTAAGATTTAAGCTAAAATTGAGCATGATAACATTGCTAAAGATGATAAGCTATAAGCTAGATGCCTACAGTAACAATGCAAATGATGAATCAAAATGATATGAATTGGGACCAATATTGCTCCAAAATGAGGTCTATTTATAGGATTTCCCAAGGCTAGGGGTGATGTGGCAAGAATCAATGGTCAAGATTGATTTGAAGATATCAATGGTTAAATTGGAGGAGGATGGCAAAGGGGGTTAGATTAAAGGGAACATCTGTCATCTCTATGGTGACAAGTGTCAATAGGCTTCTAGAAGGAGTAGGATGAAAGGGAACACTTAGTAACAAGTGTCACAAGGTTCTATAAGATTTTGGATGAAAGGGGACATGGTGGTAGGTAGAATGGTTTAGGTTTAGGAGTGGTAGAAGTTAGGAGAATTTGAATTTAGAAATTCAAATAATATGAAAAGGATAATTAATCTCAACAACTCATGAATTTGTTTTGTTTTAATTAATTAGGGGATTTAGAAGAAATGATTTTGGATGGAGGGAATTAATTAATTAATCAAAGGGGATGAAATGAACCTATTTAATAAATCCTTAGATTTGTTGATAAGTAGATGAATGGGGAAATTTAATCAAATTGCTTAGGGAATTTAATTAAATTGGGGAGGAGAGATTAATTAAATAATTTCTTATTTAATTAATTATCTTCAGGTGTATACAGTAGTAGGTAGGAGAGAACATGATATGGACATGCGTCTTAATCATATGCAAGAGTAGGTAAAGTCCAAATACAAACAATTATCTTGAAATAACTATATAATACAAGGTAAACATTAGTAAATAATATTTACCTAGCTATGTAATTATTAAATGATGATCCTTAAGTAAACTTAAGCATGAGTAAATAGGATAAATCCATATTTACTCCAACACATTGGAATTTTTTAAAATTAATATGATCCCCTCATGATTATTGTGTGCGTCAATGGTATTACTATAAGATGTATTCTAGTTGATAATGCTCAGGTCTTAATGTTTGTAGCATTGACTTGTTACATAAGATAAAAGTGGATGCCTCCCTCATTCAACCCAATTATATTTCTATTTATGCTTTGATAATGTTGACAGATAGTCTTTAGGTACAATTACATTACCTATTAAAGTAGTTCATGTGATTATACCCATGCCTATCCATGTCATACCCAATACTCTTAATTATAATGCTCTTCTCGATAGACCATTTCTCCATGCTAATCAAGTGGTCCCTTCTACCCTTCATTGCTTACTCAAATTCATTCACAACAACAAGATGTGCACCCTAAAAGTCAATACAAAGTTACATAATAATGTTGAAAAAGAGGCAGGATCTATATCTTTCCTTAACACTGTAATTCCTTTTACAACACACTCTTTTATTGGCGATTCTTTCTAAGAAGAAAAATTGGATCCTTTAGACTTTACACTGTCCTTTCATGGAGAATATAAAGTCCCCAAATTTAAAGATCAAGCCTTGAATAATCCTAGTGTGTCATTTATTCAAGATTCTTCTAAGTCTATTCCAATCTCTTCTTCTTACAGTTCACATGTATTGATGATGATTGGGGCTCTTTAGACTTCAACCCAGTTGAAACTAAGAGGAAGACCCCTCCTCTTGACATTTTAACACCCACTAAAACTCCTAATTTGATTTGAAAAAGTCATTGTTAAGGCTAACCCCACTCTAATGGAAGTCCAAGTTAAAGAGATGTTCGCTAGTATCCTTGATGTATTTACCAAAAATGGGGAGCCGAATCATATGTACATCTATATTTGGAAGAGATAATTATGTTATTGATTTATTTTGTATGGTTAGGGATTGTCATTTCTCCTTATTTATTCTATACTCTTGGATCTCTTTATTTATTTTTATCATGGTTTCTTTATCTAGTTTCACTCCTTTTATACTTCACTAAAGTCCTTTCTCCATCAAATTATATCTTGGCAACTAAAATCTAAGAAGTCACTTTCTCATACATAGTTGCTTCTTGATATTTCTTTCTCTAACCCAATTAAGGATTCAATATTTATATAGAAACTTTAGAAACTCTTCTTAATTTTGACAACATGGAAGGTGATTCTTAGTCCATGGGATTCATCTCTAAATAGTATTCTTTAGCTTGGGAAATATGTTGGTTGATAACACATAATTAGAATTAACTTATCTTAATTTTCTTGAGTTTTTTTCTCCCTCACCTTATGAATCACTCTCATCTATCGTCCTCAAAGTTTCCTTGGTAAATTCTAAATTTTGGTGACTTATTTTATTCAATTTCTCATTATCACATCCTCTTCTTCACTAATTAACAACTTACTTAATTCCTCCCTTATTTACTTCCTGTTCTTCCCGAAAGAGATCAGGTCTATAATATCCAAATAAATAAGGTCAAAATTCTCTAAGTTCATTGTTTCTTATATTCTTAAATATCACTATTTGCATATGGCATTTGCTTAGTCATTAAATTATTGTCTTGTGTTGGGTTTTTATTGGTTGATAGAATTAACATAAGTGTAATTTCCACTAAGTAGTTGTGAACCAAGGTTTCTAATTACCACATGCTAACTTACTTTTAAGAAAGATTGCATTAAAAATCATATGTTTAAAAGTAGAAGATGTAAAGAGGATTGAGGACTAGGGAAAGGGAAACCCAATATTGATGGAAGAAGTGTGATTAAGGTGAGGAAAAATATGATGCCACTAAGTATTATGGACAAAAGGGAAAATGAAAGGGATCAAGGATAAAAAATATAGAGTTTAATATGCAGTTTTAGGTAAAGGAAAAATATAAAAGCCCAAAAGTCTATGATTCAAGAGAAATGGATTGGAGATTTTTAAAGTGGTTTGCCTAATGCTAGAAGAGAAAAGAGCAAGGTAAATAAAGTGGAATAATTTCAAGGTTCAAATATTTGTTTTATCATATACCTTATACCTTTGGAGTGTAATGGTATGAGTAATCATACAAGTATGGCTCCTTTAAGGAGGAAACATGTGAAAATCAAATGAATGTCATAACGAAGCATGACTTCACTAGCTTGCAACCTCCTCCATATCCCTTGATTGGATTTATTAATCACCAACAAGGTCAATAGAGCTCCTTAAATATTGTATTTTGATTGACACCTTATTTAATGCTTCCTCAGAACCCATAGAGAGCATTCTACTTTGGTTGTGGTCCAACAATTGATCCTTCCGTTGTAGGTTAGTATCTTAAAAAACAAGTATTCATCCACATTATCACCATTTATAACATCATGAGATTATATCAACCATGAATAACCACAAAACACATTCATTTATTATATGTTATATATCACCTTATTAATTTAAAATAAAGTTCAAGATGAAGTCTTAAAAATATATAAATGTCTTGTGAAAGATGGAATAAAATAGATAAACCAATATTGTTTTTAGAACCCATCAAAAGTGTTGAATTTTCATGTCTAATTGTGTATTCCTTGATCAAATGAGAAATTAATTCTAAATTAAACTATAGTCCTTGATCTATAGCTATATCTCTTAGCACACCATACCTTGTGAATATTTCTTCATATAAAAATACTGCTACTTTACTATCTTTTGCACACTACAAAGCTTTAACTTCCACCCACTTAGTTAGATAGTCATTACATACCAGTATGTATACCTTGTTGTTGGAGGTGGGTTTTATTGGGCCAATGAAGTTGATGTACCACTTCTCAAATGGTATTGTATACGGTGAAAATGGAAACAACAATGATGAAAGACTAAATGAATTCAACCACAAAACCCTAGCCTAACAACAACAAAGATCCACCATAACATATGAAGATTACCTAAGACAATGCAAATCAAATAAAATCACAAAGATTATACCATCACATGTCCAATAGGGTTTGAATCTCCATTCTTCCTATCTCCATTGATCTTGTTTGATATATTTGCTCTCAGATTTTATGTGTGCACAAGAGTTCAACAAAGAACGGAAATGTGGTTGCAAGTAGGCTTGATTGCATATGCAAGTTCAAAAGCGTAGTCGAGGCTGAATGCATAGTGAGGGTTTGATAATGAAGGAAACATCTCCTTATATAGAAGACACTATATGAAATGGAGGGATAAGATTGAGAGGTGTAAAAGAGGTCGGCTATGATTAAAGGGTAGGTAGAGGAAATAAGAAAATAATAAAAGGGTAGGTAGTGTAGGAATTAAGAGATGAATGACATGTGTCATAGGTAGAAAAGGTTAATGAATTAATTAAATAAATAAATATTTATTTAATTAATAGAAGAAGTGGGATCAATTAAATAAATAAGAGTATTTATTTAATTTAGGAAAAGGATAATTTAAATAGATAAATGTATTTATTTAAATGAGAAATAAGGCTAGAAGAGGATAAATGAATTAATTAAATAAATAAAGATTTATTTAATTAATAGAACAATTAGGTTAAAGTAATTAAATATATTTATTTAATTGGACTGGACAATTTTAGGTGTCTACATTTTGCCCCTCTTTGAGACAATGCAACTTGTCGTGTTGTTTCAAAGAAGATAATATGAACTGATACAAAGTTGCCCCAAGATGGGAATGATATGCCCCCTCGAGAGATTGGATGAAAATATCTAAAAAGATCATAGACAATCTCTCGATAAGAAAGGAAGGCTAGAATGGACTGACCGAATAAAGTGATAGAGTCACGGGATAATGAAGACTGACTCGAGAAACGAGGGCTATGGCTAGGGCTAGGGTAGTCTATAAGATAGACCATGAGGGGAATACATCCTCATTGTCATCCACACATCCAAGAGATCAGAGTGCAGAGAGAGAATATAGCAGCAGTAGTCAATAGTGATGGCATTGGTGCATAGATTTGATCGCGTTCGCCGATTTTAGAGGCCAGCAGATGCAGGAGAGCCAGTGAGTACCACAAAACCTCCTTGTACTTTGTCACATTAATTGTTTTCATTAATGCATGCTAGGTAGTGCAATAAATGCGCTTTAGGATAATGTCAAAAAATGTCAAAAACGTGTAGGTGTGTTTGCGTTGGTGCCAGGCGCGTCTATGTTGGCTAGGCACGTTTGCGTTTGTGCCAGGTGTGTCTATGCTGGGAAAAGCATCTGTGCCAGATGCGAGCGCGTCTGTGTTGTGCAGGCACGTTTGTGAAACGTGGGCACATCTGTGTAGAGCAGGCGCGTCTGTGCAGAGCATAGGCACATCTGTGTATTTCAGGCACGTCTGTGCAGAGAAGGCATGTTTATGCAGTATGTAAGCGTGTTTATGTCATGAAGGCGCGTTTATGTCATGAAGGCGTGTTTATGTCTTCAAGGTCAAATCGACAATTCTATGATGAACATATGTTGTCGATTGGATAAGCTGCTGAGAGGATTCACTCAAGCAAGTCCGCTAGGGAAGACTAGGATAGCAGATAGGGCTAGGATTGACAATTCTGTGATAGAAGATATGTTGCCAATTATGAAACTACTCAAGAGGATACACTCAAGCAGAGGCCCTAGGATAAGATAGATCGAGGCACTTTGTGATGAACAGAGAGTACCAAGACATAGTACTTTGTGATGAACTGGGAGTACTAAAAAGAGCAACACTTTGTGATGAACAGGGAGTGCAAAAACACATAGTACTTTGTGATGAACAAGGAGTACCACTAGGATAAAAGGAACACTTTGTGATGAATAGTGAGTGTCACTAGGATAGAAGCAATAATTTGTGATGAGCAGTGAGTGTCACTAGGATAATAAGCAAAATTTTGTGATGAATAGGGAATGCCACTATGACTAACATGATTGATTTGCTTGACTGCAGGAGTACCTACCTATGCTGGAGTCACAAGAGAGATTCCCATCGACACAGAGGTTACAACCAGAGCTAACATTTGAGGACACAGTCGTGATTGAGGTTATGGGTCTATGATTTATTCTGTGTGTGCCTGAGTTTCAAGCGAACATGGGGTTGCTGACTACATTAGCTAAGAGATGGCACTTAGAGACTTGCACTTTCCATTTGCCGATGGGTGAGATGACAGTCACCTTGGAGGATGTGTACAGGATTCTAAGGATACCGATCGATGGGGAGTTGATACCCTATGATCGAGATGGAGACAGGGAGGCCCTGAGACGAGTGTTTCGGGATCTAGGACTAGAGATGAGGGCTGGACATGTGGCGTGGGACATGATGACAGAGACTGGATTAGCATTACCAGCAATGCTGGGAGGAGTGATCAGTGGGTTCCTGTGTCCGGATAGGGCGACACAAGGGTTGGCTGTAGGCTAGAGGAGTACCTTGGAGACATTGGTTACACAACATACTAGATATGTCTGGGGACCGTGCGTGCTGGCACACTTATACTATGAGCTGCATCAGTTTGTTTATCATGGATTCGTAGGATTGGACTACGAAGTTACATTGTTGTAGGTGTGGGCATATGAGCATCTGTCGGTGACATGACCGATACAGTTCAGGGGCAAGGGTCATGGACGCAACTTTGTTCACTTGTATGATATGATTACATCATAGCCACAGATTGGCAGGTTGGAGCATTGGCATCAAGTCCTGGATGAGATTGACACTGTGATATGGAGGTCGTGCCAAGAGTGTGAGCAGTGGGAGGATGATGCAGTGGAACTACCCTATACTTTCAGGAGCAGATATCTGATTGGGCGGGGGCCCTATGTGCTGGAGAGGCAGTTAGTGGATAGGGTATGCAGGCAGTTTGGCAAGATCCAGCAGATGCCATGGGGTTTCAATATGTATGCGCGGACAGTGCGAGACCAGGCACACTTTGGGCCACTATTGTCGTATGATCAAGCCGCGATGCAGCTGGTGGAGATGGTGCCCATGCCATGGGATATGTGGCTAAAGATTAAGGATGCAGGTATGGATGCAGAGTACACTGCATATTGGGCTGAGCATCCATTCCCATGCCTGACAGATCTATGAGAGCTGATTGATGGGGATGGTGGGGGAGAGGCTGACGAAGGAGGCGAGGTGCAGTTGGAGAGAGGAGGGTGGCTCCACGGAGAGAGGGTGGGGAGGAGAGACAGGCTCGGGTAGTGAGGGGTCACGGTGGATTTCCCTTACAGGTGCCAGCAGCATAGGGTCCTAGACAGGTTTCGGAGACAGGTACAGGTACAGGCACTGCCACCAGTATAGGGGGAGCCACAGGTACAGGGGGCTGAGGAGGAGGATGATGAGCTACTTGAGCTAAGGGATATTTGCCAGGGATAGGCAGATGAGATCCAGGATCTGGAGAGGGAGATAGTTGAGGGATACTGAGTAGGAGTGGGATCAGGTTATCCAGCGCTATACTGAGGCTGAGACAACACTAAGGGCTGGGAGACAGGCGATAGAGGACACAAGGGCTGGATACGCCTATGTTCTATAGGCAGGGGAGGAGATAGGTTATTGGTGAGACCTATATTATGGGGCAGTGCCCCCAGAGCAGTGGGCGAGGAGCTTCTGCAGACCATCGCGTACAACGACGACTACTGGAGGGAGTCAAAGGAGACAAGCGTCCAACGGTGGGGTTATGGGTCCTCCACTACCACCACATAGAGGGGACATGAGAGATGATCCTGGGGCAAGTCCTTCTAGGGCTCAGACTCCGTCGAGGCTAGGCGGCTCCGAGGGAGGGAGTTCATCATAGCCATAGAGGGCTCCCTATGTATCAGTTTTGTACCATTTTGTATGATGACACCTTTGGGTGATTGTAGCCATATGATTTTTGACATCATTGTATCATGACACTTATGATTACATATATATATATATATATGAGATGAGTCATCTTTGCGATAGCTATCTGCATGTGTACCTATGTGATGAGATATTTTTTTTTATGTGATGCTTATGTTTCTATGTGATGGTTATGATATGGATGCAAATATGTACATGATGCAATGCCATATTTTTGATCCTTTATGTTTTAAATGTTATGCCCATGCAAATGTGAATGTATGAAATGCAGATGAATATGATAGTGCAAATGTAAAATGTGCTAATATGTGTTGTGTGTAGGATGTGATGTAATTGTGATATCTATATGTATGTATGAAATGCTTATATGTGGTAATGCGGGTGCAATTACATGAAATGCAAATATTTTTGGCATGTCATTATACTCAGTCATGTGATAGCAGGCTACACAGACTCAAGAAGGACGATGGAGGTCAATCAAAAAATGAGGATGGAAGATAGAAGATATGAAAGTGAAAAGAGCTTCTTGTGCGTTATCATCATTGAGCTTTATTATGGCAAAATAGGTTATGGCAATCGAGGCATACGTTCAACCTAGAAAGTCATTGTACCTGTTTGCATGGAGATAAGACAGTTGCAAACAAGGAATGCCCCAGTTCACACTAGACTCACAGTGTCCTCATATCCTTGGACAAGTCATAGCATTACTACGTGACAATCCACAGATAGCAAAAGAAAAAAAATAGGTGACGATACCCCATCCTCGCCTTTCTAAAAGACATCCCGGAGATAGAATCTCTAGTCAAAGACATCCTGGAAAAGCTAAAAGACATGTCACCAAAAAATAAAATCAAAAGAAAACCAAGACTCGACACCAACATCTACTGTAGTCCTCAAGTTTTAGTATCTCTTGTCACTTGTATAAGTCTTATTTGATTGTGGTCACAATGTTTACTTTCACAAAAAGGATAGATAGTACTGAACCATAATGTTGTCTGAGTCTGTTGAAAGATTTGATTTGTTGAAGCCCTTTGTTGCTGTTGTGTCTCATCTGAAACTGACTAAATCCATGCAACTGATACTTTATTGCGGATTTGCATGAATAGACTGAAGAAAACTGGAAGAAATCGTACTCCTCGAAACATGTGATGCTCTCAGTTCCACACCCATCACTAGACATAGGATTTGCCTTAGCCACAGATAGGAGCTGATTTATTATGAATGGAAAGGGGTGAAAAGGAATGTTTATTATGAATGGCTAACCAATCTTGGGTAGATCAATAACAAGCCATGATGAGAATGGGTAAGTTTATTATGAATGGATAGGATGTGAGTGTGTGCAAAATGAAGGATGCAATGGAATCCTGAAGGAGGGAGGAGCAATGTCTCTACACATGGCGCTGGTGACCCAGTTTTCACCATGGTACTTGCCCAGGGCGCCACCGAAGTGGTTTTCACCATTGGACGAATTGTTTTTTGTTTTTTTTTTGTTATTGTTTTTCAATTTTTTTATTTTTTTTTTGTGTCACAAGGCACCTGTTTGCCAGGTTTTCACCAAGTAACGATTTTTATTTTTGTATTTTGTATTTTTTTTTTGTATTTTTGAATTGGGATACTCTAAAGAGCTATGTGTAAAACCTGCGAAGGTACATGTTGTTGATAAGATCCTCCAAAGGTTCACCCTCTGTGGTGAGAGATGATATGCACCAAATCCATATGTTGTTGTGATGATGTAAGGACCAAGCTAGTTTGGTTTGAACTTTCTCTTCTTCTCTCTGTCCTACTGATTTTTGGGATTTTATCTGAGAACTAAGTCACCTACCTCAAATGTGTGAGGTTTGAATTTATGATTTTAACTGCAATGTTCCTTGATTGAATGATATGTATCTCAAGTGTCTGTCTTCTTTGATGAAGGAACTGAGATAGAATTACTAGTGTGTGGACTACACAGGCCTGTATGCATGTCACCTAAAGAAGTTTGAGCATCCGTGACAACAAATTCCTTTGAGTAAGCTCCATTAAAGGTCCATGATGTATCACCAAAAGGGAATGGATGTGTGGAACAAGTGGATGAGTTATGAAGGCTTATGACTATGAAAAGAAGTGAAAGTAGGATAGCATGATGGAGACTTAGGATCAACAAGTATGCTTTTTGATTTAAAATTTTAGAACTTTTGCCCCCAGTTATTTTGATATTAGGGGAGATCAACTCTTGCTCTTTTTGCTTCATAGAATTTTTATCCTTGACTTTGATTGTTGTAGAGTCCAATAGCTTTTGATTTTGATTTGTACTAAAGGACTTTTCTTGATTATTGACTTTTAGATTTTTCTTTTCAAAGCTTGATTTTTTGATCCCCAATGAGTGAGGGCTTTTGTAATTCTTGTTGATCCAAGTCTGGAAGCGGAGTGGAAATGGAATGAGCGGATGATATGGTAAAGCTATGTATGTTCTCAAGAGGGCCAGCGATACACTCAATAGATTCTTTGTTGGAACCACTCTTAGGACTATTGATATCAAGAGTTGCTTGCACCACTAGAGGAGATTTGCATTCAGACTTAGTAGCCACAACACTAGGTGGTTCACACCTAATTCCTTGGTATTACAAGTTGTTTGTAGGTTGTTCCTATCGATTGGATGTCTTAGGAGATAGTGGGAGTTGATCAACATGAAAGATATACTCACCACATCCCAAGTCTTTAAACTTGAATTTTTCTTTGATCTTTGTTTGCTTTAATGTAGAAGCTTTCAATGATTCTGGATCCACATATGTTGATGAAGGAATAGCTTCTCGATTGACTGGGATTGTTATTTCTAATCTAGGTCGTAGATTGTTGCAATATATGAATGGATTTGGGTCAGCTTTGATGGTCACTTCAACTCCATTATGTGGAAACTTGATACATTGATGATATGTTGAGGGAACAACTCTCATTTCATGAATCCATGGACGTCCTAGCAATATGTTGTATGTGAGATCGAGATCAAGGACTTGAGAAACCACATCCTTTGTAACTGGCCCAACTCTGAGGGCCAAGGTGACTATGCCTTTGGATGAACGTTCCTCATCATCATATGCCTTGATGGTAATTTTGTTTGTAGCATTCACAGCTTTGTCTGAATATCCCAATTGTTTAATAGTGCTCAATGTACAAATATTTAGACCAACTCCTCCATCTATCAGGACTCATTTTATTTGATGTTTGTGTATGAAGGCTTCAATGTGTAGTGGTGCATTATGTGGCTGACTTACGGAGGCATCATCGACTTCTATGAATGTAAGAGAGTGTGGAATGGAAAGGTATCCCACCATGGCTTGAAACTGGTCCACATTCAGATCAGTGGGGACAACAGTGTCTCTCAAGATTTTATTGAGAATGGCTTTATGTGCGGGGGATATACGTAAGAGCTCAAGGATTGAAATAAGCGCAGGTGTCTTCCCTAACTATTCTACAAGATCGTACTCAGGCTTGGTTGATGAGGAAGTGGTGTTTTTAGCTGGAGCACCTTGCAAAGTGAATTTACCTTGATGGGTAGTGACATTATATTCAGAGGTAGGTTTGGAAGAAGATCCAACGCCTTTTAGGACAATCTTGGGTCTTTGGGTAGAATTCTCAAGTGTTTTGTCCTTGATGACAATGGTAGAGACATAATTGTCCATCAAAATGTGATTGATAGTTGAATCATAATTATAGGATGCTCTGGTGTAGTTGGTTTGGTCATCCGTGGCTTTATCTTTTCCCTTGTCATGTTTTGGGAATGGTTCCTTAAACATTTCATGTTCTTGATTGGATGAGTGTCCTTCAATCTCAATGTCACCTCTATCAATAAGATTTTGTATGATGTTCTTCAGTCGATGACAATTTCTAGTTTTATGACCCTTGCTCTTGTGAAACTCACAATACTCATCATCATTCCACCAATTTGGTTTAACCTTTGGTTCATATGGAGGAAAATCTAGAACTATGATTACTTTGTTTGCCACTAGCTTCTTGAAAATTGACTCAAGTGGTTCTCCCAATGGAGTGTACTTCCTTCATGACTTTGAAGTTGTTTGGGTATTCACTTGATTATTTGTAGAGCTTGATCCTAAAAAAATGATTTTGGGTCGCACTATATTGGCATCAACAACACCATCATTGACTATGTTCTTGTTTTTGTTCCAAAATCTTTGCTTATCTTTTCCTTTAAAATCATCTTTGTTTTCCTTGAATATCTTAATGACTCCTTGCTCAATTAGGATCTTCTCTATTGCTAAGCCTTTTTCAATGACGTCCTTGAAGGTGGACAAACAAGCTTTTCTTAAGTCATAACCAATGTCTTTGTTAAAATTTTGGGTGAACATTTCTACCACCTGTTTTGTGGAATTTCACAAGAGCATCTACTAGCTAGATTCCTCCATCTTTGTAAAAATGATGAAAAAGATTCTCCCTCCTTTTGTTTGGTGTTGCACAAAGTAGTGACTGATATGTCTGTCTCTATGTTGTATGAGAAATGTTGGATGAATGCCTCTGGTAGATCACCCCAAGACTTAATTCCAGGTGGGAGTTGGGAGAACCATTCCATAGCTTGATCACCTAAGCTTCGTGGGAATAATTTCATCAAATATGTCTCTTTTGCTGCTACCTCAATGCAAGCTATGAAAAACTATCTTATGTGTGCCTTAGGATCCCCTTTTCCTCTATACTTATCAAACTTAGGTGTCACAAAGTGTGTAGGAAATGGAGGCATTGGAATGCTCTTGTCAAATGGATAGGGACATATGTCTTTCATTGTGTAAGTTGGCTTCGGTGTATTTATGTCCTCCATTTTCTTTTGTAAGTCCTTGATTTGTTGTTCCAAATTGTTCTTAGGTGGAGACCGACTTATTGGACCATACCCCATGCCTGAACCACCAAGTGGAGGAGGAGCATGTTGCATATATGGATGATATTGATCATACACATGTTCATATGGAGGAGGTCTATAATGATGCTGCGTATAAGGACCACTTGGTATAGAGGCATGATGAGGAATGAAATATCTGCTTTGTCCCCATATACCATACTCTATGGGCATGTCATGAATTTGTTCTAATGTGTTGCCCCCAAATTTGACGCGGGGTTTCCTTGTGTCCAAATTTTGTGCATGCCTTTGAATATCGAATTGCTTTGGTGGTTGATCCTTAGTATTTGTATGTGATTGACCATATTTTTCTACATGAGACTTCCATAATGGTTTACGAAGGTGAGTATCATATGCTTGACCATGTGTGTATGGGACCTCTGGTTTTTGAAACAAAGATGATGGTGATTCAGGCACAAGATGTGGTCCTCTATTGCCTCCACTATTAGGCCACCTTTGATCCATGTTGAGGTGATTTTGTTGCAAAGGTCTATGTTCCATTATTTGAGACATGTCAAAATCATGAGGGATCTTGGCTACACTTTGTGCCATCACTTGTAGAAAGTATTGTCTATCTCTCCTCATTATTTCCTCAACCAATCTATTGAAATGGGGATTCACAATGGTGTCATCCACTTCTGCTGAATGTATAGAGAAGTTGTCCATATTGTCATTGTGTGTATCAATGTTGTTTGTAGTGTCCATGTTCTCAACATTTGGATTGTTTCTATAGGCATCCATGTCAGGTAATGTAGTATGATCAGAATTGAAAAAGATATCATTGTCATATTCACAGGAACTCATGTTTGCAGACTCTTGAGCCTCTTTAGTTTCTCTCCTAGATTTTTGGGAACGGGTTTCAACCATGAACTAGGTATTGACCAAGATGTGTGAGACTAGATGAAAATGGAAAAGAGTATGGAAGACCAAGAGTTTGATGGAATGTAAATGAATCTGAGGTTTACTTGCAATGTCCAAAGTGTAAGACCAAGTATGTATGTAGTAGAGTAGGTGTGACTTCCAAAGAGATGATAGTTTTTCTTGATGAGGTAAGTTGACCTTGACTCTAAGTAAGACCAAATGAGACCCAAAGGTGATAGACCTTGATGAGGGACCACTTAGCAAAATGTTGTTGTATGTAGTGTGTTGACAAAGTATGATGAGGACAAGCAAGTGACCTTTTGACTCAAGTTTAGACAAATGTGAATGTAATGCAAGGTGTAAAGCAATGATGGACTTTGTGAGACCCAAAGACAGGTTGAATGCTAGATGAAAACATAGAGAGATAACCTAGGAAGCTCAATAAGCCTGAAACTGATTGTTCTTTGTTTGCTAGATTAGAAAGTTTTCAATTCCAAACACAAACATGCTTGTATACTTCACATACGCGTTTAAATGACACATACGCTATTCTGTCATACATAGACGCGCTTAAATGACACAGACGCATTTCTAAGATGCTGCAATGTTGCTCAAAAGACACAGACGTGTTTCTGCCTTTCACAGACACGTTTAGATGACACAGACACGGGTCTGTCAAACACAGATGCATTTCTACAAACTATGTGCAATTTTTCCAATCTATGAAGTTATTTTGTTGTGACCAAATCTGAATGTTTGACTATTTTTCATGTCAAGAGGACACAATGTTGATGGACTCAATGTTTGCAAGTGTTTAGACTCAAAATGACTCAAAGAAAAGTGTGTTGTTTGATGTAAAATTGTTTTGCATACACTTGAAGACACAAAAGACACAATGTTTTGATGTTTGGTCTTGAATGTTTGAATGTTTAAAATAAGTCAAGTACAATTCTTATGGCTGGCCAAGACAATAGTTGTTGATCCCACGTGGAGTTTCCCCCAAGGCTATGCTATTCAGAGCGGATACTTAGATGCTTGACCCCACTGGCTCCACCCTCGGCACTCACTTCTCGGGGCAGCCAAGCATTAGTCCCCACAAAAACTCCTCGTGGGGAACTTTGTATCTCTACTAAGAACCGTATGTGTGTGGGACGCTACCAGAGGTCCGACCTCCTGCCCCAACAACTAGAAGGATTTTGGCTTCTAAAACAAAAAGGTGCTAGTAAGGGCATTCGCTTGTGTGGCCATACATGTGGCACTTTCAGCTCTGTAAATACAGAAGGCTCCTAGTCGGTAGGGGTTACGCCCTACAACTGATCAAATAAATTTGATCAAACGGGTTTATGGGGAGACATAGTGTCGGTATGAACTAATCAACACATGTTATCCATAGTTTTCACCATGGATATAGTTATTTATAGTGGTTTGGAAGAAGATGACTTTTCTTTTGCTACCACTTGGGTCGTTCTCTCCTCACTAGTAGTCCTAATGACCACATGGGGAGACAGACCCTCTAAAGATTAAACAAAAAGAGCCTATTGCTCAAGACACAAAAGACAATGGTTCAATTTTAGTGCACCAATTGAAGTGTTTGCTAATCTATGAAAAGAGGGCACACAATAAATATCAAAAACCCTTGCCAAGGTCCTGCAACAAAGATCTATTAGTAGTTTGGATTGTTTGAAATAATCACCCCTTCCTGCAAGCACACAAGTTAGGTAAATTCTAAATCCAAAAGACTTTGTGAAATAGGGGCCTTCAACAAAATGATTTTGCTTTCAAGACAAGCTACACCAATTTCGTTAGCTAGATCTGAAAATGTTAACTCAAAATAAACCAGATCTGAAATTCAAATGACGAAAAACTAAATGAATGAAACCAAAAAATGCAACAACCGAACACAAATGCAGTTGTCACTGACACAAACACTGTGAGAACACATAGATGCACCTAGATCTGACATAGACGTGGCTCCCGAATGCAGACACAATTGAAGACTTCACAAACGCGACTACAGAACATAGATGCGTTTCCCGAAATCTACAAAAAAATAAAAATAAAATATTGTCGAAGATGCAGACGCAGTTCCAGATGTCACAGATGTGACAGAAAATCAAAAACGCGATCCGAAAGTGGGCAGATGCGAAATATCAAAATGTTGTCAGAAATGTCAGATCTGCAACTTCAAAACAAAATCTGCAACAAAAATGTTAAATGCAAAAGGGACAAGGGTCCCATTGGGCATGCTAAAATGTATATGGTGAAAATGGAAACAACAATGATGAAAGACTAAATGAATTCAACCACAAAACCCTAGCCTAACAACAACAAAGATCAACCATAACATATGAATATTACCTAAGACAATGCAAATCAAATGAAATCACAAAGATTATACCATCACATGTCCAATAGGGTTTGAATCTCCATTGATCTTGCTTGATATATTTGCTCTTAGATTTTATGTGTGCACAAGAGCTCAACAAAGAATGAAAATGTGGTTGCAAGTAGGCTTGATTGCATATGCAAGTTCAAAAGCGTAGTCGGGGCTGAATGCATAGTGAGGGTTTGATAATGAAGGAAGCATCTCCTTATATAGAAGACACTATATGAAATGGAGGGATAAGATTGAGAGGTGTAAAAGAGGTCGGCTATGATTAAAGGGTAGGTAGAGGAAATAAGAAAGTAATAAAAGGGTAGGTAGTGTAGGAATTAAGAGATGAATGACATGTGTCATAGGTAGAAAAGGTTAATGAATTAATTAAATAAATAAAGATTTATTTAATTAATAGAAGTGGGATCAATTAAATAAATAAGAGTATTTATTTAATTTAGGAAAAGGATAATTTAAATAAATAAATGTATTTATTTAAATGAGAAATAAGGCTAGAAGAGGATAAATGAATTAATTAAATAAATAAAGATTTATTTAATTAATAGAAGAATTAGGTTAAAGTAATTAAATAAATAAATATATTTATTTAATTAGACTGGATAATTTTAGGTGTCTACAGGTACAATTGTCAATTATGATTGTAGGGGCATCTCATCACTTCTTGTAGGTCTCCCATTATTTGGTAGTGATCACATTTTTTTGTATATCGAGTTGCATACTTGTGTAGCATTGGCCAATAATATCTAATATAGAGGATCTTAAGTGCTATATTTTGACTACAAATTTCCCTCCATAAGGCTTATCATGACAGGCCTTGATAATATCATAAACTTCATCTTCTCTTATACACCAACACACAACATTGTCAAGTCATGTATAGAATAGGTAGCTAGCCAACCATGAATATGGAGAGATACATTCCACCAATGAACACCTTTCTCTAGATGATATATGTGGGGGTGCCTTTCCTAAAACTAAATATTTTTTATATCAACATACCAATGTTAAGAAAAACAAGAATCATCCACAATTGGTTCATTTGTTTGAATAATTAGCCTAAAGAGAAAATTAGCTACTACATTGGTCTTTCTTGGCTTATCTATAATGGTGATATCAAACTCTTGTAGATAAATATAACAAAATGTCCACTAACCACTAGTTTGTTCATCAAGTATCAAAGTACGATCAATATAAACAAAAATAGAATAACTAGGATATAATGTGTAAAATTATTGATTTCATAAATTATAGCTAACATCTCTATTATAGTGTAAAATAGTTTGGTATCTTACAAATGTTTACTAGTATAGTAAATGGAATACTTCAAATTTCCTTCTTCCCTGGTCTAAAATAGCTTGTATAGCAAAGTCACAAGCATCAGTATGAATGTGGAAAGGATCCATCTAGTTGGGATCTAAGAGATGTTTTAAGAGCCTTAAAATCTTCTAGATAAGTAGAGGTTGATTCAAACTCAATGTCCTTAGAAAGAACGATAAATATGGGGATGTTATCTTAGTAAAATTCTTAATGAATCTCCTATAATATTTGGCATAGCCAAGAAAACTTATAAGATTGGAGATTACTTATATTTTTTTAGGATCCACCTCAATTCCCTTCTATGACACATAGTATCCTAAAACAATTCATTCCTCCATTATCATGAAACATTTCTCCTGATTAAGAGAGAGGGTGTGATCTTGGCATGTCTTTGAAGTAATTTTTGTGGTTTTAGTAATGCATCTTCATAAGAACCTTCATACACATATATTTATATAGAATCATGCGAAAAATATACTCATTACAACCCACTGAGATGTTTCTAGAGAATTTCTTAATCTGATTAGAAGGACTGAATAGACGTAGGTATTTCATGGACATGTAAAGGTTACCTTGTCCTATTCTTCAAGATCTATTTTTTTTTGGTTGTTACCATTGAATCCATCTAGGAAAGAAAATTATCTCTTTAACACCTTGTTATGTTTCCAATTGGTTGCGTGATTATCTCTATAAATTAGCTATCTATAATCGGTGTGACTCTTAGAATAGTGGCCAACAAACAAGAGATAATAATTTTGTTGTCATTTGCACTTTATGTTTTGTTAGACATAGAAGGTAGCCCTTAATACAATCCTTGAAACAATGACCCTTATATTTTAAGATATTGATCAAGGAAGAAATGTTCTCACAAATTTTATTAAGGTTTATATGATTCTATCAAATTAGATATATCTGTAATAACTCTTTATTACAACACCTTTAGAACATGGAACAACTTGAACACGTTAAAAAAAATTAAAGCGGTTTTGTATTTTTTAGGGTTTTAGAACCTAGGTTTTGGACCAATAATATTCTTAGAGTGGTGCCTATCAAGAGCTACAAAGTCAAATTATCACACGTAAACATTCTTTTCTAACATCATAACTTCATACTCAGAGGATTTTAACTTATCACTTCATTACAATGATACACCCAAGAAAGCGTATAATTTGCAACTCTACTTAGCAACCCCTCACAAACAAGATACACCATATAGAAAATGTATATAGATAAGCTTAGAAACCCTTGATTTATTTACTTAAAAGGAAACTACATGGGCTCAAGGATAAAATTCAAAGAATACACACATAAAGTGATTTTCATATTAGCTTCAATTTAAATAGAAAAATATGACATACAAAGTGTTTTGCTTAAATGCAAAAATTGTTCTATAAAATAAAATAGTCACTCCTCTTATTGAATATATCCTAGAGTTACAAAAATTTCAACTATATCCGATCATAGACTAAAAAGTTGATCCTTTTTAAAATATTACAATTTCCTTATATAGAAAAGGCAAAACATGTCAACCTAGAGCCCAATAAATAACTTCTTATTACATGTTTGACTCTTTGTCTACAAAATATACTTGAGAAATTGCACCCATTACAAGATAAGATTTAGCATTTGAAAATACATTAAAGAATCACATGTTTACGATTAAATACTCCAATCTTGGTGATTGAATTATCTACTTGGACCAAAAAATGTTACACCACATCAAAATTACCAAAATTAGGTCACCTAATGAAGTAGAATTCATCTGTTGGGGTCTAATGACCAATTGAAATGCAAATATGCTTAATCTCCATAATTATAATCCCATGGCACATAGATATTATTAGTTGGCCACTAGAATTATTGAATCTTAATGACCTTTTTTATTATTTCCTACATATTTAGTGTAGACACAAAAAAATTCATTACAAGTGTCCTAGCAATCGACCTCATTTTTTCCCATTGTCAAGTGGATCCTTATTATATTCTTATTATCCATTATTCATTATTTCATCCTCCTTATCATAATATATTAGCCATTATTATTCTTCATTATATTGTAATATTCATAATATTATTATATTTCAACATTATTCATTAAATCCATATTTTTTATTATCCTCCATTAATTCTTTAATATATTCAATTATTATTCATTTTCCAAATATCCTACATATCAACTTCATCTTCTATTTATCATCTCCAACTCCTATCAATCTCACCCACCTAATGCATGTGGGACCAACATCTCTAATCTAATCTTTTATCCCACATTTATCCTACAACTTGGACTGTTATGAGACTTTTTCCCGTGAAAGAATTTTTAATAAAGGAATATATAAATCAAAGTAATTAAAAAATATTATTATAATGAAAGGGTGTGAGTTTTGTAACCACCGTTGGTATTATTTAAATTAATAGAGATTGGAGGTATGGAGGGGATATAGGAAGAATAATACAGAGAAGGATTAATTTAAAGGAGCACAAGAGAGGGGATAGTTAAGGGTCTGGTGGTTGGGCATTAGGCATTGGAGAAGGGGCACACAGTGTGTGTCCAACTCGGGGTACAACGTACACTCAAAAGTGTCCTGGCCAGGGCTGTGTTTATTTCATGTCGTGAAGGCATGTGGGGTTCTGTGTAAGAACCGTGTTCTCCTGGAGTGCTCCCTTGCTTGGAAACCCTATACCTATAACTAATCCTTTGCGTGCAGGAAAGCATCATCTCCGTGATTTACAGATATGTATTAATCAATTTTATATAATCATTTCCCTAATGTTTTACTGCTGCAAATTATTATCACAATGTTTTATTACTGATTATTGATGTGCATTCATGTTTATAAAGGTTCATCTTTAGTATAATTGTTCAATAAATGTTTTGAAGGTTCATTTAATATAAAATAATATAATATTTATGAGTGATTAGTTTATCATTACCTTGAATAATTACTTCTGAAACTTTATTAAAATATTGTGTAAACACTTCATAGTAAATAATAAATTAAACACCTTTCTTTTAAATTATTTATATTAGGTAAAAGGTTAATTACATTAGATTTAACTTAATATTTGATTTATTTAATCCGCTGCAAATACTTAATAAATCATAGGGGAAAAGTACCATTACATTTGGTATCAGAGCCAAATCGATCTAAAGGGAAGTAAGAACATAAATAATAGAGTTAATATATCTTTAACAAAAAAATTACCTATATAACCATCTAATAAATTTAATCTTGAAAAAAAAATTACAATGTAAATCTCGAAGGGTTTTATTAGCATGGTAAATTGACTCTCCACTTTTGTTATAAATTTAAGGAGAAATCAAATAATTACCTTGGTGATAAATTTACAACAATTTGACGATTACATTACCTAAATTCTCATAAGAGGATTTCTAAGCCATTATAAATCAAATGATTTAGAAAATAGATGACCTTGCACATTTAATTTTGCAAGAAATCATTGTTGTGACTAATTTAAATCCCTAGTATAAACAATAGTCTATCACTTAATTTCTACTTTATATCAGGGATAAATTTACTTCAACATTAGGGTTATTACTCTAAATCCTATAATAAATTACTTTGGTTCTTATGTCATAAAATTTTATTGTACAAAGATTAATTGAGTTTGAATTCTACTCAATAAGTAATAATGAATTTTGAATTGATTTCATAAGTAATAGAGATTTTTTTTATTTTTTATTAATGCTGATCAATCCTAAGTTTTCCATAACAAATTCGTGGGATATAGTGCATCAATTACTGGTTTGGAGCAACCCCAATAACTTCTAATTTTTTTTGCAACCAGTCATAGTTACAGTAAATAATCTAGTGCTTACTGATAACAACCATGTACTAGTGATCAGGTTCTAAGTAGGAAAAACTATATGGAATCAGTCTTGTATGAGTTTGTGAATGAGTCACGAGTTTTTGCATCGCCAATTTCATAATCATGGTTACAAGATAACTCTAGCATCAGTTTACCAATTTGATTCTCTAAATCCATCTTCTCCAATATTATTGGACCATCATTTGTTGCTATACAAGTATTTACATCAGTTATATAGAGAAGAAAGATCATTATCACACATAAATGAAATTGACTTCTTACTTGACCATGTTGTGTTGAATTTTATGAAACTTGGCGAATTAAGCATGTGAAAGATTGAATAAAATACACAATGGATTTTATTCATAAATTTATAAGATACACTAATCATGTCACTCCTAAATTCTCGTCCACCTTTATTGGAACAATGTAAATATTTAAGAATACAAATAAAAACAACAATGTTTAATTTGAAACTTGTAAAAGAGATAGAAGATAAAAAATTGACTAAGTGAAAATGTGAAATGAGAGTCCAACCAATGAAAAGATCTTACAATTCAAAAAAGTTGATTTAACTTCCTTTTGTATAATAGTGAATAGGAATCTACCATTCCAAAAGCATAACCCATCAAAGGAATATTCATGGCATATATATCCCCCCCTAATTTTCTTGTATACAAAGTGTTTAAGAACTTGGAGACATGGATAAAGCACACATGGTAAAAGTTATGAAAGTATAAATAGCTAAGTAAGATATTCATCCTAGCCACTTTAAAATTAGAAATTGTATTTTCTTAATAGATGCTCCGTATATTAAGAATTGAACCCTCTTATTTTAGATAAGGTATAAATAATGTTACATTGTGGGCCTATAACCCATAGGTCCTGAGATCATTTTTAAAATTGGTAAATTACTAAGCTACTAGAATATGCTACTTAAATAATACAATGACTTAAAAGATTTGGAACTAAAATGTTCTTCTTAGCCTTAGACATGTGGACATGTTACCTTACAGGGAGAGAGATGACCTTTAAATTAATTTGTTTTTCTTTTATTTTAATGTGAAGTGGGGTTCAAAATTCGAGTGTTCATAATGTATTATGGGTTTTCTTTTAAAATGTTAGTAATATACTTAATGCTATCTTTACCTATTGTACCATGTTATTGGACTTGATCAACCCAATAACATTGTGCATGTCCTGTATTTTATAAGAGAATTACTTGAAAAGTTTACATTTATACTAGATTTATAGTAAAAGAGGATACTCATGTAGTCCGGAATGCATGATTATCAACTTTGACTACATTTTGAATATATAGATTATATGTTATTCAATGATGAGCCACTACATAGTATAGGATGCACATGCCATTCACTAGTTAAACGTTATGTTAAGACATTAAAGTTTATAAATTCTATGTTACATACAAATTTATTAAAATGTATATGTTAAAAGAATGAGTCATATGAGAGAAAATTGATGAAGTTGAAATATATGACCTTAAACAAATGGAATAAAAGAAATTCATTAAACCATTAAATTTTGATAGAAGAGATATATGTGTGTTATTGTCATAATTTTGATTGGCAAAGTGACTCCCTTGTAATTACTTGTTAATTTAGCTAGAATAGAAGAATATCTATGGATTTAAAGAACGAAAAATATATAGAGATGAAGTTAAAAAGAAAAAACTAGAAATATTATGAAGAAAAAATATGTTCAATATCTATTTCTTCAATTATTAATTATGTGTTTTTCTTTGAGTTGTGATGCAGATGCATCTCTTGCTATTGAGGACAATAGCTAAATTACAGGGGGAGAAAATGTTATGAGACTTTTTCCTGTGAAAGAATTTTTAATAAAGGAATATATAAATCAAAGTAATTAAAAAATATTATTATAATGAAAGGGTGTGAGTTTTGTAACCACCGTTGGTATTATTTAAAATAATAGAGATTGGAGGTATGGAGGGGATACAGGAAGAATAATATAGAGAAGGATTAATTTAAAGGATCACAAGAGAGGGGATAGTTAAGGGTCTGGTGGTTGGGCATTGGGCATTGGAGAAGGGGCATACAGTGTGTGTCCAACTCGGGGTACAACGTACACCCGGGAGTGTCCTAGCCAGGGCTGTGTTTATTTCATGTCATGAAGGCATGTGGGGTTCTGTGTATGAACCATGTTTATTTCATGTCATGAAGGCATGTGGGGTTTTGTGTAAGAACCGTGTCCTCCTAGAGTGCTCCCTTGCCTGGAAACCCTATACCTACAACTAATCCTCTGCGTGCAGGAAAGCATTGTCTCCGTGATTTACAGATATGTATTAATCAATTTCATATAATCATTTCCCTAATGTTTCACTACTGCAAATTATTATCACAATGTTTTATTACTGATTATTGATGTACATTCATGTTTATAAAGGTTCGTCTTTAGTATAATTGTTCAATAAATGTTTTGAAGGTTCATTTAATATAAAATAATATAATATTTATGAGTGATTAGTTTATCATTACTTTGAATAATTACTTCTGAAACTTTATTAAAATATTGTGTAAACACTTCATAGTAAATAATAAATTAAACACCTTTCTTTTAAATTATTTATATTAGGTAAAAGGTTAATTACATTAGATTTAACTTAATATTTGATTTATTTAATCTGCTGCAAATACTTAATAAATCATAGGGTATAAGTACCATTACATGGACTCACCTTGAGGACGACTATAAAAACCTCATTTCCTCTCATCTTTTGGCATCCATTGTTTGAATCTTTTGATATCTTTCATGCATTCTTGCATTTTTATTTCTTGATCAATCTCACATCTTTTCTATTTTTACATTCATCTTATATATATTCAAATAATTCTTCAAATCTGCATTCCCCATAGCCTCTTGTGCACAGTGCTCTAAGAGAAAAAATCTTTAAAAAATAAGACCTTGGTTGATAAGAGGGAAATGGAGGAAAATTCATGTTAATGCATGTGTGTTTGTTTTGTTTATTTTAGCTTTGCATGTGTGTTTTCTTGCAAGTACTTCATTGTTTGATGTTAAAACAATCTGAGTCTTAAATCCATAAGATCTCAAAATTGATTTCTTCATCTTCATCTGGCATGCCCAGTGGCAAATTACAAGTGATGCATAACTAAATCAAGGTCAAGTCTTGGCATGTATGCATAGGACCATACAAAATTAACCTGTCTTTTCTTGTAAACCTGGACATGCTTTTTTCTCTCTCTAGGTTGTTGGCATTTGCATGAAGATTGCATTAATGATATGCTATGTTGTCATTGATGTCAATTAACCGGTAATGATAGTGTTGATATTGTTGTAATATTGTTACTGTAACCAGTCGAAAGAATTTGTGATGGTTATGACACATATGATTATTGTATGAAGATAATTTCAAGAGATTTTGGCAAGTTGTTGTAACAGTTATTGTCTAGGGAATGATCAAATGTATTGCATCTAATGCAAAGCGCATGATGAGTTACTATTTCGATGAAGCGGTGATCAAGGAGCGATCGAGGTTTTCTTGATTGATGTGCAAATATTGCTATGTAATCCAACAGTCATACTTGAACCGATTTGTTTGTAATCTCTATGATAATTAGGTTTTTGTTGTGTTACCGACCTAATTGATTTGTTTATAAGGTCAATGAAGTTGTTTAGTTTAATGAGTTGGCAAAGAGTTAGCACAGATCAGTTGAGTGTGTGGTTGCCAAATCGGATGATGTATCTGCAGTTTGAGTAAAGGTAGATAGGAGCATGAAATGGATATGATCAAGCAAGTGTAGTGCTATTCAGATAGATAAGCAAACTCCTGTTGTTTTCTAACAATTACAACAAAATTGAAATCCGCTAACCGGGTAAGCTCTAACAAGCTTGGTGTTATTCAAATCCTCTAACAAGGTGATCCATTAGCTTGGATTTTCAAATCCTCTGCCGAGGTTACTCCTTATAGGGTATTGCTTCTAACAAGGCATTGTAGTCAATCCATTAACTGGGTGATTCCTAACAGGATCAGTTCTTAACATGAATTTTGTAAAGCTTTAACAGGGTAGGCTCCTAACAGGGTGAACTTCAGAACAGTTCAGATAGTTATCTTGTGAGTCTCATCTCACCGTGGTTTTTACCTAGTTGGGTTTCCACGTCAAAAATATTTGTGTCAAGTGGTGAATGTTTTAATAGTTATGTTTCTTATAGTTTATTTACTTAACTACTTAACTACTTTGATAAGTCATGATAACCGGAAGCTTTGAGAAATGAAGAAGTTGTTTATTGTTAATTTGTTGTAACAGTCAACCGGTTTATCTTATGAGTTTTTATCTTGACAATGGTATTTCATTGATAATTCTAAGTTTATTTTGAGAGATTGATTTTTGAGAGTGGTGAAGTTTGTATCAATTTTTCTATCTACTGATTCACCCCCCCCTCTCAGTACCTGACCAAATAATTATTCTTTCATCATACCATCAATTGGTATCAGAGCTTATAAGGTCCTCTGAGGTCTTAGCTAACAACTTGAGGTAAAGATCTTGCAGATCATGATGAAGAAGGAAGGTTTGAAGTTTAATAGAGAGAACTACAGGATATGGAGTGACATAATGAAAATTTATATCAAGAGTTTAGGAAGCCAATATTGGAAACATGTCGACACTAAATATGTTGCACCTACTAGGATGTTGACTAATGATCAGAAGAAAGAGCAACAAGAAAATCATCAAGCATTAGAGGCTATTATCAGTTCTTTGTCTAATGCAGAGTATGTAGACATTCATGGTCTTGAGACTGTATATGAGGTATGGAAAAAACTTGAAGAGATTTATAGTGGTGATGAACATGTTAAGATTGCTAAAGAAGAGAGTCTAAGAGGCAAGTTTGATGACATGTGGATGGATGAAGGTGAGAATATCCAGCAATATGGTTAAAGGATAAAGGAGATAATCGGTGAAATTAAGAGTGCAAGAGGTAAAGTGGAAGATTCCACAGTGATCAGTAAGGTACTAAGAATCCTGCTATGAGTATACGCTATCCGAGTTGCAGCTATTTAGGAGCTGAAGTCCATTGACAAAACTAAGGTAACTCTCGACTCCATCATTGGAAAGCTTACTGCTTTTGAATTAAATGGTTATGATGGTAGTGTACAGAAATCTGAGTTTACATTTAGAGCTTATGTTTCTAACCCATCTCTGAGGAAAGTGGAGATACCAGTCACAGTTATGAATCCAGATCCAGCAGCGAAACTGATGATGAAGATAATTTAGTTGAGCTTGAAGCATTGTTGGCCAAGTGGTTGCCTAGAGGTACAGGTAAATATAGAGGTAAATTACCTTTGAAATGTTTTGTATACAACAAGATTGGACACATTGCTGCTAACTGTCCTAAAGGTGATAATGAGCACAAATGAGAGAAATTCAAGAAGTACAAGGGTAAAGGAAAAAGAGATTGTCTTATTGTTGTTGATGGTGGTATCATTGATGAGGAATCTGATGGTGATGCTAATGAAGACAATGTGTTTGTAGCTATTAAAGAAGAGATATCAGACTAGAAGGCATTAGTATCTAGGATGGATAACTCTAATGATTGGATCATTGATAGTGGTTGTTCACACCACATGACCGGTGATCAGAGAAAATTTCTTTCTTTGAAGGAATTTGATGGCGGAGTTGTAAGATTTGGTAATGACTCACCCTGCATGGTTAAAGGTAAGGGATTCTCTTAATGGAAAGAGTAGTGCAGATGATGTCTACTGGGTTGAAGGTCTAAAGCACAATCTTTTGAGTGTGGCACAACTCAATGACAGAGGATACCCATTGGAGTATAAAAATGGTATGTGCAAAATCTATGACAACAAAGGTGAATTGATTGCAACTGGGAAGCAAACTAAAGGTAACTTGTTTCATCTTAATCCTAAAGTCAACAACTGTTTAATTGCAAAGATAGATAATAGTTGGCTTTGGCATAAGAGATTTTGTCATATAAACTTCGATAACATTGTTAAAGTGAGTAAGTCCAAGACAATGAGAGGTTTGCCTCAATTGGACAAACCAGTTAATTCTCTATGCAAAGAATGTCAGTTGGGAAAGATGATATCCTCAACTTTCAAGAGAAAATATTTTTTAGCGGAACATTTGTTAGATTTGGTTCATACAGATCTTTGTGGACCAATAAGGACAAAAAGTATTCAAGGTGACAGATATTTTATGATCTTCACTGATGATTGCTCAAGGATGATGTGGGTCACATTCTTGAAGGATAAGACTGAAGCTTTTAGTAAGTTCAAGGCATTCAAGGCCTTAGCTGAGAAGGAGAGCAGTAAGAAGATAAAATGCCTAAGGAGAGGTCAAGGTGGTGAATTTACTTTTGCAAAATTCACTAGGTATTGTGAAGAAAATGGTATCAAATGACAACTTTTTGCACTGAGGACACCACAGCAGAATGGTATTATAGAGAGAAAAAACTAGTTAGTTGTTGAAGCTTCTAGGATGATGTTGATACAAGGAGGTTAAGCGAAAATATTTTGGAGAGAAGCTGTCAGCACAACTGTTTACACTATGAACCAGATTTTGGTAAAGAGAGGTAAGGATGAGACTCCTTATGAATATTGGTATGGTAGATCACTTGATGTTAGTTATTTCAAAATATTTGGAAACAAATGTTTTATTAAGAGAGGTGATTATATTAGCAAATTTAAGGCTAAAAGTGATGAAGGTATATTTCTTGGCTATTCTACCAAGAGTAAGGCCTACAAGTGTTTTAACAACCAGACAGAGAATTATTGAGAGTTCTGATGTTTGAGTGGATGAATATTTTGAAGTCTCAGAGGAAACTAGTTTGGAGAAAAAGGATGAAGATCCTTGCATTTTATTTTTGGAACCAGAAACTGTGAAATCTGAAACTGGCAAAGCAAATACTGATGTACCAGTTCAACTGGAACAGATAAATTTAGAAGAAGATGATGATAATGAAGAAGCTGAACCTGAAGATAATGATCATGTTATTCCAATATATGTGAGACTGAATCACAATCCTGAACATATTATTAGGGATAAGGATGTTGGAGTACTAACCAGAAGAAGAATCATAGAGAATTCTTGCATGATCTCCACTATTGAACCAAGAGCTGCTAAGGAAGCATTTGGTGATGATCATTGGGTTAAAGCTATGGAGGAGAAATTAGATCAAATTGAGAAGAACAACACATGGACCCTAGTACCCTGACCAGTAAATAAAAATGTGATAGGTACTAAGTGGTTATTTAGGAACAAGTTGAATGCTGATGGTGTTGTAGTTCACAACAAAGCTAGGTTGGTTTGCAAAGGTTATGCACAAGATGAAGGAGAAGACTATGGTGAGACTTTTGCACCAGTGGCAAGACTGGAAGGTGTCAGAACTTTACTTGCATTTGCAGCACATAAGAAATTCAAGATATACTAGATGGATGTTAAGTCAACATTTTTAAATGGGATACTAATGAAGAAGTATACATTGAGCAACCAGATGGTTATGCTTTGACTGATAAGAAAGACATGGTATGCAGATTACATAAAGCTTTATATGGATTAAATTAGGCATCGAAAGCATAGTATGAAAGACTTCATACACATCTGATGAAGATAGGCTTTCTGAGAACCAGTGATGATAGTACACATATATCTCAAATCTGAAGGAGATAAAATACTAGTCAGCGAAGTATTTGTTGATGATATCATATTTGGAGGTAATGATGCCATGAGCAATAATTTTGCATATGAAATGAAAAATGAGTTTGAAATGTCTTTAGTGGGAGAAATAAAAAATTTCATAGGCTTGCAAATACAACAAATGAAGAATGGTATTTTCATCACACAGTCTAAGTATGTAAAAGAGGTCTTGAAGACATTTGGCATGAGTGATTGTAAACTAGTTGGGACACCAATGGTTACAAGTTGTAAGTTGTCTAAGGAAGATGAGTCCAAATTTATGGATGAGAAGGAATACAGGTCAATGATTGGAAAATTGCACTATGTTGTTCATAGCAGACCGAACATAGCTCATGTAGTTGGCATAGTTGCTAGATTCCAGAAGAATCCTAAGGAAACACATTTGATAGAAACCAAAATAATTTTTAGATACTTGAAAAGTACTGTTGATTATGGGTTATGGTATCCATATGGAGGAAATTTTGACTTGAAGGTGTATACATATGAAGATTGGGCAAGAAATGTTGATGACCGAAAAAGCACAACCGGTGGAGCATTTTTTCTTGGAGGAAGACTTGTTTCATGGCATAGTAAAAAGTAGAGTTGTACTTCAGAATCTACTGTTGAAGCTGAGTATATTGCAACTTACATGAATTGTACACAAGATATATGGATGAGGCACATTTTGGAAGGTTTTAAGATGAAGATTTCAGAACCTATAAATTTTTTATGTGATAATACAAGTGCCATAAATATTTCCAAGAACCCTGTTTTGCATGCACGAACCAAGCATATTGAATTGAAGTATCATTTCTTGAGGGAAAAAGTACAGAGTAAAGATGTGATCTTAAGGCATGTTTCTACCAAGGATCATCTTGTAGATATTTTTACTAAACCTCTACCTAAGACTACTTTTGAGTATCTTAGAAGTCAGCTGGGAGTTGTCCCTCTTCATGAAGTCAGTTAAGTATGATGTAGATTACATCAGTCCCAGAGCTACTTGCACAATTTTACAGAAGGATTGGTGTAGAAGTGGATTCATTCCACAGGGGGAGCATCAAGTTGCAGATTGTTGATGATGCACATTGAAATTTGATATTACATGTTTTACTTTCAATTTGGCATTGTTGTCAAAGGGGGAGAAGAATTATGTGATTATGGGAAGGAGAACCAATGACAAGCTGAAGATAGGATTCAAGCATGTGAATACTTGGTAATGTAAACTAGGATTCCTATTCACAATCACACAACAATCAATGGTATTGATATTTGTATTGCCATCAATGCCAAAGGGCGAGATTGTTGGCATTTGCATGAAGATTGTATTAATGATATGTTATTTTGTCATTGATGTCAATTAACCGGTAATGATAGTGTTGATATTGTTGTAATATTGTTATTGTAACCGGTAGTTAGAATTTGTGAGGAGAACTAGTAACCAGTGTAAACCCTATCTATTGATGTAACCAGTAAACCCTACCTGTTGTTTTTGATAAACCCTAACTAATTAAGTTTGGTGAATTGGTTATATTGGTTTATGATCTGATGATGAGCAGTAATCATTATGACACATATGGTTATTGTATGAAGACAATTTCAAGAGATTTTGGCAAGTTGTTGTAATGGTTTTTATCTAGGGATTGAGCAAATTTATTGCATCTAATGCAAAGCCTGTGATGATTTACTAAGTTTGATGAAGCAGTGATCAAGGAGCGATCAAGGTTTTCTTGATTGATGTGCAAATATTGCTATGTAATCCAACAGTCATACTTGAACCAATTTGTTTGTAATCTCTATGAGAATCAGGTTTTTGTTGTGTTACCGACCTAATTGATTTGTTTATAAGGTCAATGAAGTTGTTTAGTTTAATGAGTTGGCAAAGAGTTAGCACATATCAGTTGAGTGTGTGGTTGCCGAACCGGATGATGTATTTGCAGTTTGAATAAAGGAAGATAGGAGAATGAAATGGATCTGATCAAGCAAGTATAGTGCTATTTAGACAGATCAACAAACTCCTATTGTTTTCTAACAATTACAGCATAATTGAAATCCCCTAACCGGGTAAGCTCTAACAAGCTTGGTGTTATTCAAATCCTCTAACAAGGTGATCCATTAGCTTGGATTTTCAAATCCTCTGCCGAGGTTACTCCTTATAGGGTATTGCTTCTAACAAGGCATTGTAGGCAATCCCTTAACTGGGTGATTCTTAATAGGTTCAGTTCTTAACAGGGATTTTGTAAAGCTTTAACAGGATAGGCTCCTAATAGGGCGTACTTTAGAAGAGTTCAGATAGTTATCTTGTGAGTCTCATCTCACTGTGGTTTTTACCTATTTGGGTTTCCAAGTCAAAAATATTTGTGTCAAGTGGTGAATGTTTTAATGGTTATGTTTCTTATAGTTTATTTACTTAACTACTTAACTACTTTGATAAGTCATGATAACTGGAAGCATTGAGAAATGAATAAGTTGTCTATTGCTAATTTGTTGTAGCAGTCAACCAGTTTATCTTATGAGTTTTTATCTTGACAGTGGTATTTCATTGATAATTCTAAGTTTACTTTGAGAGATTGATTTTTGAGATTGGTGAAGTTTGTATCAGTTTTTCTATCTACTGATTTACCCCCCCTCTTAGTAGTTGACTGGATACTTATTCTTTCATCATACCATCATAGGTGTTAGTGATTCTACTAGATGTATAATCTCTGGTTGCTCTTATGTGCCCAAGTTTACTGGTACTATCTTTTCCACTAACATAGATGACTTCTCATGGTATAATTCTAGGGGAAGCGTTTCAATCCTTACATCCTCAGGTGCCTCAAAGAGATTTTCACCTTTGGATACGTCCTTTATTTTTTACTTTTTTCGAGTCTAATAGCGCTGCAGAACAGTTTTCACTATAAGACCTATTGATATTTTTCATAATTTTGTGATTGAAAGGCTTGACACATTCTCTAAAGTAAACCACACTTTTGAGTTCTATGGTGAAGCCTTCTCTATGATATCTGAGGGTTAAATCACTCTATGCTCCAAGAAAGTTTATAATTACCTCATCGTTTTGAAAAACATCTGACTGACTGGGGTGGTCTTGTGTGGTACTAATCAATAAGTTGTGGGTGAACAAGGGGTTAAGGATCATGATTAGACTCTTCATTAGTTTGTGTTGCATTAGAAGACTACCCTACCTCACTCGAGTTATCCTTAGTACTCAAGGTCTTATCTTTATGCATATCATATCCTAGACCAGGAACCTTACGTCCACCATCAGGTTTGATTGGTTCAAGTATACTTTGTTTGTGTAAACCAAGAGGATCGTGATCATCATAACCATATCATTTCATTATCTTTAGTCCCTTTCCATATTGCTCAATTGGTATTTTGACTTTAGGTTCTGCCAATTTGTTCTTTCTCTATATCTTTGTCTTTGTATAACCATCTCTGGAGATCCTCTTCTTCCATTTCATCATACAAAGCTCCCCATTTTTTGAAAATACTAGGTTCGCAAAGCATAGTAGTGGTGTTCAATGTGGTTTCAGTCCTTTGTGGTTTTCCATAAATGCAAGGGGACAAAGGTAGTTTTCCAATGCAAAGAGCACGACTCATAGAATATTCCCTTACTCCATGGTCTTTTACTTTTATTTTGATCTCAACTTCATTGGATTTAGAGGTGGACGCTCTTAAGGATTTAGGATCAATGTATTATTAGGAAGGAGGTGCTTCACGATTGCTAGGAATGATGGATTTAGTCATAGAACTCATATTGTTGCAATACATAAAATGGTTTGGATCTCCTAATATAGTTATTTTGACACCATTGTGTAGAAATTTGATGCATTGATGGTAGGTAGAAGGTACAAATTGCATTGCATGGATCCAGGACCTTCAAAGGAGAATGTTATAGGTCAAGGGGAGATCAAGGAATTGGAAAACCACATCCTTCACCATAGGTCCCAATTTAGTAGGCAATATAACTTATCCCTTAGATGAGCGTTCATCTTCATCATATGCCTTTATCATAATCTTTTTCTTTGGATCAACTGAACTTTCATCAGATCCAAACTCTGTAATCAATTTCAGAGTACAAATATTTAGACTTGCTCCTCTATCTATCAAAATTTACTCGATCTTAACTCTATCGACAAGAAATTCAATGTGTAAGGGTGCATTATGCAGTTGTTGCATGGATGAATCGTCATTCCTAGTGAAAGTGAGGGCATAAGAGGAGACAATATGTCCCACCATAGCTTGAAATTGATCTTGTTGGATTTTTGGAGAGATTGTTGGATTTGGTTGTTGTGTTTTCATTTCTACTACTAGGATATGTTATTTTCATTAATGTCAACATATTCCTATGATCTATTCCAATGAGTTTGGGAAGATCTTCTGATCCGGTTTTGATGTTTGGTTTTGTTGATCACTGTTTTGTGGAATCTAGTATTTCCTCTTGTATATTCTAGTGTGATCAAATCTTGTGCTAAGACTTTGGGGTATTGGTTGGGATGATCTTATGTATCTGAATTTCTAATGGTTCATGATTTGGTGCTCTACAAGTTATCTTTCTTCGTGACAGTTGTTGATTGGTTACGTTCTTGAGCTTTGAGATTTTGATCGATGAAGATTTGAAAAGTGGTGTTGCTGCAACTATTATGGATGGTTCTAACATGTTTGATGGTGTTTCCTAGTTGAGTCCTATTTTTTTTGGTTATCCGTATTGATCATTGTGCAAACTTTTGGTGATTTCTTTGAATCAGTGATGATTTTCGTGTTATGCAGTATTTCTAGTGGTGTAGCGTGTTACGGTTGATCTTGGCATAATTTCCAATGATGTGATCATTTGGGAATTTGAATTAGGTCCATGCTATGTAATGTAAATCATTATATTGGTCCGGTGATTGATCTTTGTATCATGTAATGTAATTTTTGTAATAATGAGTTGAGGGTTAGGGCTTATCCGACCTTGTTATCAAGGTTGATGATTTGTATTTATAGGTGAGATACTTATGTAATTTAGGAGTCAGTATTGTGTCTACATTATCAGAGAGAGGTGATTGTGTGAACAAGAGACTTATCATTCAATGAAGTGTTGAGGTGAAATTGGTGTTGCAGAGCAGACAATTGTGCTTAATCAGAACTGTCATCAGACATTTGTAGATGCTATCATTGCAGTTCATTTCTTTCGAATTGTAGTCCGAATCATTTTGTAAGTCAATGAGACTTCCCTGAGGGTTGTAGCCTTCTGTACATATATCTTTTGAGAAGTGAGCTCTAGGCAGTTTGTCGAATGCATGAGCATTCTCCATTGTAATATTTTCACATACGACTACAGAGTATCATCTTATTGTGGGTAGGTTCCCATCGTGGTTTTTCCCTTAATCGGGTTTTCCACATAAATTTCTTGGTATTGTGTGTTGTGTGTTAATTTTCTTATCTGATTCATTGTTGTAGTTTATCAGTTTATGTTTAGAAGTTTAATTTGTTTTGATTTGGTGAAGACTGATTCACCCCCCTCTCAATCTTCCTTCTTGATTTTTGCTAACAATTGGTATCAAAGCTAGATCCTCTACTAGAAGCTTAATCGCTTGAGGAAATATGAGACGGCAGCTCAAGGTACTGTTCGAGAAGAATAGTCCGAGGTTTGATGGAAGTAATTATACTATATGGAAGAGCCGAATGGAGCATTTGAAATGTCTTGGAGAAGATTACTAAGAATATCTATGTTGTTCCTCAGAATGGACCATCCACTCCTGATGAGGTTAAGGAAGCAGAATATAACACAAAGTGAAGGAAGCATTGCTTAGTGCTCCGACTGATTCTAAAATGAGAAATGCTATGGGACTTCAGACTGCACATGAGATCTAGGGGAAGCTTGAGATCTTGTATGAAGGTGATAGCCAAGCGAAAGTTTCTAAGTTGCAGAGCTTGAAAGGAAAGTATGAGACATTGAAGATGGGATATGATGAGAACATACATTCATACATGGCTAAGGTGAATGAACTTGTCCTTGGTATCAGGAATGTCAGTGGAAAGATAGAGGAAGATGAGATTGTTGCTAAGGTGCTGAGATCTTTTCCTACTTCTTATAAACATAAGGTTGCTGCTATTGATGAGATCTAGAGTGTGACTACAATGACAAGAGATGTGTTGGTTGGAAAACTTGTTGCATTTGAGCCAAATGAATTTGGATAATTACATGGAAAGTTTGAGACTGCATTTAGAGAATAAACATAGGTATCTGATAAGTAGAAGTATGGTCCTAATGAGTGTAGGATATCTAGATATAAAAGAGAAAGAAGAGAGATAGGAGAGAAAGAAAAAGAGCTTGATGAGCTTGAAGTACTGCCTAAAGGTTTTGGTAAGTATGATGGAAAGTTACCCTTGAAATATTTTTCATGTAATAAGATAGGACATTTTGCTTCTATATGTCTGGAGAGAATGGATAAGTATGATAGATATGATAAGTTTGATAAGTATGATAGGAATGATAGATACAAGAAGCATGAAAAGTATGATAAGCCTTACAAGTATAATTGAAAGTTTAGGAACCAAACAAATTGTTATTATGTTGTAGATGAAGGTGTTACAGATGATGAATCAAAAGGAGATGTTGTTGTGTTTATGACCATTAAAGAAGATGGACCTCTACTGGTGATTTTACAAGCTATCCTATTGAGGAGAAAGATTTGGCCACTAAGGTAGAAGAAAAGGGTGTATGGGTGATTGATAGCAATTGTTCACATCACATGACCGGTGACAAAAGCAAATTTGTAAGCATGGAAAGGTATGATGGTGGACTAGTTAGATTTGGAGATGACAAAGCCTATGTAATCCATGAGAGAGGTTCTATTTATTTTGATGGTAAGCATACTAATGATGATGTCTTGTATGTTTAAGGTTTGAAGCATAATATTTTGAGTGTTGGACAAATGGTTGATAATGGTTATGATCTACAATTCAAGGATAGTAAATGCAATATCTTGAACACCTCTGGTATAGAGATTGCATCTAGGATTAAGACTGAAGGTAACATTTTTCATTTGAATGCTGGTGAGAAAAGTTGTTTGATTGCTAAGATAGATGAGAGTTGGTTGTTGCATAGAAGGATGAGTCATGTAAACTTTGATTCATTGATTAAGATCAGTTCTACACAAGCTATTAGAGATATGCCTAAAATTGTTAAACCAGTTATTTCAGTATGTAAGGAGTGTCAGTTGGGTAAGAAAACAAGGATTTCTTTCAAGAGAAAACCTTATATATTTGATGGATTGATGGACCTTGTGCATAATGACCTATGTGCACCTACAAATGTTAGAAGTGTGCAGGGTGAGAGATACTTTATGCTGCTATTTGATGATTATTCCAAAATGATGTGGGTTGACTTTTTGAAGGAAAAGAAGCATTTGAGAAATTTAATATATTCAAAGCTAAAGTTGAAACTATCTGGATTAAAGCTTAAGTGTCTGAGATCTGATAGAGGTGGAGAGTTATGTTTTGGTTAATTTAATTCATTCTGCATGAGATTCATGGAATCATAAGACAACTATATGCTCCTAGGACTCCACAACAGAATGGGATTATTGAAAGGAATAATCGTATTGTTTTAGATACTACAAGAACCATGTTGATTGAAGGAAATGTTCTGAAGGTCTACTGGAGAGAAGCTATTAGCACTGCAGTTTATACATTCAATAGAGTTCATATCAAAGGTGATACCGATAAGATCCCTTATGAGCTTTGGTTTGGTCATATTCCTACTATGAAATATTTCAAAGTTTTTGGTAGAAAATCTTACATCGAGAGAGATGAGGATATTGAAAAGTTTGATGCTAGAAGTGATGAAGGTATCTTTTTGGGATATTCAATAAAGAGTAAAGCCTACGGGTGCTATAACAAGAGACTAAGAAAGATAATTGAGAGTGAAAATGTGAAGGTGGATGAGAACTAGGAAGGAGATTAGAGCTTATGATGATGGTCAACATGTTGTTTTAACTCCTATTCATCTCAAAGAGCCTAAGCAGATTGATTTGGTAGAAACTGTTAATCTGGATGTTGTTGTTGCTAGTGATGATGTGTAGGATCCTGAAGATCAAAACAATTAGAAGACTCTGAGGTATGTTAGATTGAATCATTATGAGAATCATATTATTGGGGACAAGAATAAAGGTGTGATGACTAGAATAAGATTAGCTGTAGAAGAAGTATGTTTTATTTCTAAAGTTGAACCTAAAGATGTTGTTGAAGCATGTAAAGATGAAAACTGGATAAGAGTCATGGAAGAAGAGTTGGACCAGATTGAAAAGAACAAGACTTGGGAACTTGTGCCTAGACCTAAGGATAAAAATGTTATTGGCACTAAGTGGGTTTTCATAAACAAATTGAATGAAGACGGTGAGGTAGTCATAAATAAATGGGACTTCAGACCGCACATGAGCTCTGGGTGAAGCTTGAGGTGTTGTATGAAGGTGATAAACAAGTGGAGGTTGCTAAGTTGCAGAGTTTAAAAGGAAAGTATGAGACATTGAAGATCGGAGATGATGAGAACATACACTCTTTTATGGCTAAGGTGAATGACCTTGTCCTAGGTATCAGATGTATCAGTGGAACCATTGAGGAAGATGAAATTATTGCTAAGGTGTTGAGATCTTTGCCTTTCTGCCTATAAACATAAGGTTGCTGCTATTAATGAGATCTGAAGTGTGTCTACTATGACAAGAGATATGTTGGTTGGAAAGCTTGTTGCATTTGAGCTGAGTGAATTTGGAGAATCACATGGAAAATCTGAGACAATATTTAGAGCATCTACATCTATATCCGATAAGTAGAAATATGATCTTGATGAGTGCAGAATATCTAGATATGAAAGAGAGAGAAGAGAGATGGAAGAGCAAGAGAGGGAGCTGGATGAACTTGAAGCACTAATTGCCCAGAGATTGCCTAAAGGTGTTGGTAAGTATGATGGAAAGTTGCCTTTGAAATGTTTCTCTTGTAACGAGATAGGACATTTTGTTCTAGATGTCCAGAGAGAATCGCTAAGTATGACAGACATGATAAGTTTGATAAGCTTAATAGGAATGATAGATATGACAAGCATGAGAAGTATGGCAAGCCTTACAAGCCTAATTGAAAGTATAGGAATCAAAAGAATTGTTGTTATGCTACTGATGAAGAATCTGAAGGAGATGAAGTTGTATTCCTTGCCATTAAGGAAGATGGACCTATACCTATTGATTCCACTAGTTGTACTATCGAGGAGAAAGCTTTAGCTGCTAAAGTTGAAGAGAAAGATGAATGGGTGATTGACAGTGGTTGTTCACATCATATGACTGGTGATAAAAGGAAATTTGTAAGCATGAAAAGATATGATGGTGGAACAGTCAGATTTGGAGATGACAAAGCCTGTGTGATCCATGGGAGAGGTTCTATTTATTTTGATGATAAGCATAACACTGATGATGTCTTGTATGTTGAAGGTTTGAATAATAATCTTTTGAGTGTTGGATAGATGGTTGATAAGGGTTATGATCTACAATTCAAGGATGGTAATTACAAGATCTTAAATGCCTCTGGTATAGAGATTGCATCTGGAACTAAGACTAAAGGTAACATTTTTCATTTGAATGCTGGAGAGAAAAGTTGTTTGACTGCTCAGATTGATGAAAGTTAGTTATGGAATAGGATAATGTGTCATGTAAATTTTGATTCAATGATTAAGATCTGTTCTACACATGTTGTTAGAGATCTGCTAATCTGGTATGTAAGAAATGCCAGTTGGGTAAGCGAACAAGAATTTCTTTGAAAAGAAAACAATATACATCTGATGGATTGCTAGATCTTATGCATACTGACCTATGTGGACCTACAAATGTTACAAGTGTGCAAGGTGATAGATATTTTATGCTGCTAATTGATGATTGTTCTAGGATGATGTGGGTTGTCTTTTTGAAGGAGAAATTAGAAGCATTTGATAAATTCAAGATATTCAAAGCAAACGTTGAGACTGAGTCTGGATTGAAGGTGAAATGTTTGAGATCTGATAGAGGTAGAGAATTATGTTCCGATGCGTTCAATTCATTATGTGAGAAGCATGGGATTAGAAGACAATTATCTGCTCCTAGAACCCCTTAGCAAAATGGAGTCGTTGAGAGGAAGAACATAATTGTTTTGGATGTTGCAAGGATTGTGTTGATTGAAGGGATTATTTCAAAGATCTACTGGAGAGAAGCTATTAGTACAACTATTTACACATTCAATGGAGTTCACATCAAAGGAGATATCGGTAAGACCCCTTACGAGCTTTGGTTTGGTCATGTTCCTACTATGAGATATTTAAGAGTATTTGGTAGCAAATGTTATACCAAAAGAGATGAGGATATAGGAAAGTTTGATGCTAGAAGTGATGAAGGTTTTTTCTTGGGATATTCAACAAAGAGGAAGGCCTACCAGTGCTATAATAAGAGACTAAGAAAGATAGTAGAAAGTGCAAATGTGAAGGTGGATGAGAACCTTGGGAAAGAGATCAGAGCATGTGGTTATGATGATGGTCAACATATTTTTTAGCCTCTATTCAGCCTGAAGAGCCTAAGCAAAATGATCTAGTAGAGATTGTGAATACGGATGTTGTTGATGAAGGAGTGCAGGAACCTGAAAACCAGAACAATCAGAAGACTCTGAGGTATGTAAGATTGAATCATTCTGAAAATCAGATTATTGGTGATAAAAATAAAGGTGTGCTGACTAGAAGAAGGTTAGTTGTTGAAGAAGTATGTTTGATTTCCAAAGTTGAACCTAAAGATGTTGTTGAAGCCTATAAAGATGAAAGTTGTATGAGAGATATGGAAGAAGAACTAGATCATATTGAAAAGAATAACACTTGGGAACTTGTGCCTAGACTTAAGGATAAGAATGTTATTGGTACTAAATGAGTATTGAGAAATAAATTGAATGAAGCCAGTGAAGTTGTCAGAAATAAAGCTAGATTGGTCTGCAAAGGGTATTCACAACAAGAAGAGGTTGATTATGAGGAGAATTTTGCTCCGATTGCCAAACTTGAAGTTGTTAGATTGTTGCTTTCTTATGTTTCTTATAAAGATTTTAAGGTATATCAGATGGATGTCAAATTTGCCTTTTAGAATGGTGATCTTGAGGAAGAAGTTTACATTGAACAACCTGATAGATTTTCAATATCAAATGATGGAGACATGGTATGTAAGTCAAGAAGAAAGCTCTTTGTGGACTGAAACAAACTCCTAGAGCCTAGTATGCTAGACTAGATAAATACTTGTTGAAATTGGGATTTAGTAAAGGTATTGCTGACAATAATTTGTACTTTAAGATAGAAAATGATAACATCCCGATTGTTGAAGTCTTTGTTGATGATATAATCTTTGGTGGTGATGATAACTTGAGCATGTGTTAGTGATACACAGAAGGAATTTGAGATGTCTATGATTGGTGAAATGAATTTTTTCCTAGGTTTGCAAATTGCACAGACTGGAAAAGTTATATTCATATCTCAAACTAAGTATGTGAAGGAATTGCTGAAGAAGTTTGGATTAGATGACTCCAAACCGGTTGGAACTCCTATGATGACTGATTGTAAATTGTCTAAGAATGATAAATCTCCTAAGGCTAAACAGAGTTTATACAGATCTATGGTTGGTGGACTGTTGTATCTTACTCAGACTAGGCCAGACATTATGCATGTTGTGTGCATGGCTGCTAGATATCAAGCTGATCCAAAAGAGAGTCATGTCACTATTATGAAGAGGATATTCAAAGATCTGAAGGGAACAATGGACTATGGATTATGGTATCCTAGGAATGATGATTTCATGTTATGTGCCTATACTGATGTTGATTGGGCTGGTGATGTTGATGATTGAAAAAGCACTATTGGTGGAGCATTCTTTTTGGGTAAGAAGTTGGTTTCATCGGCTAGCAAGAAACAAGATTTAATGTCCTTATCTACTGCTGAAGATGAGTATATTGTTGCTACTAGTAATTGCACTCAGGTAGTTTGGATGAAGCAAATGTTGAAGGATATCAGAGTTATTTATGATGAGCCTATTATTATATATTGTGATAATTCCAGTGCTATCAACATGTCAAAGAATATGATGCAACATTCAAAGACTAAACATGTGTCAATCAAATATCATTACTTGAGAGACCAAGTCAGATAAGAGAAGGTGAAGCTGGAGTATCTACAAAAAAACAAATAGCTGATATTTTCACTAAACCTTTGCTTGCAGATACATTTGTCTACTTGAGAGATAAGTTAGGGGTATCCACCCCTCCTGATGAGAAATAGATGCATTAAGTTGCATCAATTCGATGGATTTTAGAGCCTTATCTTCTTATCTAGATTAGTGAGTTGGTGTTGATCCTCTGGTGGAGTAGTTTGTTGATCTGGTTATGTAGTTTTGGGGGAGAGAGATTCATGTTTTTATTTTTGGGGAGAGTTTGGTTTTCTGTTTTGTGAGATTTGGCATTATTGTCAAAGGTAGAGAGAGATCATGTGAAAAACTTATTTCTAAGTCTTAATCATAGGGGGAGTTTGTTGGAGATATCTTCTTTTCTTTGCATTGATTATTTTTCACATTCATATGTTGTCATCAATGCCAAAGGGGGAGATTGTCAGATATTGTTGGTCATTGTTGCTGCTAGGATATGTTATTGTCATCGACCTCAATAGTTTCTTATGATTTTCTCTGTTGATTAAAGATTGGGAAGATTTTTTGATACGATTTATAGTGTTGGTTTGTTGATCACTGTTTTGCAGAGTCCGATATATCCTCTGATAAATTCCAGTCTGATTAGATCTGGTGTTGAGCTTTTGGAATATTGTTTGGGATGGTCTTGTGTATCTTCATTTCATTTGGATTGTGATTTGTTGCTTTGCAAGTTATCTTTCTTCGTGATAGTTGTTGATTGGTTGTGTTATTGAGCTTTCAGACGTTGACCGATGAAGATATGAAAAGTGGTGTTGGTGCAGCTGTTCTGGATGATTCTAGCGTGCTTGCTAGTGTTTCTTAGTCATGTCCTATTTATTTTGGTGATCCGCATTGATTGTTGTGCAAGTTTTTGGTGGTTTCTATCAATCGGTGATGATTTGCCTATTATGCAGTATTTCTAGTGGTCTAGCATGTTGCGGTTGATCTTGGCATGATTTCTGGTGGAGTTGTGCATTTGGGAATTTGATTTAGGACCATTTTATGCTATGTAAACCATTATATTGGTCTGGTGGTCGATCTTTGTATGGTGTGATGTAATTTTGTAACTGAGGGTTGAGGGTTTAGTCGACCTTGTTATCAAGGTTGATAAATTGTATATATAGGTGATATAATCATGTAGTTTGGGTGTCTATGTTGTGTTTGCATTATCAGAGAGAGATTTCTGTGTGAACAAGTGATTTATCCTTCCGTGTTGAGTTTGTGGTGAGATTGGTGTTGCAGGGCAGACATCTGTGCTTAACTGCAATTGTAATCGGGCATTTAGAGATGCTATTCTTTCAGGACATTTCTTCTGGATTGTAGTATGAATCTTATTGTAATTCAATGAGACTTCCCTGAGGGTTGTAGCCTTCTGGGCCATTATATTTGAGCAGTGAGCTCTAGGTAGTGTGCTTGAATGCATGTGCATTCCCCGTTGTAACATTTTCACATACTACTGCAGAGTATCATCTTACTATGGGTAGGTTCCCACTATCGTTTTTCCCTTAAGAGGGTTTTCCACATCAAAATCTTGGTGTTGTGTATTGTGTTGTTAGTTTGCTTATCTGTCTTATCACTGCAGTTTATCAAATCTGTGTTTTGTGGTTAACTTTGTTGTTCTGGTGAAGACTGATTCATCCCCCCCTTTGAGTCTTCCCTCTTGATTGTTGCTAACAACTATATGTGTAGTAAAGGATTTCTAATGATTCCTATCATTGCATAAAGAAACACTAACTAATGAAAGTACAAATAATGCTAGACAGAAACTTATCTGATACAACAATTGCTACAGGAAACAAAAGAGCAACTTAGTAGTGGTTGTGGGTAATAGTTGATATGAATGACAAGTAACAAGGCGATAACTAATGGCACGTAAAAATTTGGTTGCAACGAAGACTTAAATTATAACAATATTAACAAAGCATAAAAGAAATATGCTAACAGTAATTACAAAACTAATAGTAAAATAACTACCACATTCATAAATAACTTAATTAATAGAAAAGGAGGAGGAAATTACATTACCTCAAGTGGCCCTTGCTTGAGGAGTGTAATCTTTAAGAATTAACAATATGCTTAACTTAGAAGATAACAATCATCATATATTTTCATTTATAATGTATTTCCAAAATAACATGATTACAACTACATAGAAAATTTAGTAACAAGTTCTATTGTTTGTATTTTTCATAATTCTAACATTCATTATCTAGTAAAACTAAAAACAACTTAACAGTAATTGAAGAAGATCTCAGTTGACACAACACTTCCTCCTTTGAAAGCAATTAAGTGGAAGTGGATCATTACTTCTTCCAACTAATCCTAAACAGATGTTGCATCTCCCTAACACTGAGGTGACTTATTAATTAAGGAAAAATAGAAACTGTGGACACTTAAAAATAATTATTTTAATTATTTTTAATTCATTGCATAATTAATTAATTATTATGTTAATTCAAATTCCTCTCAATATTAATTAAATATAATTAATATTGTCACTATAGCATATGATTGATTTATTTAATAAATCAATCCCTTTCTTTATTCTTCTAAAAAATTTAAATCCTCACAAATCTTCCTCTTAGCTAATTAATTTCAATTAATTAGTTAACCTACATGATTCCTACAAATCATCTTCTTAATTCATTCTTCTAGAAACTCCCTAAACTCACTTAACATTATTCTTCTAATTTTTTATTCCCTCCACTCATTCTCTCTCCTAGTCAAATTCTCCTACAAATATTAATCCCTCCTAACATTTCCTCTAATCCCCCTCCTAATGAGTCGTTAATGGTTAATCATCATGATTAGTCACAAAGTCAACTCTTTGTCCTTTTCATCCAGCCACTAGCTTTAAATGCTCTTTTCCTAGGTGAATGTAAGGTTTTCGAAATCACACATTCCTCTAGGCATCCCCTCTCCCAAGGAATTTTTAATTCCTTTTTATTCCCCCAATCCCCATGATATCCTTTTTTGGAGAATTTTTAATTCCTCCAATGCATCTTGTGGAGTGTGGAGATACGAAATGCCTTTAAGGCACATTTCTTGGTCTCCACACCCTCTCTTGGACCTTGTGTGAGCTCACAAGTAAATCTTAGCCCTTCATCTCGAATTCATCCTAGCCATCCGTTTTCCTCTCCTCTTCCTATAAAATAGGGCTCCATCCCTTCATTCAAAACATCTTGAAATCCAGTAAGTTTATGCTACCCTTTTGAGCCTAGGAATTCATCTTGGCAACTTGATCATCTCATCCTTATCATTTTTCAAATCCATTCCATTTGTGCACAACATTGGAGAGCCATCCACATCCAGCAATCAAAGGAGCACATCAAGTGGAGCATTATCAAGGGGCGCCTTCACTTCATCAAGCTCAATCCGAAGGAGAAGGTAAAATAGCAAGGTGAAATGGTCTTTTAATGATATTTTAGCATTCTGCATGTTTATTTCGTTATGTTTTGATCATTTGACCTTCAAATATGTTTTCCCCTCTTCAGAAACAACAACTAGACTACAATGTCTCATTCTGGAATGAACTCCTTTATTCCTTAGTAACATTGATCAGGGATATGGTTCATTACATTGAATTTAATTTAATGAGGCATGACCTCTTCGCACTCCATATGTTGACTTGAGGAGATAGAATCAATAAGGACTCCAACACCACCACAAATTTCCTACCATTCTTTTATTGTTTTCACACAAACTGACATAGTATATCTCCTTTGGTTGAATGTGGCTTTAGGCTCCCTTCAAGTTGAATGTGAGTTCTTTACATCAAATAATAATACATACACAAATTATCATCCATAACATTCAACAAAATATCAATCATCAAATCACATAAAACATTCCATATCAACATGTCATTTATATACCATAACTTGATGATAATGTAGTTGTGAGGATGATTAACACCTATAATAAGTCAAATAATATTCTAATAAAGTCTGATAAAGTAGCAGAAATTAAGTAAAACTAGAAACATTTCCAGGACTCATCACACTACATTGCTATTTAAAGGAAAAAGAGGAATACATGAAGATTAGGTTTAGATCTTAGATATAAGTTACACATTATGCTCACAATATTCTAAAGTATCTAAAGTTAAATTAAGCAAGAAACTCACAATCTATATTTCCTGTAAAAAGAAAAGGGATTTAAATTAAATAGATTCTTGTTCTTCAAAATAGATAGGTAGGAGAGGAAAAAAATGTATGCCTTCAATGTCTTTGGCAAAGGCTTTCCTCCATGCTCTTGGAAATTATGAATAAAATCCTCAATTTAGTTTGAATTTTTACTCTATAGGCTTTATGTGTGGGCTTTTTGACCCAAAAATGTTGTGCCATAAAATTGCTAGCCACTTTTTCCTAGTGGTGGCTAATTTATATTTTAAAGGCATGTGTTTGAAGTTCTAGTTGTGCTATGTGATTCCCCAAGAGAAATACAACAAGCATGTATTCCTTTTTGCCAACTAATTTTTTATTATTAGACATTGGGATTTCATGTGATGTAGATAAAAAGCAACAAGTTTAAAAAAAGATTTACTTATAATTTTTTTTTTTAAAAGCTATATGAATTTTAGTAAATATTGGTATTTCTTACTATAAAAAGTACTTGACTATATTTATTATTCTCAAGAAAGAAATATTAGACACTCGCTTTCTAAACAACATTGATGGACTTAAGCTGGCTCTTGGCATCAATGTTAAAAGACTGATCATTGAAGGGGACTCTAAGCTGATTAGTGAGGCCACTAAAGGTGTTTCAGGGATTAGCTAGATGATCAACAACATCATCAAGGACATCTGGTCCATGATAGTCTGGCTAGAGGAATTTCAAATTCAACATATCTATAGAGAGGGGAATGCGTTAGCGGACTCTCTGGCTGCGACAGGGCTAGAGATAAAAGGTATGAGGTGCTGGAGACACCTAGATTCTCTTACTGACAAGCAGAAGGACCTTATTAGGAACAAACAAATCACCTCTATCCATCAATGAAGTGCCACATCCTCCTTCTCAACAGGTCACTTTGGGTTGGCTGTTATGCTATGCTGCTGGCAGGAAATTTAAATTCAAATTGGGTGGGCCATGCCATGCTGGCTTCAAGTGGTCCCCACCTTCTCTACCCGATGTCGACGTGGCTGGCCACCTATTTCCATGTCGCCAATGGGTTGGAGTGCCAACTTTTAATCATTAATCACAACAAGGACTCTAATTATTACCTTAACTGGAAACTAAGATCTCTCCATAATGACAATCTTTGCAAGTTGGTGAAGATATCAAGAGGTGTCCCTTCACATGCTTCCCGAAGTTGGCAAACGCATACCTTGGGAAACACCACTAAAAATAATTATTGCACCTTTGCACAATATTTTGGCTAGTTTTTCGGTTGTTTTCTCTTAACTCCAGTTCTGGTTTTTCCCTTTGCATTTCTCTTTTCAGGCTTTCGCTACATCTCAACTTCACTCTAGAGGAAGCTTTCATTAGGGGGGGGGGATTTAATCCGGGTGGAGCCGGACATTATTGATGATTGTTTTGATAACGACCCATGCGTCTAGATGTATGCTAAAGAAGGAGGAATCATCCCGTTCATGGAAGCCATGAAGGGGTTCAACGAAAACCTCTCCATGCAGTTTGTCAACAGCTGGAAGGACAGGAAGGTGGTCATGGAGGAAATTTTGTTTGAAATTAGTGAGGAATTTATCACCCAGGCTACGGGTCTCTCTACAAAAGGCAGGAAGTGGAAGAAAACTAGTAGGGTTGTGGACGAGAACAACATGAATCGCTTCTTCAAAAAGGGCGAGGAACTGGCCAGAACACGTGGGGGTTTCAATAGGGAAAGTTTACCCTACCCATGGGATCAGGTTTGCAAAATCATTATGAAATACTTTACCCTCAAGGGAAGGTGTGGTGCTTTCTACTATTATCATTTCTCGTTGCCCAATCACTTTCGCAACCATGACACCATTTCTTTTCCATTCTTCCTATTGCATGCTCTTGAATCTACTGTTAAAGATGTCCACAATTGTATGAGTCAAGAGGGTAATTTTACCATCCTCCACCAGGGGCTGATGTTTCGGCTTTACAATTTTCACAAGGCCCTTTGTCCCCCTAAACCTATCTCAATTCAACCTGTCCCCTCCATTTTGGATCCCCCTGAGGGCTCTAAAAAAGGCCTCAAAAAGTCTTTGAAAAAGCCGATGACGCCTTGTCAATCCCCTGACCAAGGTCCACCCTGCCCCCTCAAAATTGGGGGTAAAAAAAGCAACCCTTCTACTACGAAACCCACCTCCAAGAAACCCAAAAAGGAACACAAAATCCTTCTTGTTGAGTCTGATGCAGAGGATGGTATCACCCCGCGAAGATCCCATAGATTTGCTAACAAACCCCGGATGAAGCAAATCGTTGTGAGAAAGAATTATGCTAACGAAGAAGAGGATGATGATGAGAAAGTGGAAAGTGAAAAGGGGGTGGAGGAAATGGAGGCTACCTGGGCTCGTATTCCTCCAATTTGTGCACTAACATCCCCAACTCAGAGACCATTAAGGAGGATATCAAGAACACCTCCCCTCATTCTAACACTTCCCTACCCCACACCTCCGAGGGGGACGGAAGGCATTCTGAAGGTGGGCAGACTATTGTTGATGGTAGGGAGAAGGAAGAGGCGATGCAGTGTTCGGGTTATAGTGCTATCTCTGAAGATTTAAATGGTGTTAATAAAAAACTGGAGCACCTGGAGTCCTGTGTTAACAAAATTGGGAAATTTGTTGTCAAAGTGATGCACTCATCAGCTACCTCTCTGTGCTTGCGCCACCAAGATAAGGCTGTCCAGGGCGGGCTAGAAAGCGACACAACTAAGGAACTGTTCGAGTTCCTAGCGATTCACTGGACCAGGCTTATGCTCTCTAAGCACATGGGTGCCGATAATTAGGTTGTATGCTTGGTTCTTTTCTTTTTAGCTATAGTTTTTGTCGTTGGAATGCTTGGTTCCATGGTAATATTGTTACTCTTAATAGTTTTTATAGTATTGACATTATGTTGGTTTACTGTTGCTTATGGCGCTTGTTGGACGAGATTGGTTTCGATCTCAGGTTATCCAATAGCGGTAGGCAATTTTTGTTTTTGAAAACTAAAGTTGGGATTGGCTGACTGCCGCTAGGAAGCTGTGTGTGTGTTGGTTGTGCTCTTTTTTGTTTCCTTCAGGTTAGTCCCCGATTTTGGCTGCTTTATAATCAAAAACATCAATGGACTTGTGGATAATAATTTTTTTAAAATTCTATGTAATTGCATTATCATATAGCTTTTATTTGTTTACTATTAATGATTTAGAAATGTATTATCTTGAAAGAAAACTATGGGTATTTTAAGTTTGTGCAATGTAAATATTAAACTAGTAATTAAGTTCAATTACAATATGAATATTTAAAATTTATGTTTAAAATATTTTGTTTTATATTTGTATATTTATATTATGTTTTAAAAACAATTAGTAAAGGTAGAGATATAAGTTGTTATAATGCAATTCTTAAAATATTTTCTATACATTATTGTATTTTTTTCATTTTTAAGTACAATAGAGTAAAAAATGATTGTATAAAAGTAATTTGGAAGATATAGATGTAATATTTCAAGTATTTAGTAATAAAGTGGTTTATATTGATATAGATAAACCACAAATTACGAAGCTCCATACAACAACAAAATCCATTATTGCTATCATTCTTTATTAGTTTAGCAATAGAACCAAGTTGAAAAATTCAAGAAATAGAAGTCCATTACTCAAGAAAAAGCTCAAAATTGTGCGATTTACTTTTAGAATGAATTTCACTAGAAGATTTATATATAATATGATTAAAATATTCATAAATAAATTGTAGACTTGAAATGAGAAGTTGTAAGTATTTTTCAAATTACTAAAATTTAAGTTGAAACTGTAGACACCTAAAATTAATTAAATCAATTGTTAATTAATTTAAGCCTATCATCATAATTAACTAATTTAATTGTGTTAATTCCCTTCTTCTTAAGGTTAATTAAATCAAATTTAATCAATCTTGTCACTATAATCCAATAATTAATTTATCTAATAAATTAATTATTTCCCTATTCTTCTAAAGTCAACCAAATCATTAAGTCTTCTAAATTCCTCTTAGTTAATTAATTTTAATTAATTAACTTAAGTCGTGTGATTCTTACAAATCATTTTTCCTAATCTCCACTTAGCCTAATTAATTCTCCCTTAATCATACTTATCATTATTCTCCATTTTTATATTCCTCCACTTATGTCACATCACCTTTGATCCTTTCAAGGAAATTCAAATTCCTTGAATCTCCCCATGCATCCTCTTCCTAAGGAATTTTTAATTCCTTTATCCATTTAGTCTTCCCACACATCTTTTATTTTGGAATTTTTAATTCCTCTCTCCTTTCACCAAAGAATTTTATATTCCTCTTTATTCTCCCAATACACCTTGATCCATGTCTTCCATCCCAAATCAATATGAACCCTTCATACCAAAATCAATCTTGGTCCTCCATTGACCTCCTCCAATCTATAAATTGGAGTCTCATTTCCTCACAAATCACTACATGAAATCTTCTTCTAATCTTATGTTGCCCCTTTCTTCCTCTATCTTCTTCTATCATATCCAAATAATGTCCTCATAATATCCAAATATTCCCTCATTCAAGACAAATCCTTTTTCATCCAAATCTATCCATTCCTCATCCATCATGGTCCAAATCCAATCCTAATCCACTAATCTTGTTGTGCATTTGGAGAGCATTCCACATCCATCAAGAAGAGCACATCCAAACAAGTGGAGCACAAGGGCGCCTCTACTTCATCAAGTTCAATCGGAGGAACAAGAGAGAACTCTCTTTCAAGGTATAAGAAGCTTGGTTTATACTTTATTTGGTTTTTAATGTTTATTTGGGTTTAAACCTTCCATCACCTTGCTTGTTTTTCCTTGCTTCGGAAACCACTTAGTGGTGTTTGTTTACTTTGCTAATAATAATAAAAATTTGCAACATGGGAAAGCAATTGAACATCAAACATGGTAATCTCATCTAAGTAGCCAAACAACTTTGCAATCAAAGATGTTATAAAAGAACATTATATTTAGATAAAAATAACTTAAAACACATTGACCCTAAAAAAAATAGACTTTGATATTTTTATTTTATGTTGCATAATTTATATTAATTTTATTAATTTTCGTTTGCATATTCTATTAACCAAAATTTTAATTCTTATTAATTTTTTAAAATTAAATTTTCTATATTAAAGTTTTTTAAATATCTATAAAAATAAATAATATACCTTTGATTTTATTTAATATATTTTACTTAATTTTATAATTTTATAATATTATATTTTTAGAGTTATTATAATTTTATATTATATTAAATTTAGTCATTTTAGTTAATTCTGAATACAATATTTTATATTTTATAATATTTTTAATGAAAAAATATTTTATGGTGCATGATTTATATTATTTTTATTAATTTCTTGTTGCATATTTTATTTAATAAATTTTTATTTCTTATCATTTTTTTATAGTAATTTATTCTTGAAACAATTTTTTTATATATTAAAAATAAAGTTAAAAATAAAAAAAAAATTTAATTAATTAATGGTAGTGTTTAAAAAAAATTAAAATTAATTCAATAATGTGTGGATAGACTTAATTCAGTAGTCTATCTCAACAACAAGATACTCCATCAATGTAAATGGCCTCTCAACAAGTTTCTAGAAGCAACAAATAGACTTAGGTAGGGTGGCCCCATATCCTCAATTTTGTTTGTAATAATGGTTGAAGCTATGGGAAATCTTTTGAAGCAAAGTGTTCAAACAATTTATGGAAGGGGATTAGGGTGGTTAAGCATTTGAGTCTAATTACTCATACTCAATTTGCAAATGATATAATTTTATTTGGGGAAGTTAATATCAAGGAAGCAACTATTATAAAAGAAGCCTTGGAGGAATATACAAATAAGTCAGGATAAATTAGAATTTGAACAAATCATCCATTTTCCTTTTTAACACAAATGAAGATTATTCAAAAGAAAATTGCTAGCATTTGGGATTCTCTATTGTTAATATTCCAACTAAGTATCCTAGCTCTCCCCTTCTATCGGGCATGTGTAGATTTAGATATGAAAAAAATCTCAGCTTGGAAGAGTAAATTGCTTATTTTGGCAAGTTGAATCACCATGACTAAATCAGTCTTATCAGTGGTTCCAATTTATGTTATGCCATGCTTTTAGATTACACATAAGATCAAATTTGATTTGGAAAGTCTTCTTAAAATATTCTTGTGGGAAAGCTCTAAGGAGGAAAAGTGAGTTCCTTTGATACACTAAGATAGCGCTTGCTAGCCTAAGATTAATGGTGGTTTCGGTAAGAGAAAAATGAAATAATAGAATATGGCCCATGAGGCTAAATTGGTTTGGAAGATGTATAATGAACCCCATAGACTTTGGTGTAGATTTAAAAAAAAAAAAATATTTGGACAATAATGATCCTTCTAGAATACTCACTATTGGGAACTCTCTCAGCGGTTCTGCAATATGAAAATTTCTTTGGTAAAGTCGAAGGATTATAATGGAACACTTCATATGAAAAATTAGCAACAATGCTAGAATTGGTTAGAGTCCTAAAATAATTTACCTCCCTTATAGAGATTGAAGGTGTTAAAGAATCTGTAAAAACTATTATCAAATTGTTTGGTTTAAAGGTAAAAGACTATATCGATGAAGATTCATTTAATGAAATGTGATGCAATTGGATAAGTGTTAATATCTTTCCCATCCTTGAAGCAATAAAGGAAGCATTGAGGATTGAATTAAATAATAAAAGATTGTTATTAAATTTGATGGAAGATCAAATTGTTTGGTGTAGGTCTCTCGCTAGAAATTATATAGTCAAAATGGGTTACTCCATTTAGAACATAATCACTTCAGTCCCATGTTGGCCCTCTGACCTATGTTGGCATTTGATTGCTCTTCCAAAGGTTGGTGCCTTCTTTTCAACAACTATACATAAGAAAAAAATGACCTTGGAAAGATTGGAAATACTTAGTTTTCATGGGTCCAACTGATGCTCGCTCTGTCATAAAGAAAATGAAATAATAAATCATCTAATATTGAATTGTCCATTTGTATCCAAATGTTGGGATTGATTGCAAACAGGGTTTGGGTGGCAAGGTCTGAGGCAAAAAGATATATACGAGTCTATGGTAAGCTGGTCAAAACTTAAAAGAAAGTGTGTTGTGGATGAATTTGTGGATTATTGTTCCTTCTATGGTTGCATGGCAACTATGCAAGGAGAGAAATATATTCATATTTTGTGAAACTAGTCTAGAGGTAGAAGAAATTATATGAAAAAATTAAAGATGGCATATGTGAAATTATGAATGCTGGTTAAACTAAAATCTAATATTATTTTTACAAGCTGGGATGTTGAAATACAAAAGAAATAGGGTTCGCTCAAGAGGCCAATTGGTGCTTTTAGAAACAAGAAGCGAAGTGGGTTCCTCTCATCACAAGAAGATACGAAATGAATTTCAATAGTGCTTCAAAAGGTAATATGGGTTTAGCTAGTGCAACAAATGAGGATAATACTCTAATGATCTAAGTCATGTCTGAGAAAGATCGATGCAAATCTTATTTTAAGACTCGAGACAGACAATGCTTTTATTTATAGGGGATTGGGTGGACTTGGAGGCTCATGATTTTTTAGCCCCCCTTCCTTCAATTGGTTCTTTCTTGTTGATGATATTGGTCTCTTTTGTTTTGTATATTCATAAGATATTATCGAGTGCTTCCACTCATAAGTTGGTCCTGTTTCGTTTGAGTGTAGGCCTGAATTTGCTATCATGAAACTTATCCCTCTTGCTCAACTTTGTTTCTTTGCTTGACTTTGATCGCCTAAGTTCTGTTCATCTTGGAACCCGAACTAAGAAAGTCTTTACATTTAGATATTGAATGCACTCTATGACTGATTAGAAGCATTTCGGGCCGAAATGTAGGTGTAAAGATGAAGACACAAAGCAACAATTTAGAAGGCTTTTCAAAATGGATGAAGATGATATCAAACAAGCTATAAAATAGATTATAGTTCCTTAGTTATTACACAAGGGACATTGTCATGACAAGGTTTTGATGGGAGCATTCTTCACTAATGTGACTTATGCCATTGGCCTTTATGATCGAACCTCAAGATTTGTTTATTGGGTGGCCAGTTAGAATTACTATATGGATGTGATTTATGCAATACCAAAAATTAAGAATAAATAAAAAAATAGGCTCTATTGCTAGTGTATTCAATGCGGTCAGAGTGGGAAAGAAGCAAAAGGTGGTTAAGGCACTTAAGATTTTTCAGAGATGGATTGGACAAATGCCATATGGGTCCTTTTTCTAATTATGTAAGCATCTATGATGACCTTTTCTCAACCTCACAATTGGAATGAATCAATGTTCTAGTGGATGGGATTAATACCATTTCATGATCTATGTAAATTATTTTGATATTAATATAAGGAGCTACTCTCTCTGATAGTACTTACCATTTATTATATATATATATATATATATATATATATATATATATATATATATATATATATATATATATATATATATATATATATATATATATATATATATATATATATATATATATATATATATATATATAACATAAAATAATTATCAATTAAAATTTAAAATTTAATTACATTATTATTTAATAAATTAGATAATTTTTAGGTAATAATAAAGTTATGTTTTGGTGGGGGGGATTGATTGTATTACAAGAGACCATGAAGAGCATGCAATTGGTGTAGCTTTTGATGGGTCTTAAATAGAGAATAAATAAAAAAGTAGAACCCATGCCACTCCTTTTAAGCCTACAAACTTGTTCACACCTAGGAATAAAGAAGGTGCAAATAGAAGGTAACTCTTGTATTATTATAAATGCAATAGGAAAAAAGGGATTGAAAATGAGAAAATCAACAAAATTAAAAATCAATTTTGACCCCAATTTAACAAACAAAAGACTTTTACAATCAAACACATTTAGAGAGAATGGAATTATCATGCACAAACTAGCAACTTTAGTATTGATCATGGCACATGGTTTTTATGTCGAGATAACTTAAGACTTTGGAAGTTGCAATCTCCTTTTTTCTTTCATGATGATTCACAAATCCTAAGAAAGCTAACAAGTCTCTATAATGGCACAAAATGATTATATTAAAAGAAAATTTCTTATCTCAATCCTTTCAAGGACATGGGGTTGAAGATTATGAATTTGTGGTGTCCATTTAATCTCTTCTATATGGTTAGTTTTCAGGAGGAAACTTCATTGTGATATGACTTAGTCGAGATTGTTTCATGGTCTGTATAAATTGTAAGTAGCAATGCATATTACCTAAACTAACAACCACAATAAATAAAATCTATCAGCATTTCACAAAAAAGCATGCAACTGCTAGTGTAAGCGTAACTCAAAATGTATACAAGTAGACATTGTTAGAAATATAGTAATGTGGGAATACAACTAGAAAAGCAACCCAAAAAAGTATACAAAATAAAATGGCGAGTTCACCAAATATTATAAATTGGATATTTTCATACATGGAGCTAAGAAATAATCTGTCACAAAGAAAAGAAATTGATTGCATCTGACATAGTCTATGCAAGGCTTAGAGTAGTTATTTTTTCGTGCCTCTGTTTTTCATAAAAAGTTCAAAATATTATACCTAAATTTAATAAAGACTAACAAATGAACACATGGTAAAAATCGAGGGCATGTGTGATACTCCTTCTATGCTCATTCTTGCTACTTGTACCTATCAATGAAGGTGTAAAGGTGGAAAATAGGGTTTACAAGTTTATGCATGCAAACCAATAATTAAACCTATTTTCCAATCATTAAACATTAAACAGAGAGTTAATTTAATTGATCCAATCTCATGTTGAGTATGAAATGGATTGAATGCAAAACAAATTCACTTTCTTTTATGGAATTGAGTTGAATATGTATTAAGAGGATTGAAATTGAATGCTAGATCAAGGGCGAAAAATGCAAAATTGACATAAAATAACATGAACAATAAGTTTTACATGTGGTATGCAAACACAAAGCTAGATCTGAAGTAAGGAATATAGAGGAACCTATGTTTGGAAATTTAGCCCAAAAGTACAGGGCAAGGTGTCTTGGGGTGACCCTATCCTCCAACTATCAAATATGGAGAAACAAAAACTTTCAAAATCAATTTGTTGCTCATAATGTTCTCCCAAAAATTTATAAAAAAATTGTCACATAAGGTGGTGTAGGGAAACCGTGTCCTATACTTTTCACTCCTGAAAAAGTTAGGTCTAATTATCTTTGTATCTTTTGGATTTGTCACCTACACACATAAAGTGGGAAAATGGTGTTGTTGATATCAAACCTCGAGTTTGGAATTAACCCTTGAACTAAACTTGAAATTGGACTTGAAATGGAATTGAATTGGAATGTAAAGCTTGTCTTTTGAGGGAAAGGCTAATTTGAATTGAAATGTCTGAATTGAAACTTGATATCTTGATGATTCTTGCTTTGAAGTTTTCATGACAATGTTGATGGTGTTGTTATGTGGAATTTATTCATAATGTCTTGATCATGGATGCCATCATGAATGCTTGGAATCTGAACTTGACCTCTCCTCCACTACCTTGAATGTGCTTGATTACTTGCCGACTTGAATTTTATTGATAAGGATTGAATTCCAACTCGAGAGATCATAAAATGAGAGGGTAAGGCTTGCTTTTATATCTAGCCACACCAAACATGTTTGAAATTTTGAAGTAGGCCAAAACACAAAGAAAGTTTTCCTGCCTCCAAAATATGACCATTAAGGGGTGCAAATTTAGTCTCCTTTTGGGATTACAAGGGCCCCTAGGGAGTCCATGTCCAAGACAAGGGCGCCTAAGGCATTCATTTATAAGGACAAGTGTGCTTAGGGCATCCCTGTCTTGCCCATTAGGGCTAAAATTTAGACAAAGACCCAAAAAGGTGTTGAAGATGTTGATATTAGGATTGTGTGAGCAAAATCAAAACAGGGCCATGGCACGAAAGGTTGTAATATTGAAGTGAGGCCTGGGTGAGGATGAAATTGTATAGGGATATAATATACAACACTATATTTAACCCCCACTTTAGTTGGACTATGAGCCTATCATACTCTCGATAAAGTACAATGTAGCATTGAAAAAATTTGTCAAGATATTAAAGAGGCAAGACACACTAGGCCCCTAAGGACATAGGATCTTATCAATCTAATTTTAAGATAAAAGGAGAAATGTGTGAAGAGAAAAGATACCATGACCATACTAGCCTAGTAAGGATTATGCTTACTATGAGTCATGTTGTTTTGAAAAAAATGAATTGAATAATCGGTGCAAAAGATCACAAAGCAAAAGGCTCAATTTGTAAAGTAATCTGAATAAGTGAATTGAATTTATTAGAAAATGGGTATTGAAACATGTATCAAACATGTCATGGTATGTGATCAAAAGTATACAAACCAAGTCTCATGGTGCGTGCACAAATTGTAACAATCAGTGAAGTGTATGCCCCATGTTAAAGTAATTGTGTACTGTTGTCTCAATTTTTGAACTTTCAAAAAATTGACAACCCCTACAAATTTTTACTCAATATTTGTAGTTTTCTTCTCTATAGCACATTTTACGAGGTTTAAAAATCATATTTGTTAATGTCAAATCATCAGTGGGTGTGCTTTAATTGTTGTCCAAGTTTTGGTTGTCTTTTCCTTTCATTTTCCTAGCTTTTTGTGCAATTTGGGTTTTGAGTTCCTCGTTGCAAGTAGGAACTTTTTGTTGTCATTCCAAGTAGGAACTTTTTGTTGTCATTGCAAGTAGTAAATTTTTTATGTCATTGCAATTAGGAACTTTTAGTTTTCATCATAAGTAGGAACTTTTTGATGTCATTGCAAGTAGGAACTTTTTGATGTCACTACAAGTAGGAACTTTTTGTTTCCATTGCGAGTATGAACTTTTTGATGTCATTGCAAATAGGAACTTTTTGATGTCACTGAAAGTAGGAACTTTTTGATGCCACTGCAAGTAGGAACTTTTTTCTCAAACTACAAGTTAACTTTATTTATAGTAGGGTCTTAGAAACCCGATTACAAGTTACTTGCAACAAGGTCTTAGAAACTTGATTGCAAGTCTTTCTATTGCCATTATAATATTACTTGCAATCGGGTCTTTGAAACTCGATCGCAAGCATGTAACTCAGTATCCTTTATTGCAAGCTCCATTTACTTGTAATCAAGCCTCCAAAACCTGATTGTAAGCCGATAATGCAAGAATGTTAAATACTTTGCACTTGTAATCAGGTCCTAGAGACCCGATTGCAGGCCGTTTCAATGCATGTAAGGACAATAAACAAAATTTAGTGTTGTCATATGTTGATGCCAGTAGTGGTGTAAATGGAAAAGTACAAAGTCATAAGCATAGAGAGAACTTCTTCAGAATAATCAGTAGTACCCCAAGCAAGAAGATAGGATTACAGTTCATTGGAAAAGGACACAAGAACTATCAATGATGCGAGTTGATGTTCCTGGACAAATATCCTCACCAATCTTGAATACTTCAAGTGCCAACATCTTGTAGTAGCATGAATACCTCCTAGACAGAGGATGGTGTAAATAAGGTTGTATCTTGGACACTTGGATTAGTTTCAATTATGCATTTGTAATTTCCCATGGACAAATTACATGTAATGCCAAAAATTGTAATTGCAAGTACTCGCATTAATTGCATTCTTGTAACTTGTAATTACATGTAAGCAAATTACAAGTTGAAAGACAAATGGACTGTAATTTGAAATAAGTCATAGTTAGTTGTGGAATAAGTCTTAGTTAGTTGGACTTCTCTCACTTTTTGCTATTAGCTTCTTTCTTATATATATTGGAGGGTGTTCTATGTAATTTTTATCTTTTTAGCAAGCAAGAAAGCTCTGCAAAAATTTACAATGACAAAGACTTTCTATTTTACACTTGTAAATTGGTTTCTCAAGCAATATAAAGAAGACATTTGAGTTTCAGACTTTGTATTGAAGCCTTGTTCACATATCCATTGAGTTATTATGTCATAGTGATATACTTTTTTGCATGTACTTGATATTCTAGTGAGGTTGTTGGAAAGAGATTTGATCTAATTTCTTGTAGACTTTGTGCTGCAAGTATTGAGGATTAAGTTAGTGTAGTTAAGCATTCACAATAGATAGATGTCACAAGAATTTGTGCTTGTAGTTGTTCCTATTTATAGTAATCTAGAGGTGAACCATATTAACATACTTTGAGTTGTTGTAAGTTGTACATTATTATCATACTAATCATTCTAGAAGGTAGATAGGATAGTTGACACGTGAAGACTTCGAGCTTTGATTCTATATTCCTGTCTTGGGGAAGTGACGGAAGACTTTGCGCTTTCATGGAAACTTTGCTTCCTTCCATATAAGCATCTTTGTTGTTATTGAAAATTCTTAGATTTTTGTATTTGTTACTCCAGTTGTAGTTTACTTTTTAAAAAGAGAAAAGAATATCATCTTTTTCTAAAAAAAGAGAAAAGGATGTTGTTCCACTCAAATTAAATTAGTGTTTATATATTATGATTAATTTGTAATAGTAGGAAAGGAGGAGCCTTCCCTTAGAATTCGTAGAGTATTAAACTCACACGTAACTGAAAACATAATTTTGCATGCCTTCCCAGGTGTAAAAAATTTCAACCAACATGTATGCCTTATTGGGAGCGATAGCTTTAGGGTAGCATACATGCATCCAAAAGACAAACACATTGCCACAATGATATGCCCTCGATCAAGGACAAATCAAGGATGATGGTCATAAAACATAATGATAGAGAACGTAAGGGATCCACTAACTAGGGTCAGTATGTGGATTTGATAAATTATTTATATCAAGTATGTTTGCATTGAATTGATCTCATCCCACAAAAGGTTGTGGGACTATGAGCATAGCAGAGGAAGAGCACATAAGATGAACAAACGCAATTATTTTTGGGTCAACATGGTAGAGACCAAAAAGAGAGATATGAATGCTTTTCATCATCCCCAAGTAGACAAAACAAAGGTGCATTTACAAACAATAACACATGTACAACATAACATAGATACAACATATAAAAGAATTGACATACGAATAGAAGAATATCATGATAGATTCGATCTCTTTGTTACCTCGTGCTAATAGAGAAACAAGGGTCATCCAAAGAGAGCCTAACATAACTTTAAGATATACGAAGCAATACATCATGGGGGAAGCACATTAAATACAAGCAAACACACATAAGAGTCTATTGCACAAGTGAAGCTAGTCAAGCAAATAGTCCACCTCCCAATATTGCTTATAATCACTTACGAATGATGGAAAAGATGCAATAGGATCAACAATGAGCATGATAGATGGAGCTAATAGAAGTTACAAACAAGGACCATGCTCTAAGGATGAGACACTTTGTTTGTCTCTAGGAGCTAGGGTCAATGCTTTCAAAAATTGTGAAGATGGTCCATGATTAATCTCAATAAACTCATACATATCATTAGAATCATTAGAATCAATATTGTTTGTATTAGAATCAACATCAATATCATCATCTAAATCAATCATAATAGGATCATTAACACATAAAGGAAATTAATAATCATTTTGCATGAACATCTTTAACTTTTGACGTGGTGGATTAAGTTGAACTTGATCCCTAGGGTTAGGCGAAGGCAAGACAGATGGGACCAAGTCAACATTCGGCACCTTCAGGGAGGAATTGGTTTGGGAAGAAAGTTCATGGGCCTTGGCACGATGTCTTCGTCAACATTCTCTTGTGCTACATTTTTTCTTAGCTCGACTCAAAACTTGTGAAGGTTGAAGATCAATCAACATAGGATTTTTTCTTCTATTGTAAGAGGAAGAACAAAAAAAACCTCACTAGTTTGAGAGATACAAGATGCTGGGAATTTTCCTTTATAAGATGTAGGGAGTGGGACAACAACATATACAAGAGGAAAAGAATGAGTAGGAAGAAGTCTAGGTCCAGGATGAGGAGGAAGAATATCTACGGGTGAAGGATCTTAAGGTTTATTCAAGGTCGCTATCATTTTTTTTTCATTTTTGATAAGATATGAAAAAAACATCATTTCGAGGTTTCAAAGGTTCAAGTTTTTCAGGCCAAAACTAATCAAGGGTGAAATTTCCATGTCTTGTTGTTGGTTGGAAAAGGATATGATTGATTGTGATAATACACCCATTGTGAGGGAACTTCAAACACTTGTGAATGGTATAAAGGATAAATTTCATGGAAGAGAGCCAAGGATGTCTTGACTTCACATGAAATTGATTGCAGGTAGGGGTAATTGCAAGGTAACATCTAAGCACTTAGTGTCAACCTCACTAGGAAGAGTGATAGAGCCTATAGCGGGACAAGTGAAACCATTGTGCACCTTAATCATAACAATAGATTTGAAGATGGTAATATGAAGCACTGCACACAATTGTGTGACAGTTAAAAATTTAGAAAATAGAAGCTTATCTCTGATATCCTTTTGCAAATTAGTATTGAAAATTCTTTGAACACCATCGTCAGGCACACGATAAGAAATTTTTGAATGTAAATGTTTATATCTACCAACGAAATCAAACGCTTTTTGTTTAAATCCTTGCTTATTATGAATCAAATTAGTCAAAGTAATTTTAGGACCAATGTTATTTTGAAATTGTTGAATGAATGCATTAGCCAATTGTTGAAAATAAGTGATAGAACAAGGAGGCAAAGAGCAATACCATTGTAAATCTTTATCTCTAAAAGCGTGAGAAAATATTTTTGCCATAAGCTTATTATCCTAGGAAAAATCACTACCCAAGGTTTGAAATGTTTTCACATGAGTTGAGGGGTCACCCGAGTTTCCATTATATAACTTCAATTGGGAAATTTCTACATTCTTAGGAGCAACCACACAAACAACATCATTGGTTAGTGGGATAGCTACATCATATGTGGAGAAATTGAACTTAGATTGGGTTAAAGAAGCTAATTTTTGTTGTAAGGATGAAACACTTTGAGCTAGGTTATTGATAGTGCCTTCAATGGATGAGTTGGAGTTTGACATGTTGGATTGAGATGGAGGTATAATAGTGTGATAGGTAGGTAGAGGGTTAAAATAAGGAGGTGGAACATTATGGTATGGTGGTAAAGAAGAAGGATGGGAAACAAATGGAAGGCTAAAAAAAGGAGGTATGTAGGAGTATTGATTAATAAGATTATGAGAGTTGAGAAATACAAAACCATAGGAGCCCAAAGATCTCTGCAAGCTGAATAACCTATTACAAGGAGAAGCAAGAAAGAAAATAACAGAAAAAACAATACACAAAAAAAATGCTCAAAAAGATGAGAGCTCGATATTCACAAAATGTGTAATGTGATAATGATACAAAGAAAAGAAAATTAACCTCTAATAGGTCAAGAAACCCTAAAAGGGAAAACCTAGGCTTGCACATAATAATTAATAAAAGAATTAATTATTATGCACCTAATGTTAGCTTAAGTTTAAAAAGAGATCATAGGGAACTTAAAGAATTAAACAAATGTTGTTTAATTAATCAAGTAAACACCCAATTACTCTAACACCCCCCCTTAAGCTAGACTTAGGGAAAAGCTAAAACCTAGAACAACTACTGAAAGCAGGAAAGATGGGTCCCGACAACAAGGCTTGATCAGGGACCCAAATACAATGAAATCTCTATGAAACGGAAAAAAAAGAGAAAACCCAGTGGGAAAAAACTCCTCTCCAAAAAGAGATAAAAGAACATGCTAAAAGAAGAAGAAGGAAGGAAGGCCTCATAAAGACCCCCCAAGGACAACTTCCTTCACCCCAAGCATAAAGCGTAACTGAAGATAGTGCGGCGATGCAAAAGGTTTCGTGAAGATGTCTGCAACCTGCTTGGCATTGGGAATGTACTCCAGAATGAGAGAACCATCTTGAATCAACTGGTGGATAAAATGCATGTGAAGCTCAATGTGCTTCATCTGTTGATGCTCTACCGGGTTGCGGGAAATATGAATAGCACTCTGATTGTCACACCAAAGAATAGTGGGACTATTAGGAGGAAAACCAAACTCAATCATCAATTGTCGAAGCCATAAGATCTCCTGACTGGCGCGCACAACAACTCGATACTCAGCCTCTATAGAGGATAATGCATGAGCAGTTTGCTTCTTGCAAGACCATGTGATAGAACCAGAGCCAATACAATAAACAAAGCCAGAAGTAGACTTCTGACCAGTGACATCACCAGCCCAATCTGAGTCAGTGTAGCCAACAATGTGAGGTTCCCCTGATGTGTAGTGAATGCCATGAGAAATAGAGCCCTGAATGTACTGCAAAATATGTTTGGTAGCTTGCCAATGACTCTCATGAGGATCATGGGAGAATCGAGAGACAAGGTCAATCACAAAGGAAAGATCAGGACGAGTGTTAGTCGGGTACAACAAACTGCCAACCAACTACCTATAAAGTGTAGAATCTATTGAAGGAGTGGGACAAGCAGTAGTAATCAAAACAACCCCTGACTGGAAACGAGTGGGAGCAGGCTTGCAATCAAGTATGCCAAAGCGTCAAAGCATGTCAAGAGCATACTTTTGTTGGTAAATGGAGATCCCATCAGAAGATTGAATCACCTGAAGATCAAAGAAATAGTGCAAAAGACCGAGATCTGTCATCTCAAACCGGTCCATCAAGGCTCGCTGAATATGTTGAATCATAGAGGATGAGCTACCTATGATGAGGAGATCATCAACATATAGCACAAGAATCAGGATCACACCCTTAAGAAGTTGAATGTACACTGTGTGATCAGAATGACTACAGGTGAAACCAGTGGAGAGCAAGAAAGAATCCATCTTCTCATACAATGAATGTTGAAGTTTGCAAACCAAAGAACTATCCTGCACAAATCCCTGAGGTTGTTCCATATAGATTTCCTCCCGTAGGTCCCCATGCAAGAAAGCACTCTTCACATCCATATGAAAAATGGGCCAGCCCCAAGAAGCTGCAAGAGATAATACAAAGCAAATAGAGTTCATCTTGGCGATAGGGGCAAATGTCTCAGAGTAATCAATATCCTCAACCTGCGAGAAACCCTTCACAACAAGACATGCTTTGTACTTATCAATCAAACCATCAGCAACATACTTAGTGCGATAAAACTAGCGACACCTAACCATCTTTCTGCCCTTAGGAAGAGGACATAGATCCCAAGTATGATTCCTCATCAAAGAAGAATACTCCTCCTCCATAGTACGATCCCACTCAGGGTGTCCTGTAGCATCTAAAAACTTCTGAGGATCATTTGAAATGGCATGACTCAAAAGACTAGAACCCACAGTATCAGAATGGGTGCGACGAGTATCGGAAGGGTCACCGGCCATAGGACGTGTCGCCTCAATAGTAAAGCGAGCCCACTTGGGCATCTAAGGTGGAGCAGGTGGAGGTGGGGATGGTGGATCATCAGCACCATCATTAGAATCATCCTCAAAATAATCCTGAAGAGATGCAGTGGGAGGAGCAGGCAGAGGAGTAGATATTGGAGTCAGGGTATCCAATGTGGGAAGGCACTCATCAAACTGAACATCCCGTCGAAATAGGACCTCTCTGGAATCAGGATCAAACAACTTGTACACCTTAACATCCTCACAGTAGCCAACAAAAATGGGGGGTCAGCTCTTCCGCTCCATGGCTTTCCTCTGAGCATCAGGAATAAAATCCCATGCCTCACTGCCAAACACTCAGAAAAAAGAAACATCAGGCTTGTCATGAGACCAAGCCTCCTTGGGAGTCATATGGCGAATCACCTTGTGAGGCATCTAATTCTGAATATAGTTGGCACAATTGACTGCCTCAGCCCAAAAAGATGAATCCATGGACCTAGACTGAATCATACAATTCGCCATCTCCTGTAAAGTTCTATTCTTGCGCTCAGTGACACCATTCTGCTGAGGGGTGTAGGGAACAGTAAACCGATGCTGCAAACCATGCTCAGTGCAAAAATCTTTGAAAGCCTAATTCACATACTCCCCCCATTATTTGTACATATCCATCGAATAGAACAACCAGACTGCTTCTCTACAAATGTCTTGAAGATTCGAAATGAATCAAAGACATCAGACTTGTACTTAAGAAAGTACATCTATGTGCATCTAGAAAAGTCATCAATAAAAGTGAGTACATATTTGGCCCTAGAAAAAGGAGTGGGAAATGACATGAGATCATTGTGAATCAACTCCAAGGGTGCCAAAGCACGAGGGGCTCTTCCCTTTGAAAAGGGATCTCTGTGATGCTTGCCAAGCACACAACCATGACAAACACCATCAATGCAGGAAATCTGTGGGAGCCCAAGAACAAGTGCACGTGTACTCATCTGTTGAAGATATTTGTAATTGACATGGCCCAAGCGGTCGTGCCAAAACTTACTCATTGAATCTACATGTGTTATAAGAGACGAACCTGCACCCGTAGAGGGCTCAAATCCATCAAATTTGTACATATGAGATGTAGTATCAACACTCCCAGTAGCCACAACCAAATCAGAGTCATGGAGGTCCCGAATAACCACATTATGTGTTGAGAACTCAACTCTCTTACTAGAGAGCCAGAATGGCAAATCTGATAAATGGACAAGAGGTTCGTTGAGATGTCAGGGACAACCAGAACATCTTGCAAAGTACCCCAATCCAAAGAGACAGAACCTGAACCCAAGACCGAAAGCTGAACTAAGTCACCCACTGCAATCTGTGAAGTACCACAAGAAGCAAGAGAAGTAACCAACTATTGAGTGTGAGTCATATGGTGAGAAGCACCAAAATCTAATATCCAAGTGGACCATAGGTCGAAGCTCAAGAAGTGGGAGCATGACCTTTCCCTATGGAAGGAGAAGACGCCTGAGGTGAGGAGATGTGATGTTGCTACATGGCTTCCTCTAAAGCATTTAAGCATTTCCAACATCTGGAAACTGGATGTCCTTCCTTGTCACAAAAACTACAAGTGTCTCCTGATTTCTTCTTAGTATTGGAGGAAGACTCACTAGACTATGAAGATTTCCCATGTTTCGGAGGAAATGGTGGTTTAGAATCAGACTTAGGAGGTAGCTTGGAGGAATGCTCACTGCTTGCAGAATTCTTCTTTGGCTTCAGTTTCTGCTTTTGTTTCTCCTTAGAGGACTGAGCAACCAATGCTTTGTTCTTGGACCCTAAGAGCATGTCTAGCTAGGAAAGATGAGACTACTCATGAGACAAACACTTACAAAAAAAATCAAAGGTAGGCATGGTGAAACGAGCACCCAAGCCATCCACGGTGGAGTTGAAACCAAAGGCAAAAAATAGAAAATGACCCCGAAGCTTCGAAAGAATCAAGTGAATGCACTTTGTGTCTGTCTTGATCTTACCACATCACTGGAGAAAAGATCTGGAAATTGTCGGCGGGGCCGACAGGGGGTCGGAGGCTGGTGGGGAGGGGCCCGCGCTGATAGGTCCAGTCGACCAGACTGACAGCTGGCGACCAAACTGTCAGTGGGTATGGTGTACCCTCCGAAACCCCAACTTCAAAAAAAAATTTCGCCTTTTCCAATAATTTTTTATTTTTATTTTTTCAAAAAATCAAAAAATCGACTTGCATGTCGTAAAAAGGCAAAAAAAAATTTGATTTTTTTCTCGAACCGCGTGTCAGAGCCGTACGACCTAGTACTGAAGAAAAAATCACCCTCAGATACTCAGGAGTCAAAACTAGGCAAGTTTTATATGACTATAGGGGTTTTTAGGCCTTCTGAGCACAATGGTGAGGTCCGTTTAGGCCCAAAGTGCTCATAAAAAGGCCTATCCCTAAGTGCATAAAAAAAACTTCCTGAAACCCCAGATCTGCTTCCAATGCAAAAACTCTCAAAACAAGAACATATAGCTGCAGATCTGAAGCTTTGATACCATGTGAGAGTTGAGAAATACAACACCACAAGAGCCCAAAGATCTCTGAAAGTTGAATAACATGTTACAAGGAGAAGCAAGAAAGCAAATAACAGAAAAAACAATACACAGAAAATATGCTCAAAAAGATGAGAGCTCAATATTCACAAAATGTGTAATGTGATAATGATACAAAGAGTAGAAAATTAACCTCTAATAGGTCAAGAAACCCTAAAAGGGAAAACCCAGGCTTGCACATAAAAATTAATAAAATAATTAATTATTATGCACCTAATGTTAGCTTAAGTGTAAAAAGAGATAATAGGGAACTTAAAGAATTAAACAAATATTGTTTAATTAATCAAGTAAAGACCCAATTACTCTAACAAAGATTGCCTCCATGACTAACATGTGTAGGATTAACATTTTTTGTAGATGCAGTCATACTAAAAGATGTATATGTAGAGACATTAGGCAAGGATGTGGGCATAGGAATGAAATGCTCAACTTAATTTGTAGGATTAAAATAATCAAGAGCTTTGGCATAATATTGGTATCAACAATATGAGCAATGCCATTTAATAACACTTCCATACCATGTTCATCACTTTGAATCATTCTCCTTGATCCTTCAATCAATGGGATTGCCTCACTACTGAGTATTCTTGACCTATATATTGTTGAAGTTTATCCAATTCTTTGTCAGTCTTCCCCAGCTAGTCAATTATTACTCAAGTTAAGGAGTCATCCTCGTCATGAGAGTTACAAGGTGAATGAATCTCCATAATTTTACTCTTGTGTAGGGTTAGAGGAATTATCTAAATTCACATGAAAAAATCATGTAACTTAGGCTCAATGCCCTTAGAAGCCACAAGTTTATAACTTCTTCATATTGGAATATTGGATGTAGGACTAAGGGTAACAAAACTTATGCATAAAGAAGGAAACATTGGATGGATAGACTTGAAATCACAATATCGTTGATAATGCAACCTAAAGAAATGATTAAACAATGTAATTTGTTTATAGGATCATTGATTAACCAATGAATTAAGCAAATAGATGCTTCTAAATCTAAAAATAACATGCAACATAAATGAGATTTAAGTAATTAAAACACAAATTATGTAATCCACAAGTCAATTTTTAACAAAAAAATTAGGGTTTTTGTGAATTAAACCTCCAAATGTTTGTATTATAAGTGCATGAATGATGCATTATTGTAGATGTGAATTGAATTAAATGTATAAACATCAAATAAAAATAAAAATAATAAAAAAATGCAAGAATTATGTTGGTTTCACCAATACTACAATGATAAAAAATAGGATTTACAAGTTCATGCATACAAACAAGGAATTAAACCTACTTTCCAATCACTAGACATTAAAGTGAGGGTGAATTTAATTTATCCAATCTCACTTTAAGTATGAAATGGATTGAATGCAAATCAAATTCACTTTCTTTATGGGTTGGAGTTAAATGTGTAATAAGGGGATTGAAATTGAATGTTAGATCTAAGGGCAAAGGTGTAAAATGAAATAAAATAACATGGAGAATAAGTTTCAGATGCGGTATGTAGACATGGAGTTAGATCTGAAGTAAGAGAACAAAGAGGAATTTGTGTTTGAAAATCTACCCCAAAATTATAGGATAAGATGCCTTGGGGCAATCTTATCTTCCAATTGTTGGATGTGAATGAACATAAAACTTTTAAAATTAAAATTTCACTTAGAATCTTCTCCTAGAAGTTCGTTGGAAATTTATCAAACAAGATGGTGTCGGTATGTAGTGCCACTCCTCAATTCGTCTTTCCTTTTTGTGCATCGATAGACTATATTGGCATAACTTAGATTATTTTGTGATGCTATGATTGGGTGTTTATGGATTTACTTGTGATTTGGATGTTTCATTATTGATGATAGACATAATATATTTGCACTTGAGAGTACAATTTTACGAAGATGATGATGGACTCTTATTTGATGATCTATGTGTACTCATTTCATATGCATGATTAATATTTGTTTATGATGATTTGATGATATTTTATGATGTACTAACCCTATTTCCTAATTGTATTGGATATGATGTTAACAGTGCTTGATTGTCGTGACTCTCTTCTAAGTGTATTCGTGATAGAGACAATGTCATATCACTCATTGCGAGCATGATATGATGTTGCGATTCTCTTCACTTGCCTATTTATTTACATTAAATATTATTGCATATGTTGTTGTATATGTATTGGAGGTGATAGGTTTACATGTACCAGACATCGAATCCACCTAGCTCCACAGGTCTGAGCGTGTCTTTATCCCAATGACAAGTTGATCGGGGATGACATGAAAACCCACTTTATACTCTAGGTTTAAGTTGATCACCCTTGTCAGTTTAGTGTCT